>NC_141480.1:6970798-7340072 GCF_009769465.1 Tauraco erythrolophus | reverse complement strand
GACCCGTGGAGCCACATCTCGTTACCCAGCTGGTGGGAAGAGCTTTTCTTGCTAACAGTGACGTTGCAGGCTGGGTGCAGGGGATGGGCTCACCGCTCCTGGGGAGGCCGGGTCAGGGGATGAGCGAAATCCTCTGGATCAAATCAGCAGAACAAGAACTTGCCACAAAAGCAATTGCCGCCTTCCCCTCCATTTCTTCTGGTCATGCAAAAAGGAACAGGAATCCATGTGACAAGCAGTACTAAATTTAAGTGAATATACTGTAACAAGCCCTTTAGTTCAGTCTGTTGATGATGCTCAAACTAGAAGAAGGACTCAAGCTCCTTGTCACAGAGCAGGATAATCTCAGCAGGCCTAACAGAATAAAAATTCATTTCTGCCAGTAAACTGAGAATGACTCAGAATAAACATGGCAAGAAGATCTTAAAATAAAGAAGTGCCATAACTTCTTGCTTCAGGATAGGGAGGAGGGGAAGATTAAATACTTTCATTAAATTAACTCTCATCCAAATGAGGCTTTTGTTTCATTTCTAAAAGAAACCTATTTCTTTGTTGTCATTTTTTTCTTTAGTGGTAAATATAATGCAGAATTCCAGAAGCCTCATTTCTAAAGAAACGAAAGTAATCAATTTCACAGAGCACTGAGACAAATCAATATGGAAGGAGTCAGAAAACCAAACAAAAGCAATGGGAGAAAAATATTACCCTATTTATATGGCCATAATACATAGGAGAAAAAGATGTTTAAAATTACAGAGCTAATTTCTAAAGCAGCAAAACAACGCTAGTCAGTAATAAAAAATAACATTAAATTATTTCAGCTGAAAAATACCGCAAGTCTATTATGATTATAGCAACCCATGTGATGGTCATTATGGTCTGCAATATAGAAACATAAGCTATTTTGGCTTCTTTTTGTTTTACATTTGTCATTAACAGAGAGTAAGAGAACGGAAAAAGTAGTTATTGCCCAATTAACCGTTGTGATATCATATGACATTTCAGCTTCATTTTCCATTTCAAAGTTGGATTTTATAGCCTGGTGACTCTTCAGAAGAGTAAGGATAACAAGACTTACTAAGACATGCAATATCTGACTTGAGTGGAAGCTGCAAGACGCACAGAATCAATATTAAACTGGCTGCAGCATTTAGAACCAAATGTCTCAAAGCTTAATTACGTAAGTGAAAAAAAAATTACATTATAAGAGAAAAATAAATATTTCCTTTCTCTTTTTTTTTTTAAGATCACCCCCATCTCCACTCCAGGAAAAGTCATCTTTGCCTAGAAAGCACAAGCTGAGCAAGCCAGCTGAGAACACACCTGCTTTTCAATGTATTTTAGCAGAGTAGGAGCAGGCTCTGTGAGCTTAGGAAGAAGTACTTGTTGCTGCTCTTTCTTCTTAAACCCTAACTCACTTTCCTTTTTCCATACATTGAATAAAATTCATGGTGAATTAGATTTCTCAGCTGTAAGTCAGGAAGAAATACAGGTGGAAAATAGAAAAAAAAATCAGAACTGGGAATAGAACTGTTCTTTTAACATCCTGTTCAATACATCTGAACATAAGGAAAGTCGTACATGTCCACTATTGCAAAGGAAGAAAAATTACAGTAGCTACCTACAATGTGTGTTTGCTTTCGGTGTACGAATATCCCTTCTGAGTCATTGGAAAATAGAAAAAACAAATCGCCCTTAAAAAAAAAAAACCATAAAGTAGTATTTCACAAAGGAATAGAGAGGCTACAGTTAAATTAAACCAAATGTTAATCAGAGCACCCACTTTTTTTATTTCAGTACAAGTGAGCCAGAAGTAAACATCCAGCAAAAACAGTCAATATTAATCTGGAGACATATTAAATGAAAATAATCACAGTCAACAAACTTAAGCCCACAGGAAGTTACATGCACATTTTATTCTGCCATCAACTCTGCTTTACCTTTGGGCCATTTCATATCTGCTTGAGTTATAACTGGTGTAATAAATGGGTTCTTAGGCAGCATATTTCTATGCAAATTTACATTGCCAAATTACTATTCTTATTCCAACTCCATCATAGAGGAAAGAAATAGATTGAAGGATATTTTTTTTTTTTAAATCCCTATGATAAAAACCCAGGGGTTTCAATAGCCTTGCAATTTGAAATATTATTTTTCACTCTCATGGAATAGAAGTGTATGAAATTTAGTAGGAGTAGGTCCAAAAAGCTTAAAGAGAAATTACATTAAAGGACCCTGAAAAAGTAAACCAGTCCAGAGAAGTTTTAGTCTACTATAAAAAAAAAGTAAAAGAAATGCCGTCTCTGTGATTGATTTTCATTGACTGGTGTTCAAAGGTGATCATTCCCATTCAGTTTTCCCTATATACTAAAATCACATGAATTGAATTAATTGCAAACCCCGGTATTTTCCTTTGGAAAATTCCGACATTGAAATCAAACTAAAGTTCAAGAGAGACGTGTGTTTAACTGCACTTTTAAAAGAGAGTCAGGGTGACTTCAAAAGGACTGTGTGTAGGTGCTTAAAGTTGTACGAGCACTGAAGGGCTTCGCTGGATCCGAGCCCTGGGAAGCTGTGGAGGAGAAGGACAATGCAAGAGCTGAATATGGTAATTTTTCCTGTGTTTGCACCATTCTCTTACTTTTCAAAAAGGAGGAAAATTTCAATGTATTCTTTTCGCAGTTCATGATAGTATAAAAAAGCATTCGCAACATGTGCAGCCAGTTGGCTCACTGAACTGGCTGAGAAAACCTAGCCTTATAATTTCGCCTATAGTAAACGCTGACAGAAATTTCTCTGAGACTGTTCCACTGCAGCTGCCTCATTGTTCTGTTTTAACGTAATCAGCACAGTGAAGAGGAAGAAAGGAATGTTAATTTTATATCAAATAAACTTTAATTGAGTCTTTCATACTTTAGTACTGTATAATAAATGCACATAATGGTCTCTGGAGTTAGTTCTGGTTGTGATAACACAGTCTCAAAAACTCGTGTTGGCTACATTATGGTACCATACAGCTTTGTGTCACTATCTTGCAGCCTAAGCAAGAATGGTTCCTGAGAGACCCTCAGACGCTACTGCAGACGTCCCTGAGAAATTGCATGTACATCTGTAACAAAAGAAGCTCCTGGGTAAGGCAGCAGCTCCTCAAAATAACTGAAAAGATCAGGTGGGCACTGCCAAATGAGAAGGCTGATGTAGAAGGGAAAATTCACTAGAGACTGGTGGTACCTCAGAATCATTGGATGCACAGAGGTGAGCCGTGGCATGACTGACAGTGACTTTTCAAAGCCACTGATGAAGTAGCCTATAATCTACAGTGAGGGAAGCGCAGCAGATCCCACCACCCAAAACCTTGTGGTTTTGTTTTCCAGGTCATGGGTTATTGCAGTTTCTGGTACAGGAACAAACGTCCTTTGTCTCTCTTTCCACTTGCCTCCTTCTCTCATTACAGGTGAGATGCATTAACATCAGGGGATTTTGAGACAGTTAAACTTGGCTTATGGATAGAAAATGTGTAACTCTACTAAAAGAGGGAAAACTCTATTCAAAGCGTGTGTACAAAGCAGTGCAGCTACCTCCTCCTCCTCTCAAAACCTCAAAGACTCCTATTTTGTTTATACCAATTTTAAGTATGTGATGCTCCAATGACTTCAATCCTTAGATATTATGGGCAAAAACCAAACATTCTCACTGTTTAAATTTTCACTTCCCACACAACATGTACCTGACTTACAGATATGGCAGTAACATGGAAAAAGGTCATGTTATCCTGTGTCCCAAGGTGGAGTATATTAGACTTAAGTCATGCCTAGGCTGTTCTTAAAAAACTCCAAGGTTGGAGACTATAGATGATCACCTCCAGGTTTAATTAACCTTCCAGTTAGATTATTTTTTTACAACTTCCCAAAGTTATTTTATTCTATGGTAATTTGTCATATCCCAAGCAATATGCAAAAACAATTCATCCTCCTCCACCTTTTATTTTTTTGTAATCATTGTGCATCTCCCCTTCTCTAGAGGTTGGGCAGCCCCAGTTCTTCTCATGGTTCTGGTTACTAGATCTCCAATCACTTGACAGTAGTTAATTCTCACTCTTTCTAAAACGTAAAAGTTCAATATAGGATATGGTACCCCAACTTCCAAATAAAATACTGAATAAATACAGAATTTACTGTATAAAAATACTGAATAAATACTGAAAAAATACAGAATAAAAATACTGTGGGAATGCTACATTTTATGCTTTTGTTTGCTTACTTGAAGAGGCAAGACTCGTCAATGAAGGTATCAGCAGTGCAACAGCCAAAGAAACCTGGACCTGGACAAAAGGAGTAATTTATCTGATTAGTTTCATCTTTGTCTGCTTAATTAATTGAACTAATTCTTTGCAAATAGTTCTCGGTTATTAGCATATTCCCAAGCACATTGTGGCAAGTATTAATTACTTCAAATTCAATTTGTTTTGCTTGATTGACCAACGAGGTCACAGTGCTCTGTGGCTTTGTGTTTGAAGAGGGCAAAGAACCAGCTTCTCAAAGAAATGTAAGTTTGCTTTGCCCAATATCCTGCAATCATAAAAACTTTGCTCTTTCCAGAAATATGCCTACAGTAATTAGAGAAAATGGGCAGTGGAAAATGAAACAAAGCAAAAATATTCTCTTGCTTTCCTTCACTGCCGTACTGACTGATCCCCTTCCTGCCATCATCTTCCAAAACAATTCAGGATCTCACAGCGCACAAACAGGTATGTTTTGATGGGAAAAATATGAAGCCAAAAAGTGGAACAAAGTAAACTGCTATTGCCAGTCAAGGGTGGAGAAGAGAATCGGAATCAACATGGAATTTATAAATTTAGCAATTTTTTTTAGCAAATGATGAATCACTCCCTGCCTCTCTAACTTCCGATATGTCTTGGAAGAAAGTTCATTTGGCTTACCCTGGCACTCTGTCAGCTTTTAGCAAAAAATATCCCACAAGAGCTGTTTTTTCCAAACATGAAACCCTGAACTACAGGTCTAAATACGTATCAGGGTTGGTTTTATGTTTCAGGACCTTTTATTAATTAGTCTATTTGACCTATACTGTAACTAGCTTTATTTACCATGCAGTATTCCTGGCTATTCACTTTGTTTCTTTGATAGCCCTTAGAGATTTAACTTTACAAGCCCTGGAGAAGACTTACTAAGAATACTCATCAGGAAAACTGGTAGGACCCCGTGACTGGTCCAGCTGAGCAGCCCAACGCACCCAATTGGTGCTAAGTGACAGCAGCCTCCGCCAGCGGTGTTGGAGAACATCAGCCCAATATGGCAAACAGCCTAGGAAGCAGAGAGGGATTCAAGATTTCACCACTGAGAAAAAGCGATTCAGCTCTTGTTCTTCACTTCTTTTTTTTGCCCCATCTCTTATTTGACTTGCCTACCTTCTCCTTACATCCATTTTTCCTTTCTGTTTGTTACCCTACCCACACACTTTTTCCAAGCATTCTTGGAGATGCTCTTTTCCTGCAAGCCCGATTCTCTGTAGTGTCTCTCCCTCTGCTATAAGTGCTCTTTTTAACTTTCTTTCTCCTCCTTTCTTTCTAACCCTTTTTCATCCTTTTGCTTTTTCTCATAGTACTTCTCTGCCCTGTAACCTGCCACTTTCTGCTCAAAAAGGGAACCATAAATCAATAGCACACACTGTGGTAGTGCTGGCTTTTTCATTTTATTTAAATTCTGCCCTCATAACAATCAATTAAAAACTTCACTATCTCAGCTGGAAGGGAGAAAAAGTGCATGCAGGCATTTTCTTCACATACTGTTTGAGGGCAGTGGCACACACAGACCTCGGGTGCCTGTGCACATCCAGACACAGACACAGCCCGGTGGCATTTGAAAATACAGGTAGTGTGTCAAATACCACACTGTCATCTCTCTGGAGGTTTTGGTCTCCTTTCACTGTCAAGAGAGCAAGAAGAAAGGAAAAATAAGCTTTTGCTGTTTCCATTTCACATTTTATGCTCCTCAGAGAGGCAATTTTTCCCCTAGAACATTGTGTCAGATGACAGAAATTATAATTTGTCACACAACAATATTGATTTAAATTATTCCACAAAACTACTGAAAGGTCAGGCTCTGAACATATTACTCATATCCTCATTGGTAGACACGTTTGGTCAGAAGAGTGCCAGATAGAGCTTTTATTTTGTCCAGGGAATGGATATTCTCCCTGTACGGACCCACAGTTTGCTACAGCTGGAGCCTGGAGCAGCAGCTCAGCAATGGAGCCCACAGAGGCGGGTACCAGCTGCGGGGTGGACAGGAGCCTCATCCTAGTCCTTGCAGTATGTCACTGACTACTATACAAATATAGTCTGGGTGATGTTGAATCAACTACCAGTCAGAAAAGCAGCAAGACATCGGACTGAAAACGTCAGTGCCTGCGATGGCAGTCAGGAATGAACAGATTACGTTCATAATACGTTAGACCACCAGTGAAGATATCTCGCCTATTTTTTAGCGAATGAAGGAGCCCACAATACCTAGGGTCTTAGTGGAGACTCTTCAGTTAAGTGCCAAAACTAGGTGGGACTAATCTGGACTCTTGTCTTTGCAACAGGGTAAATATGAGTCTATGTGCTAGCAAAGGATAAGACTTGCTCTGTTGGAGAAAACATTTTTTCAGGAGAAGTGAGGTTTTAATAAAGTCACGCTTTTACTTTACAATTTCCCATGACAGAAGTCTCTATGATCCTGAAGTCCAGGTGCATCTTACATAATTATTTAGTATGTCTTATTAGAAAGACATCTAGTTGCTCTCTGGTGCTCAGGCTAAATTTTAGTTGGTCTTTTGATGGCAAATGAGAGGCATAAATCAATGGCAATTGATCAGTAATTATACAAAATTACAGTATGCTTTTGTGGTGTTTTTAAAAGAGTGTCATTTTGCTACTCAGCCTGACTAATTTCTGGCTCATATTGAATCATTGTGCCATGTTTGCAGCTCGTTAAAGCCACGTTCACAGATCTCTCACCACTTCGCCTTGTTTTTAGTAACGAAAAGGGTGAGAAAGGATGCCTTCTCCAGGCTTCTGCAGTACCTTCTGAACTGGCTTAAGGTGACATGACTTTGTCAGAGTGAAGCCAGCCCTGCAGGTTGAACTTTTAAGAACATGGCTCAAATCCCACCACCACAAGTGAGGCAAGGTCTCTTACTCAGCCTCTCAGGTTGCCATGCCGAGATAAGGCCTGGGGAAGGCCACAAATGTTTTAAAGCATCATTAGGCTGTTCAGTCTCTGTCTTGTTTCTTGTAGACGAGCCAGATCCAAGGAGTTTGGAGCTAGAACACAAACACACGTACACACACAAATCTATGCGCTTCTCAAAATGTCCCTACAGCACAAATCCATTTCAATAGTTTTTGTTTGGTTTGTGTTTTTCTTTGGTCAAACAGTCTATGTTGAAATAAGGATTACTTAGAACATATCCATGCATATATCCACTTTGAGAAGGCTTACTCAGCCTGAATTTTTTCCATTTGTTTCTACTCTGTTTCAACATTCTGGGAAATTTTACTGGAGAAATAAAAAAACCCACAAAAACCCCAAACTGAAAATAACCAGTCCCACAAAACCATGTTATCTCTTCTGGAATATCAGACAACATATAAACAATGAGAGGATCCCTTTCTGTGTAGACGTAACATTCTCCATGACCTCTTTTATGCCAGCTCTGTGCATAGCTATAAATTATTATCAGCAAAAGTGGGTATTACAACAACAACTAGGCAGCATTTTCTGATCTGCAGGACTGTGTAGTCCTGCTCCATTGAGGCCAGGGTTAGACAGCAGGACAGCAATGCGTCTGAACACTGTTAGCAACACCGGCTGACTTCATGATATGATTCTGCTACCCTAAAGGCAGACAAAAAGCCTGCTGGAATTACCCTGCTTTCTGGGCACTTCTAATTACCATATTGATATCACACAAGCTCAATACCTTATGTCACTTCAAGCGTTCAGAACTCCTCAACAGCTGTGATCTCCCAATTGCAAATGAATTTTGGGCAAGATCAGCAGCACTAATTGCGGTGGAGGTAATGGGTGGAAGCAGTTTGCCTTTTGCACTTCTGCACTTCGAGTGTACAAATGGTTTCACTCTTCCCATACTCCCACGATTCATTATTTGTATTCCTGCCATGGCCTAGGGCAATGAACCGGTTTAGATTGGGACCCTGTGGTATTGGCACCCTCTGTTCACATAACAAGAGCAATCTTCTCTCAGAAGCTCAGAGAGAGAAGGCAAGGAGGGAGAGACTTGGTATTCCTGGAATCCAAATCAAAAGGCTTTGTAACAGAAAACCAAGGAAAATATTTCAGTGGGGGACACATCATTTTTACCTCCTCCTTTGTTTCAGAAGAGTCTAACATTTCTTTTTCAGAATGAAGTTTGAAAACTGAGTTAACATTTGGACTTCTGAGCCTGTTTTATTTTCTCAAGTAGCAAATGCCCAACTTTGTGTGAGATCATTGGCATCTCTGCTAAGCAGGATCATGGAGCCCCCAAACGGATTTAGGATCTTAACTTCAGTTAATCTGCTTGACAACTTTGAAATCAATCTGCCATCTGGTACCCAAATATATCCAGAGAATAAAAACCCTTTGGCTGTGAGTAAAGAGAGAAACAATAGGTCTACAACCTTCTTCTTCCTTCATTTTTCCAGGAATAAATGCAGAATCTTTTGTTATTGCTGTGTTTTAGTCACGTTTTGACGGACCTGAAATATTAGGAGTCATACGTCACATTAAAAGGCTAAGAGAAATCTAGCAGAAGGAAATGAAAGTCTGGGTTTTTTTACCTTAATAAGAAAATTCTAAAACCATGATTTTTTTTCTGCATTTTTTTATGTTTCATATCAACTTATTTAAGGAAAGGTGTGTTAGGCTGTCTTCCTTCCAGGTTATACTCACATTTGGACAATTTCAAGCATGCTGTTATTAACAACCTCTAATTTTAGGCAATTTAGCATCTGACTTGAATGACTGGTCTAGCTAGGATCCCTGCAGAGTTTAATGGGAAAAGAGTCATACTCCTTCAGAGGACAATTCACTGAAAGCACCCAACCTTTGTATCCTTAATTCTCTCAGACACTTTTTCTATGCTGTTTTCGAAGGCTAGGCTCCAATGCCTTCCCAAAAGTTCCCCCTCTGACACAAGAATGATTAAAAAAGTTCTCGGACAGTTCATTAGGAAATAACCATGCAATTCCAGAGACATACAGTAAAAATACTCCCACTGCACACATTATTCTGATTTCCAGAGCACATATTTAAATATAAACCAGCATTTCTGAAGTAACATTGTGGGTGCTGTCCCCAAGATATTCTTCCATCAATAAGGACACATGATCACAAATTAAATGAAATATGCTCCATGGCAACCATAATGAAAAACATCACTTCAAATGCTGCCAAAATGGCAACATCTCAAATTTAATATTGCAATACGTTATCTGTTAATTAAAGAGCAAGGGCTAGTTTCAAAGGGGAACTACTAAGGTTTTAAAAATATGCCAGAGATAATGTATTCCATGCATTGCTAATTATGTAGGCATCTTTTAAAACAAGCCAGAATTAATTATGTATCATATCCACCCCCAGTATAAGGGAATAATTGAATTTCTTACAAAATTTCAGCACAATAAGAGGCACGGTATGGACGGCACATTCTGTGCTACATTACACACTGAGGTGGAAATGGGCTTCCATGCTGCAGTTGACTCAATGCGAAGGCTGCTGCCAATTAACACTGTTAATACATGTTAATTTAAGATTTCCCTTTTCCAACTAATTGATATCTGATTAAACCCAGAAAAGGTTTTTTAAAGTGTTCATTAAACAGCTAAAATTTCCTCACAAGTTTTGTGTTTTATATAAGGCCACAATCACAAAATATGTAGCTCATGTAATTTCCAAATCATTATAGAGTAATTGGACTTATCAGTTGCACGCTAATTAAACTTCAACTGAATGCTCTTTCTGCAATCAACTGACATCGGATACATGCACAGTACCCATCTCATTACATTAAAATGGAATAGCTAAGGTATTTAAAATATAGCGTGGCAGACAGAGCATAAAAGCATGTCTGCTCTGTTATGCGGACAGCACCTGCAGCTCTTCTAGCTATAACAGAGTGAAAAATCCAGCAAGTATCCAGAGCAACCAGACATTAAGGCAGGCTTCAAAACGGTTCCCAAAGTCTGGATTAACACAGCTATTTTGCCTGCACTGTGCTCTGTTCTGCCGTTACCATATCATCACTAATAACGCACTTGACAGGGTTTATATCAGCTTTAATGTATCCACAATCCCCTGAAGTTCACGGTGTCCCAAGAACATGATTTATATTCACTGGCACATTGCACCTACCATCAGAATATGGGGCAATGTATTTTTGGAGACCTACTAAACTAGCTGCTTGTCTGCATGCTGCTCCTGCCATGCAGTTGTTAAGAACTCATAATTTCCACAGGAAATAAATCATCCATGAAGAAAAGAAACAAAGGATGAAACACTGATGCTTCCAAATTGGATATGCTTTCCTTACCTGGTGATGTATTTTGACAGTATGATAAGGACAGGAAGATTTGGTGACATTACGTGATGGGGAAGAAAAAAGACTTATGACCACTGTGAGATTCATTGGCTTTTGATCAGGATTAGCATGATTGCATGAAGAAATTTTGGGGACACAAAGTGATGGCAATTGCAGTTGTTCCTAGCAACTAATGACAAGGAGATAAAAAATATGAGAAAATATCAGCTGCTTTAATGACATCTTCAAGCTTTCTATCTGTCAGCACTTCTTTTCTCCAGGACTATGTAGGACTATTGCTTCTCTCTGCTGGATTTGGTTTTGGTGGTTGGAGTAAAAAAAATTCAAAGCAATTATCTCTCAGGGAAAGGGGAGGGAAAAGAAAAAGAAATGCAAGCAAGTTTCCCTTTTGGTGCTCTCAGGGAGTCAGGTCTTTACTCCTCTCTCGAAGGAGAGAAAACCTGCCGAGCAGCATGGGAGGTCTGCCTGAATACAAATTGTGGGATTTGATCCTAAAGCTGATCAAATGAGCTGGAGCAGAGCTCCGCTGCGTCGCAGATGCACAGCTGCGAGGAAGGCTGCTGCTCCCCCCAGCCCACGGAGCAGCCGAAACCCAATCTGGGAACATCGCAGCAGCACGCGGTGCGCACCCAGAGCACGTCCCCTGTTCCTCGCCGCGAGTGTCTGCATCAAAATAAGCAGATAAAACCTAGGGAAACACAGATTTCTAACCCACAGGGACCAAGCCAGGGCCCAGAGGGGTTTTCTTTGAGTTTATGGGTTTTTTTCAGTCTTTAAAGAACATAGATTTCTACAAATAAATACTCTGTGGGTACTGATTTCTCAAGCTGGTATTCCTGTAGTGCTAATTTATAAGCGTTTTCTGAGTTCAGAGTTGAAAGCCAAGTGTGAGTTTTATTTTGTAACTAAAGCCTGAGAATTAAGAGGAAGATCTAGAAAAGATGTCATAGTCAATTACTAATGTGACGCTCTTAAAATACAATTAAAAATGGACGAGTATTTGCACTCATTGCAAACAAATCATCTTAAAATAGTTAATCTGTCTGTTCAAGAGAAAGCTCATTTCTATGACTTTTGTGAATAAAATCGTTTTAAAAAAATAGTCTCTTCCTTAAAAAAGAAAAAAGAAAAATAATTCTAAACCACGCCTGAAATTATCATCAACTTCCAGCACAAGGAAGACAATTATTTGCCTGAAAGCTAAAAAGCTAAGAGCTTTGTGTTTCTTATTAATGCCGTAAGACTAATTGTTGAGCCTTACAATGCTTTAACAGCGACTACCCTACCTCACTTTGGGTTTAAAAAAATTCTTCAGACTTCTTGCCTCCAGAACAAATCCTCTAAATTCAGCAATGGGTGAGGGTGGTGGCATCTCTTCGAGAGAAACCACAAGTGTGCAGACTCTGTTTGGAGGAGCTGTGGGTTATGTAGAGACTCACTTGGGGTTTGGTGCCACTTGGCTTCTTCATGGCCTTTGGCTGGTGGTGGCTTGGGCAGTTCCCACTCCCAGCCCAGCAGCAGCTGGCTGTAACTCCTTGTCTTAAAGGGGAAATCTGCCCCCACCCTTCCCCTTTCTTCACAGCACTAGCTGCAGAACCAGGATTACGGAAATTAAGGGAGTCCCTGATTTTTAAATTGCATCACGCTTCTTTAAATTAACATTCACCCCCCTGACATACACATCACCGCAGTAGGAATTCCTTTCTGTTGTTTATATGTTTAGGTGGAAAACAGGATTAGAGCTGGCATATACCTTATTATATGATTACCTCTGATTTGGGTGGAAAATCTGCAGAGAGCTACAAAACCAGAATCATATATCACTATTATAATATATGTATTCATTTTTTAAGTTCAAAATGATTCCCTTAATGGTACACTGATTTTATTTGTTTATTGAATTTATTTTAATTGTAACTTGTTTTAATCTTTCAGGAGCTATAGCCTTTTAAATCACTGTATTTCACTGAGAAGCTCCAATAATATCATCTGCATACAAGTATTGTATGCAATAAGATATATTGCCGCTATTATTGCCATTATTAGGGGTGTATGTTATGGTGTGAATGCCGTTTGATATGTCTTATGGAAACAAAAAGCAAAATGGAACCAAGACGGTTTCTGGGACTTTGTCCTTTCACAATTTCTTTTCATATAATTTTTCATTATTTTCAATAATTGCTTGTTTTTATTTGGAGGAGGGTAAGATGACATCCACAGTAACACTGTCATCTTGGACCATTTCATCAGGAGGAATGTGACTCAGTTCAAGTCAGCTAGGATCCGGTTAAGTAGGAAATGGCAAATATTTTAACTTTGAGCTGTATAAATTAGTATGTCCTTGGCGTTTTCTACATGTGTGGCATACTTAATTCCTCATGCAGCCCTTTACACTTTTGTGTTTGGCAATTAAACCCAGCTACAACTGTCTTTAGCATGGGAGCATAGGGGAATTTAGCAAAGCCCCATAAAGAGAAGATTGACTGACATTTTTCCTGATAAAACTTCATTTTCAATTGTCAAACAACAATTGGGACAGAAATTCTCTGCTACAGTTGAGCTTTTACATAAGTTTCAGCTCAGCCTGTTCACCACTTTAGGAAGTTAAAAAGAGGTAAAATACATTGTTGCAGTCAAGGTAAAATGAACTTTAGAACCATTTCGTTGAATAGTTTCTCCTTTCTATTTCTCCCGAGGACCATTTTGCAGATTTCTGTGAGTAACAGGATACAATACAAATATACATCTTAAATACACCACTGCTTTATACAACTGCATGCTGTTTCCACTGTTATTTAATAAATTGTCCTTTCTAATATGAATTGCCCTGTGTTCACCTAACTTCATTTTCACTTGCTACTGTGCTGCTCAGAAATCTAGTTTTGCTAGAATTTTCTAGCATGAATTAGTTTATAGGTTTCTAGCATGAATTTCGGATGAATCTAGGTAATTCTGAGTTGTCCAGCTTTTTAAGGCAGCCCATATGGCCACAAGCAACTGCATGGATCCTCATTCCAGCCCAGAACAGCTATTTCTCTCTATAACTACTGATGTGCTTCCTATGACAGTTACAAGTTATTTCCTTTATCCTTTACCCTTCCTCCCAGCAAGTATAATTTTTACCGCTTCACAGTGTATAAAACTGACAAAATCATCACAGGATTTAAATTAAAGGTTGTTGCCAACGTTTCACCTTCAAATGAATGTAGTTTTTAATAAATTATATCAAGTCTAGGAGAGGAACCATCGTGATTCACTCTGGAACATCTTGAGTGCTGGGGTATGCCAACAGAAATAATTAACTTCAACAAGGCTCTCGATTAAGATGCAGCATGCACAATTAAAGGAGTCGCAGTTTTGAACAAATGGTTCAACACGGTGGTGTCAAACAGAAGCGTTCTCCATCCTTTACCAGCTTGGCAGCCGTTGGACTTCGTTATGAGGAGTAAAACATAAAAGCGTGCAGACAGGTGCACAGCAGCATTAAGGATTCCATAACAAGGCAGAGCAACAGCTTAGTTTTGCTGTTAACAGAACAGAGACAGAAAAAGACCATCCATCCAGAGCCATGAAAATGATTCCAGGTGAGCATTAGTTAAAAATAGTAATAATAATAAATTTAATGAAAATACTAGCAATTCACGGTATGAACGCTGCCTCCAAAAATAAGGGAATTGCCAAAATACATAAAGTGATTTGTGTCTGTTGTCTCACATAAGCCTGTGGGGATGTTTAAAAGGAAATTGTGTCTTGAATTGGCAAAGCAACAACCCACTTCCCAGCTTAAAACAAAAATTAAGATTTGGCTATTGATATCTAATGCTTAAAGACCAATTTCCTGATGCTAAATATGTATTTAGAGGTTCAGTTCCCACTGATATCAAATTACCAAGGTTCATCTCACAGCATCTCCTTAACTTACAATTTTGGAAGTGAAATAAAAAAAACACTTCTGGAAATGTATGGACAGATGCTTCGAACACTCTCAGATTGCTCAGAAAAACTGCTTGCCATTAACTGGATTTAGGCTTGTTCTTATAAACAAGATTCATCAGAAGGCTTAATGCTATCACACTTCAAGAGTCAGGCAAAGAAAGGATATGAAAGTGTTTAGGATGTGTATTAATGACTAAGGGAAGCATTGCCTTGGTGTGTATTTCCCAGCATCCCAAGGAGCAGGTGCCGAAGTGGCCTGAGGGACCCTGGCAATGCTCCATGGAGGGAGGCACACCAGAAGTGCACATGGTGCACGTATGAGGCAGGATGGGAGAGCCTTCCTCCAAACCATCCATCCCAGAACAAGTCAAAACATCCATTATTTGTATACCCATCCTTGTGAGACGCAGGAGACCTCCACAGAGAGCCTAGAAACTGATATTAGAAAAGAAACACTCCTCTCCAGTAACAGTTATTTTTACTGAAGTCACACCTCGATATTTTAGGAACAGGAAGAATCAGGGTGCTGTCCTGTTGGGCACTTGGCAAACAAACTTGGAACTATTTCCAGCAGGTCCCTAAGCCACATGTACCACTAACTGGACTGGACACATTTGGACAAAAGTTTTTCCTTTCAGCCTGTTCAGATGAGTACAAAACCATCACATTTCTCTAAGGTTAGTGGGATTCTATGAAGCTGACAATCGGCAGTTTTTCAGCTGAAATCTTTCCTCTGCACATGAAGAAAAGTGAATTCAGGCAATTGGTCATGCAGGGCACCAGGGCAAAGACCAAATCAGGATGCCTTCTGCTGGCCAGGGGAGCATGAATAAAATGATACTAATGATGTGAAGTGCCATGTTTATTTTCCCATTGAGAAGTGACATTTGCCCATGAAGAATTGCCTTTCTTCAAGTAAAGCACCTTTCAAACAAATTCATTACAAAACCATCTGAGTGCTCCTGACAGTCAAGCTGGTGCGTGAGACAATGTCAAATTATACATCGTGAATAAATTAGCAGATTAATGTAGTCTTCCTTTTTTTTTCTCTCTATTTTCTCTTTTTTTTTTTTTTCTGCTCCTATCATTCACTCATGTGCTAAAGACAATTCCAGTGAATTTGCCAATTCTGATTGACGCAGTAAGCCACAAAATTTTTTGGAGGTGTATTTCTGGAGTACTCGGAGGCTGCAGGTGAAACAAGGGCCTCAGCAAAGGACCGTATAAAAATTATGAACAGAGAATGGTAACAAATCCCCAGCCCCACTAAACCTATAAACTAAATTTCCAAGACAAAAGTCATGTCAGGAAAGGAACTGTAAGATAAGCAATACTTTTGGTTGAGTCAGTGACTAAATCAACACTAGATTCAGGTCTTCTGGAAGCTGCTAGACTAATAGTACAGGCTACGAGAAAATTAGGGATGGTAAAAAGGGGAGGTGAGTAAAGAACATGTGGATGACTTATGCTAGTGTTTGAGGACCAGTAGTGAATAGAAAAATCAGATTGCAACTAAGTTATACTGACTTACATTGTATTATATCATTAATCACAATATCTTATTTTCATCCTCCAGATTTTTTTCAAATTCCAGTGAGGCGTTGCTCACATGGGGTATGAAATTTTTCTGTTGTATCCTTTTTACTGAAATAGTCTAAGAGAATGAAGAAAGATGAAAAGTGTGCAATTAGTGGATAACAAAGGAATAGCTGCAAAAATTATAGCCAATACACCATCCTTCAGGATTCACAAAAATGCAGTAGCAAGAAAGACGCTAACAGCAGCAAATAAAAAGAGTTGCATATATGCCCCAAAGCTGGCTTTCAAGCAATTTTCACTATATCCTATTCACAGCACTTGGCTTGTTGGCTCTGAGTTTTTCTGTTTCTATTTGTTTTCCTTAAATGAGCAATTAGTCAAATCTGAGTTAATGAGGCTTGCTTAGTCATCTGAGGTCTGTAAAACTTTGCCAGGAGTCAGCATCTTTGCAACCTTTGAGATTGAGGGAGTCTGGCACAACAGGCTTTGCTGACTGGCTTCTCCGATCATCCAAAATACCATTTATCAGCTCATTTCAGGCATCTTTTGAAATGCAGGAGAGATGAAGAGGGAAGATTTGTCCTGTCAGGGTAGTTCATATCAGTTCCTTTAGACTAAAGATTGAGAGACTTAATCATCTCTATTTGAGCTGACAGTGAAATATCATACACTGGAATCAATAATGATCAGGGGGGATAGATTAAGAGTATGTCTGAGAAAGGGCTGCTGCTCTCTACATGGCAATTTGGAATTGGGGTTAAGTCCACAGGGAATTATCACGTCTGGGATAAAAAACTGAAAGCACTGCTCTGATCAATAGGAATTTGATGGCCTGGAACACTTCAGGTAAAAAAACCCCTTCCTCCTATGAGCTCCAACTGCAGAAGGACTAAGATACACTAGAGAGGGCATGTTTTGAAGTGAAAAGGCAAATGTGGAGTCCTGCTCACAACAGCTATTGCCAGTCTTCAGCATGGAAAGGAATGCTCCAGGGAAAGAAGGAAACCCACATCTATTAGACTTCACAGATATGCAGCAATAAGTTTGTAAGCTAAAATTCAATGATAGAGTTGTTATAAAAACAGCACAGAAGCATCTTTTGACACACATACTCACAAATAAAACAAAGGCTCAATTCTGCCTTGATATTCAAGCCAAAGTTAGCTTGTTAGTTAATTAAAAACTAAAACAAACAAACAAAAAAACCAAAAAAAACCCCAACCAACCAAATAAAAAAACACCCGCTGTTGGATGAAAATGGAGAATGAAAAAAATTACTCCAAACTCTGAGTCTGTCTTCTCTCAAATGCTGGTAACATGAAGCAGTTGGCATTTCGTTTGGCAAATGTGACTGAACGATCAGTTCTCAGAACCAAATGTGAGGACCTCTACATAGGAATTAAGAACTAAATTCTCAGACTGAAGGCTATAGAGATTTCTATTTTAGTGCATTATTCATGGAGAGGTACAACCAAGACACGTGGATTATAGGATTACATGCTCACATCCTCTCTCCTGGGGAGACAGAATCTGAAGTCAGTGCAATGTGTCACCTCCTCCTTCCCATTCCACTTTTCAGTTTCTCCATGTCTCCATCTGTTTTGAGGCCATATATTAAGTCACCTTTTGTAGTGCCTCCTCTTGCATAAATCCTTTCACAAGCTGAAATGTATCTTAAGAAACCAATTAGCTCAAGCAAAATAACCATGTGGCCTTACACCTACCTTCTACATTTACTCCTACCTTCTCCATTTATCTCCTAACTTCTCATGAGGCCAGTGTCTCTTTCCTGCCATGCAATCACTGTTCTCCTGAAACAATTTTAGAAATCCTATATCGCAGACCAGGATGATGCAAAATGTAGTCAGGGATTCAAATCCCTGAATTCAAAGTTCGGTGAGAAGCAGAACCTTTCTACTTTAGAGGCCTGAACAAATTTGTGGTCTATCCTCAGTGTCTGGCAGTTCAAATATCTCCATCATACAGGTTAGCAGTTAACCTGTTTTGAGGCCAGATTCCAAAACAGTACCAGGTATTAAATGAACAAGGAAAACATTTTACATTCTAATTATGGGATATTTTTCTCCATGTCAAAGAAGAGTTAAGTACTTGTGTTCTATGTCCTAAGGGCTAGTAAATATGTGCAAGAATAAAGTTGTTCTTTACTTCTGATTTCTCCTTTTTGATGTACAGTGCTAAATCCCTGCTAGGATTCTCTCTCCCTGACTGTCATCATCTGTGCTGGACACTACCTAAAGGAGCAAGGTTTTGCTGTGAAACATGCCTCTTACCTGTTTTTGTTAACCAGAGGCATGGTGATTACAGATTAATCATAGGTTGTTAAATATATCAACTAATACCTGTAATGAACAGACAATCAATGTGCAATTTGCACTTTCAAGAAAAACAAGAGTCTGCGTCAGACCTGTGGTAATTCGTGGTAGAGGATCCTTTTTCTTTTTTTTTCTTTTTTTTTTTTCCCAATGTTTTATTGGGGAATAGAAAGAAAACAAGGACAAGCTTCCAGCTTTATACTCAGAACAACACATTTTCCATCTCTCCTCTTTTACAGTTATCTGAGCACAAGAATTTAGCAAGATCCTATCCCCTTCCAACAATTATTTTACAAAATAATGCTAAAAATCTGCAGACCTCTCAATTTGCAGTGACAAACACACATTTCTAGGTTCAGATATCTAAGAAATATTTACCTAACTCTATCAAACATCCACAAATACTAGGAGCGACTATTCTCATAGCAGCTAATTTATTGGGTTTGTGTCATCCTTATGGGCTTTACCCTCCACAAATGCCTCTTGGAGGGTAAGCTGAATTTAACCTGATTTTATACACAAGGAGATATTTGCTGTAGAGGGATATAGTCCCAAATCCACTAGTTTTATTTGTGTACAGCAGGTGACTCTAGTACATTTTTGGCGAGGCTTTGCTTCATGAGCCATTTCTAAAAACCCAGAGTATTTCTTATAGAAGATGCTCTCTAAAAACTGCAAGGGCCAAGAGATGATCAGCTACTACAGCCATTGTAAGGGACCTTTGGGAAAACACAAATCAAGCCTCTCTTCAGTCACCAGACATGTATAACCATAAAACTGAGAAAACGTTGTAAAACGTTACCCCATCAACCATGAACACAAAGTTAGATGAGCTCTTTCACAAACCAGCTCCTTCACATTCACTGGTTTTGACTTTTATTTATTTCTTTGTTTGTTATCCTGTCGCAAATCGTAGTTGAAGCATCCTCTGGGGCAGTGGCACCAAAAACAATTAACTGAGCACAGCTGCTGTCCAATGGAGACAAGATGGACAGCGATGCGTCCTGCTCTTCTGCTAAGCACCCTCTGAGGCTGGGATAAGGGCAGCAGGACTAAGCTGGCCTATTCTCCAGTGGCAGCCGTTTGCAGAGCTTTTGAGAGGTTTGAGAAAAAAAAAAACGTGTTTTCTGAGAGCTCACAATGAATCATACAAAGAAGGGCTCTTATTATACTGTCATCCTATATCACACCAGCTTTGGAAATGGAGCACTTCTTTTGTGCCTCCAGAACAACAATATTTTTCTGATGCATCTTGTATTTTAAAATGCCCTCTCTAATCACAGCTTCACCTAAGAAGTAAATCTTCAGAATTCATACAGGGTACAATTTAAAAGTGTTAAGCCAATGGTGCCCAAAATTCCAATACAAGCAGACTGTAGAGCTGGCTAATGAACAGCTTTACTCTCTCATCAAGCCACAGGAAACATGGCTGTCATGCAACTGAAATGCAGGTGAACATGTTCCTGTTTTTCTCCCATCTCACAGGACACTCCATCCCACCCTCTCCCACCCCCCAAAAAAGAAAAGATAAGGCAGAACACAGCAGAGTCCCAGACCTCAGACTGAGAGAAGTGAGGGAAGTGAGCAACAGACCTGTCATAGCTGCTCTGCCAGGTCCCATCTGGACTACAGGATTGGGACCTCTCTGTTAAAAATAAAAATCCTACATACAGCAGCTGAAAGTAAAGATGCTTTGAAAACAAAAATGGTTTTCTTTTTCTAAGACAGGGTCCCAGATGTCCTGGATTTATTTGTTCTACCCAAATAAAAAGTCGTTGCTGATATACCATGAATTGGCGATGAATGATACAGGTTTGTTCGTAATTCCTAGTAAGGATGAGTTGCATTCTGGCATTAAGTGATTTTGCACAAAACCATAAAAGCTTTAGTCCCTATTTTCTCAGTATATTACCTTTTATTACTTTGTTTTTACTTCTGAATCACAAGTCTAAAGGAATTACCACTCCAGCACAGTGCTAGGCTTTAATCCAGTGTCTCAGTTCTGGCAGCAGCAACAAACAGGAAGATGCAAAATCTCAGCCACAAGCTCTCCGAGCTCTTCCTCCAGAGGTTTCCACTGAGCCCTCAAAGCTATGGAGAGCTCTGCCTGAAGCCTAGTGATTTATAATCCTGCCTACACACTGGTTTGATTATATCTTGACTATTTTTATTTGTATCTATTCACTGTTCATATAGAAAAGTTCTTCCTTGTTTTTGAGATTTGGGGTGAGTACTTTTGAATATCAAAAGGCTCAGAAATTTAACAGACACTTCTAGCCATCTTGGCAAGCCCAGCAAATCTGAGAAAGAAAATTAGAGGTTTGTAATTCCTGTTTCCTTTCCCTCCTCTTTACTAGGGAAGGAGGATAAAGGATAAAGATTTCTTGTTATTGGAGCTTCCTTTGAGGTAGCTAATTCATGCATTTACAGGAAAATTGAAAAGTTTACTTTAAACAGTTTGCTGCAGCAACCCTTTGCCTCTTTGCTTTTTGCTCAAGTAGGAGATCTGGAAATATGTACACAGAAAATGCTGTAGAGAAGCTTTTAGAAGGTAGAAGGGGTCTTGTGCTGAGAACCAAACAGTTTATGATGCTGTTTGAAGTCCCACTGGAGAGCACTCCTGCCTTTGCTGGGCAGATCAAGCTTTTAAAACACCTGTATTAGCATGGCAGCTAGAGCCTCATATAAAAAACAACCATGTTTTTTCAAGTGCATATCTGCTTCTTGCACAGAGAGGAAATGAAACAGAGGGGCACTGAGCCACTGGAGAGTGCAAGACAGTTAATGAAGGATGTCCTAAGGAGAAAGCACGCATGAACACATCACTGAAATGATTGAATATCTGTGGCCTTCCTTACTTCCAGCTTCCATAACAGCTAAACATGCTGGAATCTACAATGTGCATATCCTCACCACACGCTGGAAATTGCTATTGACACTTGGCAAATGAGAAACTCAAGCCCATGTATGCTGAGGGTTAGATTTTTCAAAAGGGTAAAATCACAGCAGGGAACTGAAGGCAATCCCTTGAATCCTAAGCTTATTTTTTCTTCTGTATCAGTCAGTCATTTTGTGACCTCTGATTTATTCCTATTAGAAAAACAAAACACAGCAAAAGAAAGCCCAGACCAAGCATCCATCTCATATTGATCCAAATTCTTTCACTTAACTCATAATTTTACTCCTTCAGAGAAAATGCATTTCTGTCCAGGCTTCAGCTAAAATGCTCCAAGAGACGTATTCTAAACATATATTCTAAAAGTTGTCATATGCCTCCGCCTCTTCTATTTGGAGAAAATGGAAAAAGCAAAAAATCTAATGGAAAAGGAGCCGAGTATTTCAGAAATTCGTATTCAGCTTCAGCAAACCCAAGGGAATTCAACAATTCAGCTAAAATGGGTAGTCATTTGTTTTTGGTGTTCTTCATTTGCAAATCTCTGGAATATTTTGAGCTTTAATCATATCACTAAAAGGAGACATTTTCTGCATTGTGATTCACTGGATCATTAGGGCATCATCTACACTGGGACATGGTGGAAGTCTCTAACCAGTATCATCACCTAAATGTGCATGTGCTCTTAGGTGAGTGGAGCACAACACACTATTATAGTCACCATGATTTTAGGTTAGGATATCAGGTAATTGCCACATATATTATTTATTTCCTACATTATGCCAGGAAATTATAATAGAAAGGTGTTAACAACATCTGGGGCTCTATTAATAGACTTAAAGGCTGAGGGGAGGCAGAGCCTCGAGAACCATCAATGGAATTTTAAAAGTAACCCAGGACGTATGTGTCTTTAATGCACTAAAGAGGATCAAGATTAACAATCTTCTATGCTGGAATTTTCCTTTCCTTTTTTTTTCTTTTAATTAAATTATTCAAATGCCCAAGTAATTTCTTCACTGAATTTTCACTTTCATGGATAACTCAAACATATACACATCAGTCGTAAATAATGATAGGTTCAGTATGCAAAAAGAAAGAGAATGGGAAAAATGAGAATTCAAAGTTATTAATTCCTAAAAGAAAGTACTGAATAAAGAGTTACAGGTTTCAAAAAGATAAAGCAAAAAAACCCCTATGGAGTCCTCCAAGCCCTGGTGGAGTCCTTGAAAAATAAAGATAAAAGATACAGACAAAGAATAGTCCCATTCTTTGAATTATGTTAACTAAATCATGATTCCCTGTTTGGATCTGAAAATTTACTTGAAATGGAACATTAATTTCTCTAATGAAATAATGGAAAGAAACTGAAACAATATTACAGTTAGTGACATTTTCTCCTGAACACACAGGTACATTTCCTTAATTTCTTTTCTTTTTATTTCTATAAAACCCACAAGCTTTCTGCAAAGTAAATCAAAACTGCCAGCTCCTTTGAGTGATTGGGAAGGCAGAGTACAATGGGAAGAAGAACAATATCCTGGTGGTACTATATTCAATATCCAATCCAAAATTTACTGGAACAGGATTTCCAGCGCTCCTCACTTACAGGAACTACTCTGAGAAAAAGAGTTTAGGGTGAGTGAGTTGATTTTATGGGAGTCTTTTCCAGCGCATTACACTGTAATAGAATGCTCATTCATTTACAGAGAAACGCGTTTCCTGGGCTCAGTTTCAAAGGGGGTCGTGCTTCCAATAATTAAATTGTGTACAGAAGGCAGTCACTTAAATTCCACACTGTTAATTTTATGCAAAACAGAACCCTATTGATTTCCTGCACTTTCCCAGCCTTCAGCTGAAGTTACACATGCCCATCAAGAATATGAAACAGATTTTTCCATTAACTGGAAGTCTAAAGAATAGTGCATGATATTTGAGCCTACAATAAGGCCGTGTATTAGAAGGAGCAAGGAGGAAAACGGGAATGGGGCACTTTGCTGCAAATCTTGTGCTTCCAGCCATAGAGTTTATCCAGTAATCTACTTGCAAATTCACCCTGGCATATTTCTCTTTACTCAGTCTATACAATTCTCCCAAAGTGTTCAGCAATTCTAACATTGCCAAATATAAGTCTTCATTCTTTTTTCTTGCATGGAAATTTTAACGATCTCTAGAGCCATTTCTTCTAACTTATCTCTTACTCTTGATAACACATTGTCACTACCACGAGAATGAAGTGCCACTACACAAACGGCCAGCTGAAGAACGTACAAGATGTTACGTGACTAGACGAAACGAGCACACAGGCTGCAGCAGTCTCCCAGGACTTCATGACTGCAGACCCTGCTGTGACTCGGGCTTTGGGTCTGTGCCCCATCCTGGATGTGCCAAGGCAATGCAAGAAAACCAGATTACTCTGCCTCCTCCTGCAGAGCTCAGCAGTGGTAGCTCCTGGATGATTAAGACGGAGCTTGTTTGCACAAAGTCCACTCAAGTCAAGGGAAATATTTCAATTATTTGAAGTGGGTTGTAGATTTGGAATTATAATTGAAGCTTCCTTTCTCAGCATTAGCACAACACGAATGCTGACCCCTTGCAGCAATCATCAGCAGTGCACCTACTAACTGCAATTATTTAAAACTATTGAAATGCATCACCTCATGGAAGTAATTTCTTTTTTCCTTTAAGACATAATTTATTTGTAAATCATTCAGGGTGGGTCTTTATGATGCAAACATCACAAATGAGTTCTGTTTCTTGTAACAGCCATCTGATAGCTATTAAAAATGGAAAATAAAAATTTAAGGTTAGAAGAACTACTATAATTCTCCCCTTCCTTTCCCCAAACTCAAACAAATGTGCGCAGTAAGGAATACAGAAATAATTTTTTTTAACACACGTCTTTTCTTTCTAAGAAAAGCACAAGGTATTTGTTCAGTTATACACAAATTTCATGAGAGGTTACACATGCTTCACAAGAGATTACCTTTGCAGCCAGAGCTGCAATGCAACAAATTTGCTAAATCAGATTTCAGGCATTTCAAATGGAAAACCTTGAGAAACTGCCCAACTTATGTAGCAATTCAGAAATGATGCCGTGAACAGATCAGCTTTCTAATGGAGAAGACACAGGCCTATGCCACATAGACACCCACAAGTCCGACCCAAAAAGTGTCGTAAGTCACACACTCCTTTACAGGCATGTGCAAGAATGAAGATAGTTCATCTGCCATGAAATAACCTCTCAGCTGAGTTCGGTGGGACACACTGTCAAGGTCAAGCAAAAGCAATATTTTCCACCAATTCAGGATAAAATACAGGAAGCAGAGTTTTCTTTTTTTTTTTTTTCATTATTGTTGTTGTTATTTGAGGGGTTTTTTGTTTTGTTTTGTTTTTAAGGGCAGCTATAAAAAACCTAGACAAATGTCTCCCAGGAGTATCTGATGGTATAGCAAGGACTGGATGTGCAATCCTACATTTGAGATTGTCTTTGAAAAAAAAGTTGTTTTTCCTTCCTCATGGGCTGATTAGAGTGATACCATTATACTTCAAATCCAATCTGTACAATCAGCATCAGCAAAAAGACTTGTTTAACTTATCAAAATCCATTTAGGCTACCCAGAAGTGACTTGACTACAATGCATAAACACATTCAGAGGGAGAAGATATCAAGTGGTAAATGACTATTCAATATATCATGAAGGCACAGTAACAACCACTGGATGAAAGATAAAGCCTGACTCATTCAAATTAAAGTAAGGTACTAATTATATAATGACTGCAAGGAAAACTGCTGGCATAGGCTGGCTAGGGAGTTTGTAGCCATCACCTCTGTAGAGATTAATAAGGACTGATGGGACAAACATCCAGCAGGAATTGCTTAGGAGAAGCTGTTTCTTCCTTGGAGCAGGAAGGTGGGCTTGTATTACCTTCCTGACATCCCTTTCAGCCCTCCTTTCTGTTATGAAATCAGCAGAGAAAGGACTCCCAGCACTGGTAATGGCCAGCAGGATGCAGAAGCTCAGAGCAGGATGCCTGCTCACTTCAAATCCCCTAAATTTGTTTAATTGGAATAAGATCAGTGCTGGCCCCTTTCAACTCTATAGCCAGTCGGATCTGATAAATAACAGGAAAGAGATTAAAAAATGGGAAGAGTGCTTTCCCACATGCTGCAAGATGTTTTTAGACAGTAGCAAATGCAAGACAAGGCTGGAGAATCCGTGTCCATGGATTTCTTCTGGTGCTCTGCCTGAGGGAGCATCTCTAGAAAGCTAAATTTCAGAAATTGATCTTGAACTTGAAGTTCCTGTTCATTTCTGTAAACAAAAATGAGGCTGATGAAGGGGAAGTGGCTATTCCCACTATGACAAGCCCTTCCCAAAGCACACTGCTGTGGTGAAAGTGCTGGAAGAGTTTGTATGCAAAACCTGCATCTTCTGTCCCAAGAGAGCAGACTATGACGAAGCTATTACTCATGACCTCTGTGAAAAGTACCTGGCTTCCATGGAAAATGGCAATTCAGACATAAAGATAATTTCCAGTAGTCCCAAATACACATTCTAACTCTTCAACTGTTTATGACCAGAAAATAAGTGTCACACCACAAGTGACCACACTCCTCCACTATCCATCCTGACACACCCAGCCACTTACAGATCCTTTTGCAGCAGTCACTATAAATCCATCCCATTGGGAAAATGAGGAATAAATCACATAGCTTCATATATTCCCATGCAAATCTTCATTTGCATTATTTATAGACGACGAGATATCAGAGACTTCTTTCCCCCTCTCCGTGTGCATTCTGTCCTGTCAAAATTGGTGTTGCTCTAGGTAATGCTCTGCATTTATTGCACTGGAACTGAAGATCAATATTTCTCCTCTTAGTCTGCATTCTCTAGGGTGAAGTCTTGAACATGGAAGACGAAAGAATCACTAGTCATAACCTTAAAACTGGGTTAATTTCATGTGTACTTATGTACTTAAAATTCTGAGAAATCTTTTGCAATGCTGGGAGTGAAATTACTGATCCTGATGAAACGCTGGACAAAAGTACAGCTCAAAATGCTCTGTCTGCTTCAGTGTCTTGAGGCTGCAAGCTCTGCTGTGCATTGCAAGCTCTTGGCTAAGCTGAAGTAAAAAAAAAAGAAAAAGAAAAAGAAAAAACCCTGTGCTTTAAAAACCCAAAAGAACAGCATTGCAAGCATTACTGAAAAAGGGTAGAACTGCAAAAAAAAATATAAACCTGCTGATACTTTAGATACTGGAACAGATTTGGATAAGGAATTGGCTCAATGGCCGTACTCAGAGAGTAGTGGTCAACGGCTCGATGTCCATGTGGAGACCGGTCACGAGTGGCGTCCCTCAGGGGTCCGTGTTGGGCCCGGCCCTCTTCAACATCTTTGTCGGTGACGTGGACAGTGGCATGGAGTGCACCCTCAGCAAGTTCGCCGATGACACCAAGCTGTGTGGTGCCGTCGACACGCTGGAAGGGAGGGATGCCATCCAGAGGGACCTCGACAGGCTGGAGAGGTGGGCCCGTACCAATCTCATGAAGTTTAACCAGGCCAAGTGCAAGGTCCTACATCTGGGTCATGGCAATCCCAGGCACAAATACAGACTGGGTGGTGAATGGATCGTGAGCAGCCCTGAGGAGAAGGACTTGGGAGTACTGGTGGACGAGAAGCTCAATATGAGCCGGCAATGTGCTCTTGCGGCCCAGAAGGCCAACCGCATCCTGGGCTGCATCAAGAGGAGCGTGGCCAGCAGGTCGAGGGAGGTGATTCTCCCCCTCTACTCTGCCCTCGTGAGACCTCACTTGGAGTATTGCGTCCAGTTCTGGAGTCCCCAACATAAGAAGGACATGGACCAGTTGGAGAGGGTCCAGAGGAGGGCCACGAAGATGATAAGAGGGCTGGAGCACCTTTCCTATGAGGACAGGCTGAAGGAGTTGGGGCTGTTCAGCCTGGAGAAGAGGAGGCTCCGGGGTGACCTTATAGCGGTCTTCCAGTACCTCAAGGGGGCCTACAAGAAAGATGGGGAGAGGCTGTTCAGGAGGGCCAGTTGTGATAGGACAAGGGGTAATGGTTTTAAAATAGAGGGAGGTAGATTCAGGTTGGATATTAGGAAAAAATTTTTTACTATGAGAGTTGTAGAACACTGGAACAGGTTACCCAGAGAGGTGGTGGATGCTCCATCCCTGGAGACGTTCAAGGCCCGGTTGGATGAGGCCCTGAGCAACCTGATCTAGTTGGAGATATCCCTGTTCCTTGCAGGGGGGTTGGACTAGATGACCTTTGAAGGTCCCTTCCAGCCCTAACCATTCTATGATTCTATGATTCTATGATTTTCTGAGCATGGGGTGTACATGGAGTTCTGAACTCCATTGAAAATCCAGTCTGTATTGGTCCATGTTTACTGGGATCTCATTGTCCAGTTAAACATCTGCATTATTCCTTCAAACCTCAGGTCACTTTTTTGACATAGGGAAGCAGTATTTAATTTGATCCCCACAGAGAGCAGAATTACAGCAAGATTCATAGACTTGAAACATCAAGGCAGAGTCGGATTGAACCAAGGTCTATCGCAACTGGACTCACGGCAAATCACTAGTCCCATCTTTGCACCCTTGAGGACTAACAGATTTTGAAACCTTAAACACCTGACCACAGTGGAAGAAATGGAATTTGAAGTCCACCCTCAAACTTTGGAAAACAAAAAAACCTCCACCAAACGCTATATGATATGAGAGGTTATTTAGCAAGTCTTTTACTTCAGGGAAAAGACAGAGAGCAAATATGGCTGGTGAAATATTGCAAACCTGGAAATCTAGATTGAAAACACAAGGCTGTGTGTGAACCACAGCTTGTGGGCAGTCTGTTCAGATTCAGCCATGTGGCAGTGGGCAGCTGCCTGATTAGCACCCGAAACTCCCAGTTTTAATGCTCTCTCCAGTCCTCCTCAGGTTCTTAACAGCAGTGGTTTCAATCTCTCTCATAATGCGTCACACTCTCACCTTATGCTAGGTGTTTCAAAGTCTTACCTAGCTTCAGCAACAATATGCCACTAGTAGTAGTGAGAAGTGGGTGAAACTCTTTTCTAATGTCATTAATCACACGTAATTATTCAAACTGTGCTTTCAAGACCTCTGTGTGTCAGTAAAAACTCAAGTCGCAGGAGTACCAGCCAAGAAAAAGCTAAAGCAGGATGCTCAGGTGCAGAACTAAATTAATTTTAAAAAGGCTGAGCAAGTATTTTAGGGAATAGTTTTATGAATTTATCCAGGGTCTACAAAGACTGTGAAGATTTGCAGTAGAATTTAGTTTGAAAATAATGAACTGAAATACCAGCCCTGCCTAATGTATTTTCCAAAACCACCTTATCCAATAGCTTCCTTCAGGCTTCTTACTTGTCTCCCAACAGCTGTAGAAAACATTCTGTATAAAAATCTCATAAACAGACAGGATCCATGACTTGCAGAGATTAGGAATTACTTTTTTAAAGCCTTGCAAGCCTCTACATTCATTGCAAGGCATATGAAAAAATAACATTCCTTGCAATGACTCTGCTACTGCTCATGAAAAACATCTTTCCTGATCACTGACATGGCAGATATGCAGCTGACATCTGCTCAGCAGTTTTAGATTGCTTTGCTGACACATAAAATTGAGTTTCACTGTGAAATCAAGATGATATCATTGGCTATTATAATAAGTTGTTAAAGCCCATGGTAATACTTTTCCTTCTTTTTCAATCAAGTGGTTATCTTTTTGCTCTCTTCTCTCCCTCCCAGTCACTAGTTGTGAGTTTATCTTCTCCACAAAACGCTCATAGAAAAAGTATTTTTGTTGTGTTTTTAAACTGCTGTTGTTTTCAATAAAACTAATTAACATCTTGCAGTAAGCCAGTTCTCTGAGTCCCCTTAGATTTCAAATGAAGCTGACCTATGCACAACAGGGTCTTCACTTCAGATTTAGTGCTCATTAGTGTCTTCTAATAAACGAGACTACTGGGTGGTACTCTTCCTTCCACCTCCCAGAAGGTGCTGCAGCAGAGGAGGGTGGAATTGGGACAAGTATGATTTAAGCACATCCTATACCTGTGCTATTTTTCCCTCTTCAGCAACAAGTAAAAGCTGAGAAAGACTGAGGACAATTAATCGAGAGGCTTAGAGCTCTGAGAGGTTCCTGCTCAAAAATTGGGCTGAACTCCCAAGGCACTAGTGAGCAGAATGAAGCCCCCCAGCACCCCTCTGCCCCAGGCACGCACATACCTCGAGGATGCTGGTTTTCCACCCTCCACTCTGGAGCGTCACAGGCCAACGTGCTCTCACAGAGCAGAGAAGCAGCTGACAGGAGAGCTGTTCTTATATTACACCTACTCAAGGCTGTACACAGCCCATCATTACATCGAAACTCAGATGAAGGGGAACCAATTAAGCTGCCTGTCAGTTAATACAATCAAAGTTCAAACCTCTTTAGACCTGCTAAAAGAGAAGAGAAGTTGATGAGGCAAGATTTGTCATACTTAATTGTTCTTCAGCATAGTCAATACAGTCAGATTCCCAAGTAAAGAAAACACCCCCACGCAGCATTTCCAAAGGTGCTAATAATCTTCTGCCTCTACAGATAACTCAGGTTATGTGAGAAATTAATGAGACATTATTAACATCAGAAACACCCAAAGCATTTTCAGGTGAGGCAGGAACGTGGAGAACCCTCAAGCTTCAGCAACAAGGGTTACTGAACGGGCTCTTGCAATGGAGAAGTGAAGGGCAGAGCCAGGGCAGTGTACTGGAGGAAGACCAACTACAGTCTAATAACTTACCTTTTCTGGAAGAGATTTGTGTTAACTCCAGAGAAAGTATTTGTAAGCTTAATACATAGGAGCCGTTCAGAAGAGGACCAGAGATTATTTCTGAATAGCGTGAAAATTAAAGAGAAAATAAAATTTTAAAAACCAAAATTCACTAGCTCCTCTAAGCAATATCTGTTCATTGCTTGCCAGCCTTTGTACTACTCCCCCTGTTTGGACCTAAAAGCTATTCATAGACCATTTTTTTATTTGTTTCTAGAGACTGTCCAACTCAAAGAAGACCCCTAACAAGAGACTCCATCTATAAACACTCATTTAATGAAAATGAATATCTGTCATTCTAACTTTAATGCCAGCAGCAGCACTCTCTCTCCTGAGAGCTCCCCATGCAATCCCTACTATATTAAACCACAAAAATGCTCGCTCATTCCTTTTTAAAGTAGCAGATTACCCATAATCCCCTCCCGAGGAATTCAAATTTTCTTTCCCTTAGAAAAGTCAAGTCATATCTAAAAAGAGACCACTTAGAGACCTGCCGTGCGGGATTAAAAAGTAAATAAAGCTAAACTCCTAGTAAAAATGTCTCCTTCAATTTTTTCGGTGATGACAACAAGGCCTGTGACAAGATGGGTACCCAGTTACTAAACTACATTTCCCAAGAGGCCACAAGTCTCAGATCAAATTTCACACCTAATTTCCTGCTATAAAAGGCTTTATGGCCAGCTAAAGTTTTTTACAGATGATTCAGGAGAATGGTGAAGTCATTTTGTAGATTGCTGTTGTTACTTGAGTGAGTAAAAGATAGTTGCTTCTAAAAAGTAGCTTGCTTTTTTTTTTTTTTTTTTCTTTTTAAGGAACCTAAAGTCTTGTTTAATACTTGTGCTTTTTCTGGAGTTGATAATTTAGAAATTTATTTTAAAAGTTTTTTAGTCTTATTTACAAGAAGGTAACTTTAAGTTAAATATTTGTGTTAATGTGACTAAAATTTTCTGTTGTTTAGCAGCAGAGAGTTTGGATTTTACTGAAATCCACAGTTATGCTCTGGTGTGAAGGAGTCAGGCAGCAAAACTTGGGTTCCAAGGAGAAAGATCTCTAAGCTGTTTACAAACCAGCGCACGTGCCTCTCTCGCTTCAGGCTGCTGATCAAATTATGGTCTGGGTTAGCTAAGGATTCAGAGGCTTGTGCATTTGTCAGAGCCTACTTGTAAATATAGTTAGCATCTGCATTTGAAAAACCCTAGCAGATTCACTAAATGCTCTAATAAAAAGAGGAAGAACACTGAAGCTAAATAGAAAGGCTTTTAATTAAAATCAGAGTATTGTCTTTTCCATAAGGTGCGTATCAGGAGCTTGTTTGGTTTTAATGTTCCAGTGATGTTTAGATTATGTCCACTATATCTATTTTTTTTTTTTTTTTTCTGGAGAGCAAAGGTGGGGATTTCTTTCTGAACAATGGCTAGTTTCTCTGCATTTGAATTTGGTGCGTGGAAGAAAAAAGAAAAAGACATTTAAAGTCTTTGGGTCTAGGCTTATGTTCTCAAAGATACTTTGGTGCTCACAGAATAAAATATTAATACTCTGAGCTTTTAGGCCCTAAATAATACGGCAGATGATATCTTGAAATCACACTACTTTGCTTCTTAGCTTGAAGTGCAAAAGTCTGGTTTTGTACCATGGAGAGATTTACTGTTACAGCTGATAAAAAAGAAAATGCAAGCACACAATTAGTTTTCACTGAAGGCTTCATAACAGCAATCTACCTCCTATGTTCCTTATTGTTTAACAAGGCACCTGCTGGGAGTTTTTATGTGTGGAGGTTAGGTATATTTAGAAGTACAGTCTGATTTAAATACATGTTGTTCTGATGTGATCTGCTCAAATAAAAATGCAGAACTTGGGTATAAAAACACAGCTCCTCCTAAAGAACTAATATCTAGGCGTTAATTTAACTCTTAAGTACTTCCAAATATACGCACTTAATTAAAGCGTCAGGGAAACCTCTTGCAGACTGCAAACAAGGATCTTCTGCATTTTTGCCCCCAACATGCCCCTTCCTGACTTTGAAACTTATTTCTCCACATAAGAAAGCAAGTGGTTTAGTGCTGCTGCTTTTACCGATCCAAGGGGAACTAACGACCAGGATGCTTTACTCTTCCTTTGCAAGGATGGAGGATGCTGCTGATTGCAAGCTCGTTGCTCCTACAGCTTTGAAGAAATGAGGGACTGGAGAGGGACTCCAAGAAGTGGCAGCCACCTCTACAGACCCTGCCGTGCCCGAGCGAGCGGACCAGCAGCCTGGGCTGGAGCAGCCATGCTCACGTGAGCCGGAACAGCGCAGGGCATATGCTGTCAGAAATGAATGCTAATTGCCCTGGCATCGACAGGCCAATAAAGCTGATTGGGTTTTAATTTCTCGGCACTGGGAATCCAGCTGCACGCTACATAAATTAAGCATTGTTTCCCAGGTATTGCTCAGGCTGTTTAATGATGCTGGTGGCTCTGCTGCGCTGGGAGATTTCCACCGGTGCTGCCCAGGTTGCTCCTTTCTTCATCATTACCTCCCTGCCAGCACCCGGCCATCCTGGCACACAGGTGATTTCTCAGGAGCTGGTGGTTATTTTTCCTGAGAATTGGGCTTTTGTGCAGAGCAGCACAGCATATTAGGCCTCATTTCTTCTTTTCTGCCTCTTTGGAGCTTTGCTCATCCCTTCAGCTTATAGTGTTTCCAGTTTGTTACAGGAATTGGTGAATAAAGGAAACTCTAGATGGGCAACCAAGGGAGAAAGGCAAGTTTGGGGGAGACAAGCCATTGCTTACTGCTCAGTTTTGGTAAGAGCAGGGAAATACTCAGGAGGTGGAGCTCACAACATACAGCCCGTGGTAAGAGAGGATGGTGAACACCAGTATTGCCTTTCAGTGAGACAAAGATAATACAGGCAAGTTGTCCTTTCTATCTGTCTTCCATCTAGTTTCTTAAAACTTTGCACATGGGCAGAACAAAGCATCCTGTCTGCACAGCACCTTGCCCTGGGTTAGCATGATGCAAATTGTGAAGTTGATGATGATGTAAAGTTGATAGAGAAATAGAGCTGCATGTCTGTAAGTAACATCTACTTGGAGGTTAGCTTAATTCTGAAGCTATGATAAACTCTACTTACCCTTAGCTCAGTTAACAGTTGAGAAAGAGTTATAGAGTCCCTTTAAGGCATTTAGAAATGTTTCTAGGAAACTAAGTTACCTTCTCTGCTGCACACTGAAATGTCAATGATTGTTGTAGAAAATAAAACACCATTTATAAAGTGTAGATTTTCTTCCTTTCTTTCCTTTCCTTTCTCCATTCTGCTGGTTAAGCAGCTCATGTCATTTACATTTCTTGGTTGAGAAATACGAGTTAAAATTACTTGTATTGTTTGAAAAGAGTTTAAAACCTAGGATTAATTGTAGGAGGGAGTAGCTGGATGTGGATTTAGCAGAAAGAGCTTGGAGCTGGCGTGACAGGGTAGGACCACTAGCCCTGCAGGTCTGGCTCTGCCAGTTCTGAGTGTTTTACGAACTTGTCTATATCAGGAACATGGGTTTTACCTTTTCTTGAGATGCAGTTCTGCTCAGTGAACTTGTATCTCATAAATTTGTGAGATGTTTTAAATTGGTGATCTTCAGCTTTTGCTGAGTTAACTTACAGACTACTGAAAGTTTCCTAAAGAAGATGTGAACTGCTGTATTGTGATTTGAGGCCTGATGGACAATAGATACGTCCCTGCTGACTGACTGCTTGCATACCCTCTGAGTTAGGGCAGGGATTTCAGAGAGTCACCAGAGTATAGGCAAAAACATGGTCCCTAATACTGTAGGAGAGGTATTGAGAGTAATCAGCCTTTTGTAAGCATCAGCAACTACAAAAATAAGTCATATAAGAAATGTGGGATCTCATTAATGTGTTTTGGTCGTTTCCAGGTGACCAATGGCTGCCTACATCTCTAAGTCTTTTAAAATTCCAAGTTTAAAATCTAGAAAACTTTGTCTAAATTTTCTTAATCTCTTGAGCTTTTGATGCCTGCGGAGATGACAAAGATGTCAACACAGCTTTTGTTCAGACTTATCACATGTGGCCATGAGATAATCCTTCTGAGCTAAAATACTTGCGGTGCTGATGTGCATTTTTAACATTGCTGTGACTTCACTTTTAGAGCATTTCCATGACAATCTTTCTAGAAGTAGGGCTGAGAAGAAAGAAAAAAAAAATTAAAAAGAGAGATCATAGGATAATGCAAGTTGAAAGGGACCTTGGAGGGTCTCTAGTCCAACCTCCTCCAAACAGGATCAGCTGTGGGGACAGATGAGGTTGCTCAGGGCTTTACCCAGCTGGGTTTTAAACCCCCTAAAGAAGGCTACAAAAACTCTGTGGGCAACTGGTTCCATGGCTTGACTATCCTCAAAGTGAAGTTTTCTTTCCGTTCAGTCTAAACCACTTGTTTTTCTGAATTTATGTCCATTGTCTCTCAGCCTTTCTCCAGTTGTGGGGGACCTCCCCAAACTCCATGACCTTTCAAAAATGTTAATGCCTGGCTGAGAGATCCCTGTAGTGCAGCAAGGCAAGGCTGGAGCACAGACACAGTCTGCACACTAGCAAATGTCTTGCAGGCTGTGGTGCTGGAGAGAACATGCCCTGTGCTCCCCCTGCCCTCCTTGGGACACCCCATGTAGGACAGCACCCAAGCATGGAGGCACTGTCTTGCACCCCAAAGAAGCTCCCAGGACAGCTGCACCTTGGTAGGGCCACCACAGGCATTGCTGCAAAACCAGAGATCCTGCCCCTAGTGCCACTTCTGCCATCACCCAGGTCTGATCACCAGCAAGGCGGCACGGCTCCAGCTTCTGCTCCACCCTTATAGGGGGCTTTCCATTCCAGCTCTGGGGCCAACAGGGCATTTCTGGGACCAGTAGCTGAGATGCAGGAGCCCCGAAACACCAGCCCCAGCAGGAGGGACCATGGGAGGGCACAGGCTGCACTCTGCTTTCCCTTCTCCACAGCTTCCCTCACTGCCCGGAGATGGTGCCCCACTTTGTGAGTTTTGAGGACCAGTAAGTAGCATTTCTCCAAGAAGCAGGTTGCCTTTCATGGAAAGTTGGAGATTTACTGTGATAACCAGAAAGCAAGTTCTGCTGAGGCAAAACCCAAAGAAATTTCAGACTAGGCTGTGTGTGCGTTTCGGTGTATCCTAAGGGAAAAGTCAAACGCTTCCTGGGAACAGAGCAGATTTTCTGACCTGCTGCAGTCTGTACTCACTGCAAACTGAACTGCCTGAGCATCACAGGAATATTTGAAACCTGTGTACAAATGGCAGTGAGGTGAGGCTACGGCCGCTGTAAAAACTCTGGTTTGGCATTTGGCCATCTCCCGTACGTAAATAGTAAAATAACTCGTCCAGCGCCAGGAGTGGCTGTGCTGGTTAGCCTCAGCTTAAACCTTGTGCGTTTAATTTGGTTTTATAGACAAATACAGCCAGGCTGAGGTCAGTCAGCCAAGGCACTGGCTGGTTGTGCAGCCAGGCTCTGTTCTTTTCTAAAACTCACTGGAATCCATTTGCGATGACAGATGCCATGGAATGTGTCTGCCTGATCATTCACCACTGATAATACAGCTGCAGATAGCTCAGTGAGCCTCTTCATCATGAATTTCCGTTTTCTTTTATAGTCTTAAATATTCTCACTGCCTTTATCTTGGAAATCATATTGTACTTTTGTTTTTATTTTGCTATTTTTTGAACACTGACATTTTTAAGGAGTTATTATTTTTCCCCTTTGCTAAGGTCAGTTCCTGAATCCCTAGGAAAGAAAGTACAATTAAAATAATAAAAAACATTTTTTTTTACCTTGTCATTCATATGACTTGGGAAAGTGGTGAGCTACTTTTGGCTTTTTTCTGTGTGAACCTGTAATCAAAATCAATAATTTTCCTGTATTTGATTTTTTTTTTTGTTATTATTTTTGCATTGCTTACTCAGAAGAAGACACTTAAACATTTGGAGTTAGTAAATGTTGTAAAGCAGATAGCTAGCTGTGCACTGATTTTTCCCCGCTTTTCGTATTTTTATTTTGACGTTACTTGAAAAGGGCATTCTTCTCTTACAGAGAATATTAAATTGAGATATAACATTTCTTTGCCTCTGCTGAACTCCCATTCCTAACCATATTAATTTTGGATACCTCCTTATGTTCACCAGATATTGTTCCTCTCTCTTTATGTCATCACTAGCTTCTGTCCATCTGACAATCCTTGGAGAAGCTGAGAAATAAGATTACGCGGGTTTGATTCCGTTTGGCAAGCAGCAGCAGCAGATTTGTGTTTGCTTTGCATTGGTGTGTTGGCTCTCCACGCACAGTGGTATAGCCACTCCTTGTGCAAACCTCCCCCTGCTTTCATCCACAATCTGAGATAAACAGATGTTTGCCAAGATGTTTAGCATTTGAAATGATTAATCTGCTCAGATTCTTGCTGGTACTTTATGCTGTGTGGTGTGTTTTGGTTTGTTTTTTTTTTTTCAGTTGAGTTAGGAAGAGAACAACTTCAGTGTCCCATTGTGAGTTTCTCACTATTGAAGCCCACAGTTTATACACAACAATAGGGTAGTGAACAATGGTCCATCAGAGCTACCAAGAGCAGGAAGCAATTTAAGATGTACTGGGTAACGAAGAGCAAATGTACTCTCCTCACCACAACTACATGGAAACTGCACTAGAATTTTATGACAAATCTTCTGTAACAGTCCAGCTGCAAAAGAAATATCTTGTGGAAGAGCAGGAATAGAAAGCTTTCATTCATCAGTAGCGTCTCTTTGATGGTCTTTTTCATATTTTTCAGATTTAGTCAGATAAATGAATATAGTCCACATGCCAAGGTCAATGGTACGTTTCTTCCTTGCAGTAGCTACACTAGAATCATCGTGTTTGTGTGGGTAAGCATTGGTCTCTGTCACAACAAATACCAAGAACACAGGATTTTTTTTTTTTTAGATCTCTATACTAGATATACATAATATTTCAGTAAAGTGTATTTGCAGAGTGAACAATGTTTCTGGCTGAGTTGTAGATGATTTCCCTTCTTCCTCTGGCTTTGCAGGAGGCCTTGTATGCTGAAGCCCGTCTGTAATTCATTAAAGAGAACACTTACACACTATTAGTGTTTAGGGCCAGAGAAAGACCACATTGATTAGGTCTGTAGGCTAAATCAATGCCATGCAGGCTTGAAGAACAATAAGTCTCATTGTACTAATTATGCAGCTAAAGTGATAGGGTGTTTAAAAGTGTGATGGATAAGTTAGAAAGTAAACTAAGGAACAAGATCTCCTTGGTTTATGGAAGGACTGAAAAAAAGGAGAATAGAAATGAGAACATGCAGATTGGAAGATTTCAAATAAAATAGTGTAGTAATGAGTGGGGCTTATGTGCACACCCGGCATAGATAATTAACTAATTCAGAAACATTTGATATGTAAATGATAGAATAATCAATAGGAAAATGCCTGATCTGACGTTTGAGAAACTGTCTATGAAAGAATTGATGACTTAAGTTGTTCAGACCTGGTTGCTGGATGTCTTGTAATGTTTTCAGCTAATTCACTAATGAATAACTGAACTCATTACTCATTGAGCTAATTCACCTGAGTGGTGAATTTGGACTTGACCTCTGGCTGTTGGTGGGAACAAACCAAGAGAAACAAGGCCCGATGGCTGAGATGCTGTGGAGTACTCTGCATTAATATTGGGTAATGGGTAAAGAGCCAGTTACGAAAGACTGAAGGGTAAGGCATGGTGCTTGTCATAAATTTTAGGGGAGATGAACCCCCCTGTGGAAAGAGCAGCTGCAAAGCAAATTTAACCTAATCTTTGGTTGTTCTGCTGTGTGTCTTAGTAGGAAAGGAAAAGAGAGTCATGCTTGGAGCACATCTGGGAAATTTATATTTACTTGGCAGCCACAGAGGTATAACAGTTGAGGAACATAGAAGATGCAGTTATTTTACTTAAAGAATTCATAAGGTTGCTGGAATATCACACGCTGTATTTTTCTGGGGTCTGGGGACACAAAAAGAATCTATATAATCTTCCATTACAGTTTCTGGTAGAAAGGTGTCTCTTTCAGCATAGACAGAGGGGAAAAATCACTCTTTGGTTTTTATTAACAAGCCAATAACATCCATTTCTACTGCAAATGTTTCTGGTTTGAGGGAACAATGTTTTCTAGAATTAATGTAGCTACGCTGGTTTGAAAAGTACCTCATAAACCACAATAGCTTTCCCACTGCCTTCTGCTCTGTGTCTCTCCTATTGTATTTTAATATTTCTCTGAAATGAGCAAGCTGTATCTTTTCCTTGTTTCAGTGTACAAACAAGTATATTTTGTCAGGTCACTAAATACAGTATATTTACAACCATTGTTAGCAAATCAGATTAAATGTGCCATGATGCTTCAATTCTTGGTTTAATCAAGCACTGCATATATTTTTTGAAAAGCAGGAATAGTTCTCAATTATGTAACTATTGTATTCTTCCCTAGAATTTTAAGGAAAAGCTCTTTTTTTTTTAAATATTGGTAGAAAAAAAAAATAGGAATATTGTTCAGAGCTTCTGTACAAGCTCTTTCTTGTTCCTTGCTGTCACTTTCGTATGGTTCATACATTTTAAGTAGTAGAATAAGAATGTAAATCTCTGGATATGTGCTTTATTAGTATAGCCAAATAAATAAATGAATTGCCCTAAAAACTGAACGTGCCCCTTGAGATTCACTGAGCCATTCACAACCTAAGTTTGACAGGCAATGATTTAGCCAAACCATCTATAACTTCTATTTGAAAAACAAGGACAATTAAAAATAGGATGAGGCATTTTGGTCATGAATTATTCTGATCAGGAATGTAACTAGATTTTTATTCCAATGCCTAAATGAAATATCTCCCTGTATACCCAGTGAGTTCCATTACAGCCTCAGTTTTATTACCTCACTTTGAGAGATTTAATCCTTTTCTTAGAAATGCATTAGTCTTCAGAAAGTACAAATAAAAATGAAATACAATAATAATTTTTTGAGGGTGGGGAGAGAATAACAGGAGAGAAGGAACCAACTTTTATGTTTAAGATGACTAAACCTTTATGTCACTATTTGGTTGCGATGCTCTTAGCATTGTAGCAGCCTTTTCGAAAACTCAAGAAGGGCAGAGCTTAGCTTTGTGCCATGGTACCCCCTTCCCACCTCATCAGCATTGCTAGCATGGCAGTTGCTGTGATGGGTTCCTTGGAGGGTCCAGGTCCCAGTGACCCACCAGGAAAGTTGTTGCCTGGGACAGTGAGGAGACAGGCTCTCAGGAACACCAGAGAAGCTGCAGGTCTCATGTGCTGGTGGAGTTCTGGGCACTGTTGAAGCAGCTTGCTTTGCTGGACTGGGCAGAAAAAGTGTCAGCATGGAGCAAGTAGCTTCTCCTCTCAACCACACCCAAGAACCATGTATGGTTCTGCATCCCATCCTGGGCACATGGTAGAGAACTTTTCTGTTACCAAAAAAAAAAGAGAGAGGGACTGAATTCCTCCTTCTTTTCATCCCAAGACCCAGCATCTCTATGCTTTGAAGTCTCTTGGGATAAAGATCAACATCTCCTGGGATGAGGGAAAAGAAGCGGAGCTGCATCAGGCCAAGTTCTTCCCAGTTTCTCTTCAGCAACAGACATAAACCAAGTTTTTCCTCTCTTATCCTCACGTTGCTATGAATGAGCTGAGCCCCGTCGCCGGAGCAGGAAGGACAGGCAGGGGCTTTGATGTGGCTCCACTGTGTTGGAGATGGAAACGTGCTACCTAGGAAGAGAAATCTTGCTGCAGCTAAATATTAATAGGTCCACCATGCTTCTTTCCCATGAAAGCCACTTTCAAAAAAACTTAAGAATAGTATTTGATTTTTGGATAACCTGGAAAATGTTTCTCTTCACTCTTCCTTCCCTTTCTTGCTCCAGTTTTCCCCGGTGTCTGGACATTTATAAATCCAGACCATTTTGTGCAAGAAAGGTAAAGATTAATGCTTCAGAATAAATTTATCTTTTTAACAGTGCTGTCAAAGGCTGAAGCGTGTTACCTAGTTTAAAAAAAAAATTGCTTCATAGGTATTTTCTGTCTGAAAATGAATTTGCTCTTTTGAAATGTAGATAGAAATAAAATTAGTGTGTTGGTAGATAAGGTATTTTTTTTTTAACCTGTTTTATTGCATTTGTGCAGGCAAATGTGGCATAAGGCTTAAAATGTAACTCAAGAAAAAGGAAAAAAGGAGAAAGGAGAATGGAAAAAGGAAAAAGAAAGCCAGCTGAGGATTGAGATGTAAAGGCAACAATACAGAACAGTGAAAAATTCCTGCAATACAACCTGACAGTAGAATATAAATGCAAAAGACACAGGGTCAGACTTTAAAAATTACTGGCACCCAGCTGCCATGTGTGTTTTGCTTTTTGAAGTCTAACAATTGACATGGAAAATGATGGGAAAAAGTAAACTGATCCTTCTGCACAGTAGTGATGTTACTTGTATAACAGACATATCAGAAAAAAAAAAGAGGATTCTAAATATGAAGTAAAGAAAACCTTTTCTTCTATTAGTATCTATGGAAAGTTATAAGAATAGAATAGATGATGGTATCTTATGTATATGGCAAATATTTGATTGAAATTGAGGTGTCAGTATCAAGGAAGATAGATTTTCACCTATTAATTGTTTTTATTTAAATAATAAAAGACCTAGAGGGAAATATAAAGTCTCAGTCTGCAGAGAAATTTCCAAGACAGATGACTTTGTAGTTAAACTCACAGGAGAGGAAAAGTCAATGGAAATTGGACTTGAAGCACATGAATAGAAAAAGACAGGGAAAGACTAAGTAAAGGAAATGAAATGACACTAAAGGAAACAGTCCCACCTTACATGAAGATACTTCATCCCTGTGTATTTTGTAAACGGAGTGCCTGCAGATATTTCTTCAACGACTACAAAGACAGAAATTCTCTTGAAAATATTACCCTGAGCACTGACTGTGTAATACCACGGAGCTGATTGCAGCGTGCTGGGGATGTGCCCTGGCCAATGTCACAGACTGCCTGTATTTTCACGAGTATATGCTATGGGTTATGTGCATAGGTTTTTAAGACAGGGCACATTTATCCCAGAAACCTTTACCTACCAGCTCTCTGCTTCTTATTTCCTGCAATGGCTCCTTCTTCCCAAGGTCTTCTCCTTCCTTTTTTTCTGTGGATTATCTGAACGTCTTCATGGAATGGGGTGTTTCAGGGAGGCCGGTTACCCGAGGCACTGATGAGATGTGTGAAAATACGAGCCCAGCTCAAGGAGCAGAGTCAGTCGAGCTACAGCAGCGTGAAACCCAGCATGCAGCCCATTTACCCTGCCTCATCAGTGGGTTTGGCAGCCTGCTCTAGCCTCTCTGCTGCTGCAGCTGGACTGCTGCTGGTACCCAAACTCGCTAGGCTGAGATTTGGCGTGGTTGCTTCTGCACTATGCAGAAGCCGATCGTCGGCACACCCTGGCCTTCCCTGTTACGCTTTTAACTCGTGTAAACACTCCTGAAATCTTTTTCTCTCCGCCTCTCCTAGAAGAAACAGTGCTCAGGCAACACAAGGGTAAGGTGTTCCTCACCAAAGCTTGAGTTGAGGCAAACTGAAAGCACCAAGAGACCTTGTTCTGGTTTGTTTCTTTTAAAGGATTCATCAAAAAGCTGGAGAGCGGCACACCCAGGGAACTCCTGCCTTCCTGAAAGGTTTGATTCAGGCTGGCCATGAGTCAAACTGGTGGGTGCAGAACGAGTGCCGCTTTCAAGCCTGTTGCTGTCATTAAATGATCTCTTCTGATTTAAAAGGTTAGCAAGCAAACAGAAATAAATAAGAGGTTTTCTTTTGCCTCCCAAGAACTCACACAGTACAGCCTCTGTCAGAACTGTCCGTGTGTGTGCAGACACAGGCACATGCAAAAGAAATGCAAATGTCTGTCACAGATGAAAAATCAGGCTTAAATCATACCTAATTATGCTATCACCGAGAGGAACAAAAAAGAGCATTGTCTGCTGTGACTTTAGTTTTTTGAAGGCTCACTTCTTTAAATAAAATAAAATAACATCACTGAAGATGGTGATAGTAAACTGGGTATGTGGAGGAAACTTCCCAAGACCCAGATAACTGCAGAAAATCTTACCAGTGAATAAGAAATGCAGTCTTCTGGTCACGAGGGAAAACTCTTTCACCCTAATTTGAGGATGAGCAGCTTTGCAGCTGTACAGTTGTTTCTTGCTCATACGCAGATACTGCCCTATGCCTGATCTTATTAATACTGACAGTAGAAATCCTAAGCATATGTTTTCTATCTTGGACTCTCTTTTCTTTAAGGGATGGGAGGTCACCCCAACAATAAAGCCTTTGGTTGAAAAATTGTTTAGCACATTGTCATAAGCACATCAGCAGCATTTTTTTTTTTTTGTATTGAGTGCTATGTTGCTAATGGATTTTACAGCCTCATAATGGATCTGATACTAGAGAGTGAGGCAGATGTCATGTAAAGACAACCCTATTCCGCAGAGAGAAGAGCAAGATTTTAGAAAGTTTACATGGAACATGCTAACTCCAGCCCACTGCTTTGGAGGTGCTTTGGGAAAACCTTTGCTATGGCTCTTCTTAGTGTGAGCAACAGGGATTGTAACTGATGCTCCAAATCCATCTTTGAATGAATGCATGTAGAAGCTGAAACCTGTTGTTTTGAGCTTGACCTTAGGGTGAATGTCTGAAAAAAAGGACTTAAAGGTTTTACCCAGTCCAAGGTTCATGACAAACCTCTTATTTTGGAAGAGTTACATGTACATTTCTAAAAGGTGTCACCCAAACCAGAGACTGTTCAGCAATAATGTCTCCTTACTATACGCAGAGCTACTTTGCAACTTGCTTTTCTGCTCGACTGCCTGGTCTCAGTTATAGCTGTCTTGGCACAGATGGCTTCCTGAAATATTGATCTAAGCCTTTCTTCAGTTATCTTACTCACTTTAACTCCCTTTTGACCCCAGATATTTCTCAAATAGACAATGAGCCCTAACAGCAGGGCTGTGCTAGTATTTGGTTTCAGTAGCAGCACTGAATACCAACATGCTGTCCCTGCACATCCTAATTGCAGCTGGGGCCACAGGTAGGGCCAGCAGCTGGTATGGCATGTAGAGGAAACCTCGCATATGGCCTGGGCTCTAGATGCAGACTTCATTTCTATTTCATTTTTGCTCCTTGGCAGGGACCTCGAACTGATGCCAAGCCCACAGGCCAGTTCAAGATTGCCCCCGTATCGTGTGATGCAGGGGTAAATAAGATTTGTCAAAAATACAAGTATAGGAGGTTTCAGACAGCTCCTGGAAGCCAGCAGCTCAGGTTTCCATAGACAAAGCTTGGGACAGCAGCCAGCCATGCCATCTGTGCTGGGATGGTGCACGGCCAGCAGTTGTGCCTGCGCTCTGCTGAGAAGCCCCTTCTTGCAGCACCTGCCCCTGCCCACAACCTGGGCCAGCTGCCTGCAGCCTGGCCCTGGTAAACATGAGTGCTGGGAAAATACTGCCTGCTAGCTCTGGTGGTCTTAACATAAGTAACATGGAAAGGTCTCCTGTGGCTATGTACTTGAGGTCTGCAGAAAGCTTTGACATATCAAAAGCAGTATAAATGCTAAGTATTTTTATTATTGTTCATAGGAGGCCAAGTTCTGATAGTCACTTAAGAGATTTCATTCTATTTTGTAAAGCACACTCGGTGACAAAAAGTGTAATAAAAAACCAAAGTCCTAGTGTAATATCTAATACTGCTACTGAACAGATTTTTTTTCTTTCATTAAAAAGGAGAAGGAAGACCCTAATCTGCTTGAAATGCAGAGCACAGTTGGCTGCTAATTGTAGAAATAAATAACAGATGCATGCAATCTCCCTCTATCTCACTTTCCTTTTTATTTTCAAAACTAATATATTTTTCTTTCTCTTATGCAATCCATTCTGCTGACCTGCTCGGGCACAGGTCTGTGCTTGCAAAGCAAGCCCAATTGACAGCAAACCTTTTGCTTCCAGATACATAAATCTTCTCCCATAAGTGCTTGGATATTGGTTCAGAAAGCAGACAATGGAATAAAAATAACAGCAGAAAAGCATCTTGAGCAGTTTAAAAAAAATCCTCCACTGAATGCAAAATAATAATAAGAAAAATTCGCTGAACAAAATAAAGGTATTGAAAGTTAATTCTCCTGTCCCTCTCAGCTCCAGCTCTGGGAATGTATTTTTCAGCTCCATCATGCAAGTATTTCCTCTGTGGAGAAGCCCAAAAGGATTTCACGTGGAGAATTAAATAGAGAGTTTTCTACAAGCTGCTAGAATCCACTGCAAATTTATATCCTTCGTGTAGGATTTTTCTTTTTTTCTCCAAATTTCTTACCAAGCCAAACCTAAAGCTGAAACTGTGCTTCAAAATGGGATCTGGGGTCCCTCCTACTCTATCCCCTTCCTTTAAATAGCGCTGGCAGCTGAGGAGCAATTAGGAAGGTGAAGTTGGCCGCTGCCTCCCACCTCCCCGGCGGGGCCGCGACTACCGGTGCGTCGGGCTCGGCATCCGCCTCGGGGGGCTCCGAACGTGCCACCTCCGAGCCCGGAGCGCTTCTGTGCGTTCCTGAACGCCACCTGCTGCCACTTTTTAAATTACAGCCCGAGCTGCGATCACGGGGAAGAGATTCCTGGGGAGCACAGGAGCAAAACTGTCCATGTGTCCATCAGTCCGTCCCCCTGCAAGCCCCAGTCCAGGTTTGCAGGCAGCCGGCTGGGTCCCACCTGTCAGCCCCGGCTTCTGGGGCAACCGATGGGCTTGAATGGATCAGCATTGTACTACACACGGACACCCGTGGTTTTGCCAGGCACAGGTACGATGCAGAACGTCGTAGCTGTAGCCCAAGCAGCAAAGGGTGATGCACAGGTAGGTGTTAAATCGCTGCTGCTCTGCGTCATACTCTGTGCTGAGAGCTATTTGTAGGAAGCAAATAGAAATGGAAAGGTTTGCTTCTTTATTCGCTTAAATTAGAGACTTAGAAAGAGGGTAGTGCTCATGTAGCTTGAGAAGCTACAAAGTAAATAGTTGGATAACACAGAACATTATTTATATTAAAGATTCTCAGCTGAATAGGTATCCCAAACACCTATCTGCCTGTCTGTCACCGTTGTATCCTGGGAATATATAGTCAACAACAGAACAACTTATCATGCCTTCTCTCTTCTTGTAATAATCTCGGTAATTTACTGGGGCTGTATATTAAAAAGTCTTTCCCTACCACTAGTCATTTGCATACATCCATCAGCCAGCTTGTATACATGGGATGGTAGATGATTTAATACTGCCAAGAAGGCTTAAGATTTGGATAAATGTTTTTGTAAGGATTGTTAATACTGTCATGCCAAGAGTAAGGAGGCCAAAGACTTGTCCTAGACATAATGACTGGCTGAAGAAATCCCAGAAAATTCACTGGCTGAGGGAGGGGAATATCATTGTATTTAGGAAAGATTTTAGGAAAACAAATATCTAATTATTCAGAATAGAATTTCACTCTAATTGTTTTTTAATCCATATACAAAATCAAGTTTCTGAAGTGATTTTCCCCATGGATTTTCCTCAAGCTCTGCAGCTTGAGCCTCCAAATAGTACAACGCTGAATATTTGCATGTCTAATCTGCCTGGACATTGGCCCAAATGAAATATGTGCACACTCTGGAAAGGCTGTTCTGTGTACAGGATGGAAATAGGGGATGCCAGGAATGGGAATTGGAGGGTACGTACCTGTGGCTGAGACAGAAATAAATTCAAGAGGCATGGACAGCCTGTGGAGGCGAAAAGCAAGTAGATGAATATTAAATGCTGGCAATGATTTTAATTTTGTGAATAAATTACTTTTGCTGATACAAAATTTCTCAACTACAATTTGAGTACAGATCTCTCTTGGTCTCTTTTTGGGGAAAAAGAAGTGTAAAGTCTTAGTAGATGAAAAAGGTCATTGACTTACAGCCATACCTAGTCAAGCATATATTTATTGATACAAGCCCTGAAGATTCAGGAAATCAGCAGAAAGCCAAAATCACACTATTGGAGTTGTGTTCTTTGCAATTCCTGTATGGACACCTCTCTCTGATGTTCCAGATCCCCTTGATCCTCCTTTCCAATCCACCTCACAGCCAGGCACAAGCTACAAATCCAAATCCAACTGAACCCAAATACATAACTCATCTCAGACCTCAAACATTATCCTGGAAGTGGTGTTAATGCTTCAAGGCTTTGAGACAGGGAATATCCATGTCTATGGTGACTTTATTGCAGAGATTTTTAATGCTTTGAGAAGAGAAATAAATAATAGTGATTTAAAAGATGTATGTCTATTGCTAATGTGCTTTACCTAAGTCGGAGTTCCAGTTGTTTGTCTGAGTGGGATCCGCAGCAGGTCCCTGTGTTAATTAATTCGATATTGCAAGATAGAACAGAGAAATATATTCAATTCTCTACTACACTCCACAAGAATTTCCCAGAAGAAACGCCTACTGGTTTTACTAAACCGATTCTTACGCTAGAAACCAACAGCAAGAATTTAAAGGAATCTGAGCCTCCTTATCGATGAATTTAACATTATAAGCAACTACTTTTTCAATAAAATATTTACTTTTCCTACCTCAGCACTGAGAGACATTTTGAATTACAATAAGAGCCTGGTGCTTACACCCACCTCTGCAGTCTCGTTTGCAGCACAAGACGTGCGAGTGCCTCGCCTGCGGACATTCTGGGAGTTAGGAGCTCAGCTGGGGCCACAAGGACCCACGGTTTTGGCTCTATCTTTTTAGTCAGTTGGCCTTCTCTTCTCCAGGGCATTGCCCAAATGTGTCAGGACCTAACTCCTTAACAAAGAGGAATAATTCAGATTGTTTCACTCACGGAAGTGTGCGAACCAAGCTCTTGCTGCAGAAGCTGGAGTTTCTGTTGGGATTAGAGGAGCTTGGCCAGTTCGCCCCTAAGGATCTAACCTCTTGCTGCTGTATTATTTTTGTCATGGAAAATTCATGTTTTCAGTTGGCTTTGGCTTAATGGATGGCTGTTGAACTAAAAGCATTTTTTAACACGTCACTTTGCTCTTCCCTATCCACAGTCCAATATGTCTCAATTTCCATTTCAAATACAGCTCAGATCTGTCTAATCTTTTGCTTCTTCAACATTTTCAAGGAACTGTAAATTCCACAATTTAATTAATGGGTCAAAGAAGCTGAGCCTTCGTCATGCAAAATAGAACCTTACAGTGATTAATTAAAATTGCTATCACTGCTCCAACTCACTAGATAGACTTGAGCACGGCATATTCTGCTAAGGACATTACAGAGTGCAAAACAAAGTGTGCTAAACTTAGAAAAGCAAAGGGAAATGTGATTATTACAAATGGGAGAACGTTTTTTCCAGTATGTAGCGACCAATTTTTAAAGGACGCTGTCAGGAGTTACAGTGGACTTAAATTTAATCAGCCTTAATATTCACTCTCTTATGCTGTACTGGCAGATGTCTCTAGGGTTCAGATAGCTTTTAACCACACGCCATTTTACCCTTAAAAACAGAGGAGCAGCAAGAGCAATATTTACGTTAACTCTGCGAAGAAACAGTGCTTCATATAGCCTCCACTGGCTCCTGCAGAAGCAGCTAAGTAATGAGAACTAATTTCCAGAATTATGTTGACATACTTTGGGTATGCAGAAGGCAGCAGACAAATGAAACAATGCTAATTTGAGATGCCATCAGACATATCAGAGAGAAATCTTTTAGTGTGTTGGAGAGACAACAGACTTTGGTTTGTTGTTTGCTTTAGATTTTTTTTTATGAAACTCTAAGATGCTGAATGACTGAAAAAGATAAAATATTGGAAAGAACGTGAATCTGAGGAAGCATGTGTTGGTCTCTCCTAGCTTGTTTGCTTGGTCGTTTAGAAGGACAGCTAATACGTGCTTGGCTCTTTTTAATACAAGCTTCAGCTTTTTGGATTCAGAGCATTGTTATTAACATCATGGTTTGGCTAATCTATGTTTAAAGGACTTTGTTTTTTGCCTTGATTGTCTGTACATGTCATAGCCACAATATCCCAGTGCCTGAAGAAGGATAAATCTAAATGCATTATTGGTTTTCCTATCAAGATGAATTATCTGTTTTCCTATCAAAGAGATGTTCAGTTTGCCACTAGAGACCTAAGGCCAAAACCTCAACAGACGCTTGCATGGAGAAATGAATCTAGAATGTTGTCCTAATGATGCGGCTCTGGAGGTGACCTCAGGGTCTCCTCACTGGGAATATTGCAGATTTAGGGGACCTTCTATCTATGTTCAGGACAGCAAGTACAGAAATATTCCTGCCAGGGGTACTGTGACAGGAAGCACAAGATGTTGAAGTGCTAACCCTCACCAACACAATACTTCATTTCTAGATGCCTTGTGCAGCTTGTCATTTGTGACCGCAGTCAGCAAGAAGTATTAAACATTTTCTCCCATTCATCATAGGGGAAGTTAGGACATTTCCACCCTGTAGATAAAGGAAGCCCTGTGCAGAGATCTCAGGGTGCACTTGGGGCTGTGATAGCTCCAGGTTGGCGTGGTGCAGGAATGCCAATGTAGCAGCTAGGAATGAAGGGAGCCAGCAAAATGGAAGATTTTGTGTTATTCTCAAATGAACAGATCTGTCATTTACTGTGTGATTTAGTCTCTTGTGCCTTTCTCTCTAGAAAATACAATCATTTCATTCTTCAAAAACCTTCTCTCGACCTCCAGATGAGAGGATTCCCTGGAAGAAACAGCAGGTGAAGTTCCGGCAGTGGATAAAAGAAGTAATTTCCCTTTGTGCATTTTAGAAACCTCAACTTAACGTGTTTTCCTTCTTTCATCCATGCACACACGTCCTGTTGCTAGCAGATCCGCCCTTCGGTTCAACGTTTAAATGCTGATCAGCATGAGCTGACTTTAATCACCAGGTAAAGGCCACTGACAAACAGCTTTCCCAGTGTGGGTCCTGTACATACTTTTCCCTTTCCACATTGCTTTTAAATTTGGAATTAACCCCCCGAGCCCCCCACTAGAGTGAGATCCAAACCTCACTCACACTGCCATCTGCTAAATGACTTAACAGCCCACCCCAAGTCGCCGACTGACAGCGGAAGGTGCCATCGGATTTGTGACTCAAATCCTCCTCCAGGCCACAGTCTCCCCATGTTATATTTATTCCCCTTCACTGCTTGACGGCAAGTCCCGGGCTCTGGATGCGAGAGCCGCGATGGCTCGGGCTGGGAGCGCGGGATGCGGGGGGCAGCGGCGGTGGGTGGCTGCCCTCCGCGAGGCACACACAAAGCGCGGAGGCCGGTTCCCTGCAGCAGCCGGCAGCAATTTCCATGACAACCAGCAAGCTGATTACTCAATTACAGCGTTCCTTTTAAAAAGTGACATAAAGCCAAGGGACAACACATCCTCAGCTTCCCGTGGTGCTTGATTTTCAAAGCGCCGAGCTATGTTTAACTTTTTAATATACCTTGTGATTATGTTTGCCAACCTAGTTCTGGATCTCTTTTTTTATTATCATTATTGTTATTATTTTATGCCCCATGTTCTTTGAAAAGCTGAGAAAGGAAAAAGCTACTTAAAATGTACAATTTTTCTTGTTGCAGGAAAACATGCAGGTGCAATCAACACCCAGTGTAACAGCCTTACTGGCATGGGAGGACTGTGACAGATGCACATTTGGGAGAGTGCTGGAGCCAATACCGATTTAGCAAAATGTGCCAAACCTGCTCCGAGAAACCTCCACGGAGCTACTCGTTCTGCAGTCTCCGAAACGAAGTTGTCTCTTCGTGCTGTGCATCCTTTTCATACCTAACATGCTCCTGTAGGTACCACCATGTCTCAGAGCGGATGCATTTTTCATCCTTTTGTGTGAGTGTAGATTACTGGATGTTTTTCTACAACATAAGAAGGGGAAAAAGCTGAGCATATGCTTGTGATATTGGATTTCTTTGTTTTGTTGAGATCAGATCAGATTTATAATGCCAGCTGTGCAAGTACTGTGGAATTCCTGTGTGTTTCATAGGGATATAACTGCTGTTATAGTACTCTGAGGGTCTGGTCAAGGTCTTCGTTGTGTTGGACATGATAGAGGTGGACAGTGAGAGACATCCTGTATCAAGCAAAATAGACTAGCCAGGCTCGTGTCAGGAAGGAAAATAGAAGCACAGAAATAGAAAGTAGCTTTGCTGCTGACCTTGCCTGGATTCATAGTGTCATAGAATAATTTAGGTTGAAAAGGACCTCTACAGGTCACCTGGTCAAACCCTCACTCAAAGCAGGGCCAAATTCAAGGTTAGATCTACTTTCAAAGTTAGTAGGCCTTTTCCAGCCAGGGAAAAGGACAGCTCAGGGCCTTTTCCAGCCAAGTTTGGAGTATCTCCATGTATGGAAATGCCTCAGACTCTCTGGGCCCCTATTCCAGGGTTTAACCACCCTGACTGCTCTCAGTCTTCTCTCTGTCTAGCATCTTTCCTGCACAGCAGTGCTCTGCTGTATGTCTGCTTTAGGAGACCCTGGGAATGACTTCTCACAGACAATGTTCCAGAATGAAATTATTTTCACATCTGCTGCCTCCCAACAGCTTGAAATGGCTCTTGGATTCTGGAGGAAGCCGTCCCAAAACAGTAGAGAGCAGTAGCATTATTTGCAATGCTCACTCATGATTCAGATAGAGAGCAAGACACAGGATTTTAAACTTATAACTTTTGAAGGACTGGGTGCTACTTGTTCTGTTCTGAGGAAATGTCTCGGTTTCTTAGAAAAGTTTTTACAAGTGGTTTTCACTTCTCTCTGAAGCTGCTGAGAGGTTCAAGTTGTAAGTAGACTGTGTGACTCTGCAGAGACACATTAGAAGGATTACTGTCACCGTTCCAACGATTTCTTGACGATATTTTCTTCCTCACTTCCTTTCTCCTCTCTGAATTTGGATAGTTCCCCAAACAGGAGACCAAACACTTCAGCCCTCATGACCTCAGAATGAGGATTCACTTACTGAGGAACCTCCTCATAGTCACGTTTTCAATACTAATGCTGTAGGAAAAGAAAGGCCTGAAGATGTATTTGCTGAACAGTGGTACGGCATGGGATCCTAAAATGTTGGTTTCTTACAATATACTTGATTGTATATCCTTCTCAATATACTTGATGACATGTAAGAGGGATTCATTTTTCAAAGCCACGTCATTTTCGTTAATAAGGAGAGACAAAAACCTTCTTTCAGTCACGTATCTGTCTCTTATGAGTGAGGAGGCAAGGCTGTCAAATCTGCACATGGATGGATTGATTTCTCAAGCACACATAGCCAGCAGACTGGCCCAAGGAGTTCAAGCTATGGGTATTAAGTCACTTCTAGGAAATAAGTTCCTCCCCAGCTACTTCATTTCTGCTTTTCTCACTTTGGAGTGAGACTACCTCTCCTCAGGCTGCTGCTGGAAAAGAGGCATTTTTTAAATCTCCGCCTTTTGGATTTCATAGCACACTTTAAAGGTCTTCTCAATATTGCTTGTCTTTCGGTGTTCTCAATCCATGGGATCCAGCTGAAAGTACAGCATTTAAATTTAGCACTAGCTCCAGCCAGACTGATGGGAGAAATGCAGAGTTAATGACTGGTGAGTCATCTGCTGAGGTTTCACCTGAGAGGCTGAGGAGGAGCTGCTGAGACAAAAATTCGGAGTCTGGCTGCTTTAACAAAGATTGAGGCTTGTTCCTATGAGTTCTTGGTCACTACAAGGCCATATCAAATCCCCTCTTGCCACCCAAATACACATAGTGAATAGTCTTTCCTTTAATCATTTTTCGCTTGAATGTTGGTCTTGGGAAAGAAAATCAGCCGGGCTAGAGAATCTGCTGTTTCTGGTGAACATTAAACTGTGTTGGTAACATCTAGACCATGATCTAGGTCCACTCTGAAGCTCTAGAAGTTCCTAAATGATAGACTGTGAGGAACTAGAAGAGTTTACCCAGGAAAAGATCACTCCATCTTTGTTGTCCTCTTTCCCCTAAGCACTCAACTACTGACCACTGTCAGGGATGGGGTAATTTTTGCCTGTTTACCCAGGATATTACTGGGGCTAGGCTGAGCAGCAGGTGCCCCGCAGGGGAAAGCTGAGAGCTCCTTTAGTTTACCTGAGTGGAAGAAGCTTCCCCATCCGTCCCCAAAGAGCCGAGCTATAACTCAAGGTCTAACCCATTCAATGAATGCTGTAGAAGACAAATGGGTATATGACCCTCTCCCATTCCCCCAGATCCTCTTAAATTGATTTGTGTGGAGTATAAACAGCAACAACATGTTGAGGGGAATGGAAAACCACAATGAATGAACTGTTCCTATGCAAGTATTTATGCATACCATCTCCCTCTTCAACAGTTTTAAGCTAAACCATAGTCCTCCTCAGTGGAATGATTGATTAAAAAGTACCTGATTATTTCAGTACTATTTGCTTTGCAAGCTGCATGTGACATTTTATTTCAAAGTTATGAAAATATAATCTAATTCTCCAACCCATGGGACAGAGTAGCTGAAGATACGATTTTTCAGTCATCTCATTTCAGTATGTGATAGAGTAGTCAACCTGGAGCTGTGCAGACGGGTGAGCTGGCCTGCAAACCATCTGTGTGAGAGGGTGCAATGTGTGACTTGCACAGGTGTTTGTCAAGAAAGTAGAGACAAGTTCTGAACACCAAACTGCTGCTTTCTGCTCCTCATTTAATGAGTCAGCTTCCCAGCCAAGCATGCTTTAGAAAGCAGAGGTAGAAGGGACCAGCAGGAATATTATCTGAGCCGTGCTACAATCCGTTACCCGAGCCCACGCATCACAGAGGAGCAGAGGTGTCCTGGTTCACATATGGACATATACTAGTGAGTGCATAGAGTAGCATGGAGAAATAGGACAGCTAACCCACAATTAGCATTTCTGCCCTTAGCCCTGACCACATGAATCCATTGTTTGTTCCTTCAGAATATGCACTATATTGTGCACAAGCGCATGTGCTGTGCTTGTAGAGATTGAGAGATTGTCATCAGCAATAAGACCCATCTTTTATGTGAACTTTGCATTCCTAAGCACGGAGTGCTACCTTGTGCCAGTGCCCTACTACAGAGATGAGAGTCCAAGCCACAGGGCAAGTGTCCTAATTCTGAATCTCCAGGTTTCTCTTTCCATCTTCTTACTGCTGCATTGGTTTTATTGCACTGCAGAGCCAGAAAGTTTGGGACCTTACCCAAACTGACCTAATCTAACCAGCTGCAACATTGAAGATGGATCTAGTTTTAAATTTTGCCCTTTGAGGAGGGTTGGACTGGGTGGCTTTCAGAGGTTTCATCCAGCCTCAGTGGTTCTGGACTTTTGTGGCTTCTACTGAGGAAAAATAACAAAGCAGCTGTGCTTCCAGTTAGATTTGTGCAGCGTTTTTCATTTATGCACTTCAACATTGAGAAAGGCAGAAAATACGATTAACCCAGCCTCCTTTTCAAGGGAGCAGTGAGGGCAGAGTCGAGGGAGTTGAGGTGAGTGCACATCAGTTGGTGGTCAGCCAGGAATGTAGTGACAGTAAACCGACCAGATGGTTCTGCATAGCCTTAGCATCCAGCTGCTATTCTGCTTTTCTGGGCACCCAAATACACAGAGCAAAGTTTCTCCAGGGGTTTGTGCCACAGACCCAACCTCATTTCTGTGCATGCTCTTGATCTGTCTAAATAAACCTACTCTAAAGTCAGTAGAGACAAATGGGAATCTCAAAAAGGTGACAGATCTACAGTGATGTGGAAGACACTTCACTGACTTTTGGGCCTTCTAGGGTGCATAAGTACATAAGCTGAGTATTTAAAGCGTGGTGGGGTAAATGCTATTTGAGACATCTATGCATAACTGTACCTTGTCCCTTTGCCTTCTTTTCCGTAAAAAGTCACTGAGAACCAGAGCTGGGAAACTACATCTCACTAATAATGGGCAAGTACATACATGCTCCAAAAGCAGGTATGTAACTAAGGTATATGATCTGCAATATAATGTGTATGATCGGCAGTGTTTGAAATGGACGGCGTATAACAACGTGTCGTCCTGTCTCCTCTCAGAGTCACAGACACAGACAAGGGCATTTTTCAAAGCCCTGGCAGCAAGCTAGAGAGGATTCAGGCTGGGATAGCTAAACTTCCATTTGATATATGTTTACATCACCTTATACATCAGGAGTGCACTTTCTTTCAACCGGTTAGTTGAACAAGAGCAGTCCTCAGCTGTGGTACATCTTTGGTGAGGTGACTTCAGTTGTTTTCTCTCTCTCACTCCTGCCTTTATCCTTTCCCTTCACCCTCAGTGGTAACTTTTCCTGGCTGTGTAAAGACACCAAATTAAACAGAACCATCCCTTCCCTTTCTCATACCTCTATTTATTTTGCAAACGGTAATGATAAATCACTTAGGGGATCCATTTTGTGTGCAACAAGGCTTTGCATTTGCAAGTTTTCTCAGTGTATCATTATCTTCTTTCATGGTCATAAAGCCACGCTTCTGAAGATATCTCCTGGGGATGATAAACCATGATGCTGGGTGAGATGAGCAGAGGCCTCGATTTTCATTTATTCTCTCTGGTTTTTATTTTATTTACATATTTTTTCAAAAACTGGAGTTTAGACAGTTTAATAGACTGGAAAAATAATTGAGAGAAAGATCCAGCTTTTTCCCTCCTCTAGGGACACACAAGCTATTTCGTTAGAGACATAGATGGTAAAGAAGTTTTCATTTTTATCATTAGCACTTTTGGTTTGTGATAACCGTTGTAAAGACAGAACTTGAAGAGAAGATGTGACTCCTGCTTTCACCTGTGATAGCCTTGGAGTGAAACGGGACTGCTGTCAGGTAACACAGGCAGAAACCCTGGACACTGAACAACTCATGCAACTCATGCCACAGAGTGACTATCCATGCATCTTGCAGTAGATGAGAACTTGCATCCCCCAAGCATGAGATATGGCTGCATGGAGTTGGTCAGGAGCAAGGGCCAATAGCAGCATCGGAAGGACCACAAGCATAGATCATCAGCCTCAAACACAGCACAACACAGAGCTTCAACAGCGCTCAAAACAGCTGAGAGATACCTCAGTCGTCTTCTACTTGCTTTTACCTTTCCATCCTGCTTCAAACACCACCTCTCATTTCTTGACCTGTGATCTCCAACACATCCAGAAGTCATTAAAATCCTCTCCTTAGTCTACAACAAGTACACTGTTTTTCAGTCAGTCTCTACTACTTGTGACGTCTCTTGAGGATTTGGATCTAGAGTCAGGCTTGGCCCTCCTGCTCTTACATCAGTAGTACTCAGGTGCTGAATTTCAATCCAACATCTAGTCCATTCGGTGTTGAAAGAACAAATTCTTTGTCATATTTATTGAAATATGTTCAGTGCACTTTCATACACTCACTGAAATTGAGATTTGTCTTTACCATATAGTTTATGATCAAGGAAACAGAGTCAATGACTAATTTATTTTACCAAATAAGTCTTTAGTCTTTCCTTTTTATATATCCATGTTTAATTACTGTAATATATATTGATCTTATGTGCATGTAATATATGTTGTTGTTATTTCCATTTTAAAAGTATGGGATTACTATATAGTGCTTTCCAGCATTTATATCATCCTTGTCCTTCTCCAGGTGAAGACAACACAGAACATCTGCCTGCAAAATTCCTGCAGCCCCAATTTCCCATCATTTTCCCTAATTCAAGTGCTATCAAAACACAGTACAGTCAGATCCCTGAAAATGGGAAGTCAGAAAATACAGCCCTGCTTGAGGGTGTTGCGTTTCGTTTTAGAGCCTCATTACAGCTATTGCCCTGTATATCAATTTGTGCTGTGTTGGGACATTTCCTCTGCTCTTGTTAAATCATTATTAGCAGCAAATGCCCTCTATAAACCTGGCACAACAATCCTGTCAAAGACAACAGATATTAGCAAATACCGATGCTCTGACCTGTGTAATGTTCTGTGGTTCAGTTCCCAAAACTGCAAATCAGCTGTCCCTCATACACTCTTCATTAGAGCTTCAGTAATTTCTGAAGCAAATGAAGAATCAACAACAGCCGCTTCTAATTAGCAGACTTTTCTCCTAGGATGTCATACAACAAGGGTAGGGAAAAAAGAGGAATTACCTTCATCTGTTCAGTAGGAGCCTTACGCAAATGTCTATTCATCTGGGAGACCTGCACATGAACCAGCACCTCCTGTGCTAGGTGCTGCACAAACACACCATCTATAGCCAGTGGAGTAATTTAGTCCTCAAGAGCACATCAACAGACAGTTACTTAAATAGATTCAGACCCCTAGAACTGGATGGATCTCCAACCGTCAAAAGAAGGCCCTGCCTCCGGTGAACATAATAGTGTTAAGATCAGTTTTGTCTTTCCAGTTATTTTATTCTATTTTTATCACATTGTGAGAATACAAATAAAAATTGAGCAAAGGTGAGAGTTGTGCTTCTTTGTCCAATACAGTTTTTAATATATAAAGCTGAACTGGAGCAATTAATCAAAATGCTTCCTCTGTGTCAACACTTCCAACGGTTTGAGTCAGCCCTGTTAATGCATGGACATCTGTCATGCCTCTGTAACAGCAAGATACCCCAAGGAATAATTTAGGGCCTTCTCCCAGGAACATTGCTCTGTGTGTAAAGTCAGTATTTTACCCACTTGTCCAAAGGGAATATTACTTATGGCAGTTTTATACAGCTATGGTACTACTGCTCTTTATCTTCAAACCCCTCTGATGATGCTGTGTTCTCATGCTGCCCTATATGCGTAAGTGGTCTTAACCTCTACTTCCATCCCCTAGAATAGAGAGAGAGGAGAAGGTCAAATCTGTGACCTTGAGGAGATTGTCTTCTCAATCAACTTTTAGAAACTAAGACGAGACATTGGAAGATGTCTTTGCTACCTTGTACATATTTTCCACAGCACCAGTTCAGCTACAAGGGAGTGATCTAGACCCCAGACAGGCCAGTATCTTGCTGAGTATGTAAGCTGAGTTCCTTTGGCAGGACCTTCAGGTTTAGCTCATCAGTTATTCAAGTCTCTGTGCATGTAACTATTAAAGCTGGATGTTTTCTCATCGTAGAAGTAGTCTGAGTTTGTGAAGATGCAATTGTAGAGGTTGCTAAACCTCTTTAACGGATGTCAGTGTTTGAGAAGGTTATTCAGCATCTACTGCAGAGTGAGCTCTCGAACAGAATCTACCAATGTTTTGGGGAAAATGTTTTGGGTATTTTGTATTACTTTTGATATGTTTAGATTGGCCTTTGCAACCACTTACACAAGTATGAGAGTCCTTATCCAATCCCAAAGTGTGGTCTCTTATCTGTTAGAGAACGTTCAGTGTTTTCTTGCTGTTTCTAGATTATCCATCTCAAATTAAGGCTGATCTTTCAGTGATTCACTTCCAGCTTTTTCTGCCTACAGTTACTTCAGAGAGAGCAGAGAAAACAGGATTTTTAATGAAATAAATATAGAATAGTTAAATATGCTAGAACAACACACTTTACTGCTATGCCCCCTGCCTTCCACTGCGAATGTGATCCTCTGATAACAAGGCAGTAAGGTACAGAAGTTGAGATCTAGTTTTGCAAAACTGTGAAGAATTAGGTTGCTCCAGGAATCCTCCAGTCCTGACAGACTGGCACTAGATTCCTCCCTTGTGAGTTCTTTCTGCAACTAACTTTACCACAGATTCTTCATGGTAGGTTCTACCAGAAATGCCAATACTTTGCAGTTTGAGGGGAAGGAGAAAAAGATGGTTATAAGTAAGGGAGGGAAATATTTCCTCTTCTTTGATGATAACTTCATTATATCTTCTCATTACAGTAATTGCAGGTTTAACTAAAGATCTTCCCATTGTGCAAGCTCTGGAGAGGCTGGGAATTTAATAAACAATTAGAATAATACCAAATGAGGGAGGCAAAAGGTGAAATTACCACTTGGATAAATTTATTTCAGCTAAACTGTGCGGGATCAAGGGGTTACTCAGCAGCGATAATTGCTAATTAAGCTTGGAGGGGCAGCCGGGCAGCCAGGCAAACATCCCTGCATTGCATTGGGTTGCCAATTGATTATAACTTCAGCCCTTGATTAAACTTTCAGAAATGATTAATTGATTAATACTTACACACTTGCCAAAACAGGCAAGAAGGAGGGGATACCGAAGAGAGGCCATTGCATTCACCTCCAAGCGATCTTCAAAGCATGAAAACTTTGCAGTTTTGTCATGGTCCCATTTATGGTCATTTCATTAATGTCAGTACAGGAGCAGGATGAGCTCATGGCTCAGGTACTGAAAAGGCAATCAAATAGCGTGAGTTCAGTGCTGGCTCTGCAAAAGACTTGACTCACTGGAAGGCACTTAATCTCTCTCTTCTTTCATGCATCATCTGTAAAGTGACAATGAAAGATTGTTTTCTACAAATACCCCTGGGCAGGGATCTTTGTAGCATAGATTTCATGCACATGACAGATTGGAGACTGAGGGAGACCTTCTGAAACTTTCAAATTCAGCAATTGATGAACATGCAACTGTTATGAAGATGTAAAGACGTGAAAACATATTGTAACAGTATTGATTTACAGATTTTAAGAGTAGGGAGTGTGATCAGGTCTGAAACTGCCTCAAAACATTGACTACAATTTAATTTCAGCAACTAACCAGCTGATAAGAAAGACGTCATTACCAAACAATTTATTTAAACCGGGAACCTTTCATATCTTTTCTTTTTTAATCTGGTGTGTTTGTGTGGATTCCTGAAAGTATGAATGCAGGCTAAGATAGACCATCATTGAGGACAAATATTCCATAACTTTTCACTTGCTTCTCTCTATAAATATCATCATACAGTATTTACTTATTTGTGTGAGATTTGTTAGTAACGACTATTTGAAGTTTTAAGCACCTTTTCAGCTTTTTTTAACTATGAACTTCCATCACAATATCTCTCAACGCCATAGTTGGAGCACTTTTTATCCCAAACACATCTCCCCCTAAATTGTTCTATCTCATCACAATCAAAACCTAGTAATGAATAGCATACATTATTCTTCTTTCTGAACCTGCTTAAGGAACCATTGTTATCTTACATAAATTATAGTTTTCTGCTATTAAAAAGCAATGTACTGAGGTTAAAATATTGCTCCCTCAGCTGGAAAAGTGCATTTACTTCGCAATGGGTTGATGTGTGCCTACAATTAAATACTGAAACATTCATTAGTATGTTCTGGATAGCAGATAATTCTGCCTCGTCGCGTTCAAAGAGCATCACTATGTCCAAAGAGCATCACTGTTATTAAGTAGACAGATGAAGTCAGAGTCCTGTGGAGGGAGTGTTAAAATGAGACCCCTGACTAAATGATGACTCATAAGAAACCCTTGGGGAAAGTGCCTGAAGGTGATACAGTCACCATAGAGAGTTTGGGTGTATAACAACAGGGTAGACACAAAGCATCATCCTCCCCAGTGAAGGCTGTATTCAAGGTGAAGCTTTTGCTTGTGGACTAGATCCCAGCTGCAAAGCAGCGGAAGCATCTTGGCAGATGGTTAGCTGCATGACACAGAATGACGAAATTCTTTTAAACTCATCTTACACATATACTTTTTCATTTATTTCCAAACCTCCTAACTTCCATTGTCTGTATTGGCCTGCCAGTAAGGTGTTTCAGGACAAGTGGCAAATAATAAGGTGTTTGGATACTAAAACTTGGCTTATTACTGGTCTTTTGATGTACAGCAGGACTATGTGTGGGAATGCTAGAACATCCCAGGGAGCTGTTAACTATTTCTAAGCAATGCAGGGCACCCAGATAAAGGAGGAACACGTACTTCTAAGTGTGACAACACATGCTTCTATCACCACCAGCACCCTTCAGTCCAAGGCCAGGGAAAAGGGATTATCAAAGGATTAAGTACAGTTCAGTCCTTCACATGCTGGTGTGGCTGGGCTATGAGGGCAGGCTGGAGGGGGAGATCTCACAGTAACACCTCGTCTCTCCCCTCTTTAAAACAAGGGCTCGGGCAGTCCCCTTCCTTCCGACACATCAGACTTAGTCTGACTTTGTGCTGGTGGATTTTACCTGCATTCATCACCTGCAGGTTTTCCAGCTTCCACTGCTCTAACTCCATCTCAAATTCCCTCTTCAGTTGAGACTCTAAGTTGTAAGAGCAATTGCAGTGATTTTGTGGCATGAAAATTCAAAATGATTAACATCTCTGGAAAATCATCACCTAAAGCCGAATGGGGCTTACAGCCATATCCCTAGGGATAGCTAGACAGTTTCTTGGACTATGGGGAAAATGTCCCTTTTTTGATGCAGTATGTGTTAAATGACTCTGAAAACAATCTCTTTCTTCTGAGGAGAACTACAAGCCTACATGTGCTAGCAACTGACACTATGAACTTTGAATCAAAGATTTTCTTTCAGGGAGACTGATGTCCTTATTTAAGAAAACTGTGTAGAAAATTAAAGCGAAAGTAATTTTCGACAGAGGATAGGAAACAGTGAGGAATAAATCCAATTTGGTGCCAATTGGTCGTTCAGTACCTGAATGAGATCGGAGCAGGTCTGTATTATATGGCTCTCTGGAAAGCTACTCAACTCACTACCAACGGCGCTAAATCAAGAATTGTTCCCTTCCCATTTCTGAGTAAGAAGGGCATATGAATTGGATCCTTCTCTTTTTAAACACAGACAGGTGCTCTGGTGCCACATGGGCTGCAGAAGGCATTTACAGCACTGTGCATGCGTTTTTGGAGGAATGCGAGGAGCAGAGCCCATAGCAATGGAAAGGCAAAGGGTGTCCCCCATCGCAGGCTGAGTGCAGAAGACAGGAAAACATTTTACCATGAGGGCATGGTACAGAGATGCCAGGTTCCAATGTTCAGTCTAGCTCTGGAAGCAACAGGGATTGAGCATCCTTGGTTTTCAGGACCAGAATAGGTAGGTCTTTCTGGTGCTGTACTGGTCGGTACACTCACACCAGCCTTCTGGCACCTGGCTCAGAGGAATTTGTAATGAAAAAAAAGAAAATGGTCCTGAAATTCCAATACACATTTCTAATTTTCAGCAGCAAGATCCTTTAGGTGAGTTTTGGGAAAATGCCTCGGTGCTAACCCTGGGAAGAGCCATTCAGCCCCCTTGTTTCTTTCCCTCTTAGTGAAACCTGCAGACAAACACCTGGAAATTTAGTGTGATTTTGTGTCCTAATTACACCATATTATTCTTTATTATTATCTTTATGAAAAATAGACCTGCTGCAAGTCTAGAATCAGTATTCCTCCTACACTTTTCCTTAAGCTACTTTCCCTGCAGGCACACTATCTCTTTCTCTTTCCCTCATTTTCTTTTGCTCTCTGCTTTCCTAGTAGCATTGTTTTAGACAGGAATTTTTTCCTCCCAGCCAATACTGAACGAAACTCTCTGCTTTTCGTGTCCTCTACTGAAAAGGAGAAATCTTCAGCAAAAATAGAGAACAGCTGAGTGTGAGAGGACAGGTGCAAATGCTCCTGACAAAGCTACTGAATAAAAAGGGAAGGGAAAGAGAAGCTTTGCTGCTTAGCATGCTCTTTGGAGAGGACTCTGCATATGAACCATGTGTCTATGTAGGAGAGGAGACAGTGGCAAAGAGAGCTCTGCATTGGTGTGTATTGGAATCTGTGGGAAGAGGGGGAAATTTCCTAATTTTGCAGTTAAGACTGACTGGGCCTTAAACCTTAGAGAGCACAAAGGTTTTAGTAGGAGCAGTGATGTGTCTGGTTGATTCATGTCCTCATGTATGGAGCTGCTGGTGTGCAGTGGATCTCATGGAAAGCTCTTGCCTGCAACAGGTATGTTGTACAGTGGATCTCTCCATGTTTCCTAAACACAACAAGACCAGGTGGTTTCAGGATTGCTGCTCACTTCCCACAGCACATGTAATAGGCTTAGCCAGGAATTTCTGATGTCCTCCTTTTTTTGTCTGAGCTGTTGCACAAATGTAAAAAATCCTCTCATTCTGACAGGAGGCAATTTCTAGGCAGAAAGAAAACAAAAATATCCAGGAAACCCTGACACTGCTGGCATTGCCATGCAGGTTGTGCTGGGTCTGGGCTCTCTGCCTGGTGGGCTGGCTGTACCTGGCTTTGTGGGCCAGCAGCAAATCTGGTGAGCTTCTATGTTTGTTAGCTCTCTTGCAACATTCAAAACTCTCTGGATGTTAGTTGAGGATTCACAACTGGATACAATTGTTAGTTGTAAAAGATTATTTTCTTCCCTTCCCTAGACCCTGTTGTCACCTTTCCATATTCCAGGGATACTACCTGACCCCCATGCTGTCCCTGCCACACACAGATGAGCTATCCATCTCACTCAGATTCTGCAAGCATTGCACACAACTGAATTACTTGGAGCAATTGCTCCTGCCCTCATCTTGAAGTGTGCTCTGATCTTGCAGAAGGGTTTGTGAATTCAGTGTCTTGACCATTATTTTCCGCCAATATCAACTGATGCAATGACAGATAAACAGTTCCATCTTTTCTTTCTTTTTATTTTTTCAGAATAGAAAGGTTCAGGGAGAGTGTGTCTAGGGCATGGTACTATAGGTTTCAATTCACTGCAGAGCTCTGATGAGCTACTGGAATAGAAATGATAGACCAATAATAACTTCAGCCAACAGGAGAAGTTGAACCATAAGACAAAAATATTTTTTTTTTTTTGCAAAGAGGATTTGCTTCTACAGCTAGGCTGTCACTAGTAGCTGAACTATAAAGGTAATCTGTAAAGATAGTTTAGGTGCATCTGGATAACCTGGTTGCCAGTTGTTGCACCTGCAAGACGCTGCAGAGCTGCAGTTGTTTTAAAGGGAATGCAGCCAAGAGATTGGGAAGCTTTTGCTGTTTTATCAGCCAAAGTTCTGGCATAACAATAGTCCTGTGCCTTTGCAGAACATATGTTAGGAAAGTTAGCAGCATTGCTTTTGTATTTGTCCCTTGTAATTAATTTCTTCTGTGTAAGTATAATCATGAAAAAAAAATAGCCTTTCCTAAGGGGATATCTGGCTACTTTTCAACTACTATCCCAGAGGGAAACTGAGTAGCAAATACTATATTTTGTTTTTCAGACTTCAAATGCTTATCAACCCTTAAAAAAGTATCTTATTTAGCTCATTATTAATAATCTGGCTGTAAGCTTGGATTGCTAAATGAATCTGCAGAAAAATAACGTGTGTACTCCAGTTTTTTGATGTTTGGATTCATCCAAGCGTTTAAGAACTGTCAAACAAAATACACTGTATTCAAGGGAATATATTCATTGAAAGATTAAATTAGGCACTGTGGTAAAGCCCCCCATTGCAGTGGAGAGGCATTTCATGCTAACAAATAGCTACAGCACTATTATAACGAGACCTAGAGGCATGTGATTTCAACTGACTGCACATCTCTGCTCGGTGAGAGCCTGTATGGTTTTTTCCCAGGCTGATGAAAGAACAAATAGTGGTTGATATGGAACAGAGCGGTTGTCTTAAACATTTTTGAAATATTTTTGTAGTGTTTCAAAGATTCTCTTCAGAGTAGTTAACCTGACCCATAAACTTAGATTTGTTTCCATCTACTTCTTTTGAAGCACTGAGAAGTTAAGGTATCTGCATCTCCAAAGTTTTTTGCACAAGTGCTGTCTCGCTGTGCTTCCTGACATGCTCTCCAATTTTTATTCAGCTTTCTCATGTCTTTATTTGTCTTTTGCCAGCAGGCAGTAAAACCTGGATAACCTGTTCCATCAGTTATACTCCTTAACTTTGATTTCTTAAGGTGAAAGTCCGTGACTTACCTCCTACAAGACTCGAACACAATCCCTGCTTGTTTGTCTTTTATAAGATGAGATATAATTATTCTTTACTATTTAAAATGCTATGTCTTTAAAGGTACAGGTCTGCCTTTTTCAACCTGTGTTTCAGTCCATAAATCAAAGTACGCAGGAAAGCCAAAAGGGGAAAAAAAGTCAGATTTATGGCCAGCTGCAACTGTGCTATCCAAGATGTGAATTTAATGCAGTACTGTTCACACTTGCTGAAAATCCAAAGTTTAGTTTCTCCAGCTATGACTGAGCCCAGCACGATTACCCCTCTGTTAATATATGGAGTCTAGAACAAGAAATAAACTTTAATGTCGCTGTAGAGCACGAGACAACTTGTAAGATATCCAGGATCCAGAACTTGGTACATTCAGCAATACAACCACTGAGCACCAGCAAAACAAATATTCATGTGGAAGTAAAAGCTTTGTGACTCAGGATTGTGTCTTCTGCCATCCTAAATACACTACAAATGTCTCTGTGGAAAGTATCAAAGATGCTTTATAGAACAAGACAGGTTATGAAGATGGTTCTTTACCCAGTTGGATACAGTGACTTACGTGTAAATGGAGAAGGTTGAATAACAATGACTAAATAATTTATTCAAGGCATCTCTCAACTTTTTTCCTGTGGCCTTTATTTGATGAATGTCTGTACAGAGAGGGTCTCCTTTGGGCCTGGCTGTTGTGATGCAGTTAGGATTCAATGATGACATTTTAGAGCTCGATTGCCATTGATTTCAGGTCATTTAGGTCACTGGAAAACTACCACTTTCCTTCACTGAAGTTGAGATGAAAGTGATGCTTTTCAAGAGGTACCTCACACACAATGCATAGCTGGATATATCCTACAGCTGGAACTGGATTTACAAAGTATCAGCATAAATTCAGAAGTGCCAGTGGTGACCAAGCCATGGTTCTGGGCTGTATCCCAGCTGTAGAAATTACTGAGGTTTTTCTGACAGAGTCAATACAGCACCCAGACGTGCTGCATGGGCATCTGTTTTGTGGACAAGATCATTGCCTTGTAGGACTGTACAGGTGAGAGAAGTTCTCAGCAGGTTGAGGCTGGATTTCATGTGTTGAATCCAAATAAGCATGGGCAGTACAGTCCTGTCTTGGGAGCAGGTCTGAGTGTTTGCAGCAGTTATATATGCCTTAGTGTTTGTCCTCACCTAGCTCTGATACAGAAGAACTGGAAAGGGCTCCTGGTGTAAATAAGAGATGACCAAAAGTGGACCCTGGCACTCTGTTTTTAGGCATCTTTTCTTTTTCTTTTTTTTGCCCATGTCCATTCTGACTGCATCCCACAGGGCTGTCTGGCAAGACCTAGGGTGGGCTAATACACTTGTGGAAACAGGACAGAGGCTTTGACCTGGAAATATCTGTAGTTCTACCCTTATTTTTCACTCAATAGGGATTGATGGGTCTTCCTTGGTGTCCCTAAAGTTGCAATCTCTTTTTATCCAAGAGAAGTTTACTCTCCAAGGTTTATCATACCGCAACCTTTCCTCATTTAGCTGGGAAGAAACAAATGAAATTCTGATTTCCTCCATATCAACTGCCCCCTTTATTATTTTAGGGACTTGTCTCTCTCTGGAATGAACAGGGTTGTATTTGATAAATCAAGGCTTGGTTATCAAGTGAAATGCTTTTGTCTAACCACATGATGCTGAGCCTGTCAGGCTATGTCCAAAATGGTGCACAAATAATGCCAGAGCAGCTGAGCTGCTGCAATCCCTGATGGTGGGGAGTGAAAAGAGTCTGGCCCCTGAGGAGGGTGGACCACCAAAGCATGTGGCACGCCTTTGGAAAAGGTGACCATGTTTACCCTTCCATTGCAGTGGGCTTAGCATCTCTGATACAAACCACCCTGATCTGCAGCTCAGTTCTTTGCAGCATCCCCAAAGCTTTTCTGTAACATCAGAACAAAACAAGACGAACCAGCCGTAGTCTGTAGCCACCTAATTGAAAGTTTCTGAGCCTGGCAGGCTCTGTTATCCCAAGTCTCTGGTGGAGACAGTATATTCCAAGCTTCCCCCAATTATAGCTACCAGCAGCACAAGCAGCAGCTCTTGCACTCGGGCTTGGTCCTCCCACACACCCGTTCCTCTCTGTTTGGTTGCCTCGGGATGGAGTTGCCTGGCAACAGGACTCTGCAGCTTCGGGAGACAAAAGCTATTATTTCTGTCACGCAGATGTGCTAATGTGATTATTGACTGGTGGGGGGGACACAGGACAGGTCAGATTTCAGATCTTTAACTATTCCCAGGCAAGGGGTTTTTAAGGGAGAAAACCAGAGAACTTGAAAACAAAGGCATCCAGGGTGGAGGTAGGTAGCTCCCAGGTACAGCATGGGGTAAGGTAAATGTAGATTTTTCAGGAAAACAGTTTTGTCCAAAAGAATAACAATAAAAAGGCCAGTTTGGCATGCTTTAGCTGATGAGCTTTTACAGAGTTCCTCCTGCATTCCTGCAGGTGGTGTGGACACAGATGGCTGCACGTAGCTGACCCCTGTACTCAGTCACCTCTCATGGAAGAACTGTCCTGGAATAGAGCCTGTCGATCTGGAAATGCTGGTGATCGAACAACTGGGTGAACAGAAGCTCCCAAGACCTTGCAGATGCTCAGTGAGTGCCAACCTCCCTACCTATTCGCTCTTATGATGCTGACAAAGATGTTCATTTCATCAGCTTTATTCTCATTTGAATCAAGATCAAATAGCAAAAAGAAACTTTTTTTTTCTGTCACCTGTCTTTTAATGTTCACATGTATGTTCATGTGTTGAGTGGAGGACAGACAAGGCCACAACTGAGCAATGACTATGCACTATTCCTAGTTTATTGAAAATTTGCAAGATTACATTGATGCATTTGGATTTTGAGGTAGCTTTCCATTTGTAAGTTACTTTCTAATCAGAACCAAACCAAACCCAAAACCAAAACCAAAACACAACCACCCCTTCCATTTCTCTGGGTTTCTACTAAGCCTACTTATGTAATGCTTTCCTCTGGCTGTGCAAGTCTGCGGGCAGAGCTCTGGCCTTTCCTTCCAGGCAGTATGGGATGCTGGATGCAGTCCCTGTGCCCGGCTGCAACGTTGCAGCTCCATAAAACTACACCACCCTGTTGTACTGAGCAAAGCTGCCTTGATATTGTAGTCATGTTTGATCAGTCTCTGATGTTGAAGTGCTCTTTGTACCTGCTATGCTCATACCACCTTTGCTGCTGTGGATGAGGAGGTATAATGTGAAGGCATTTTTATCTGCGCATAAGTCTGGGAACTAGCTGTTTTTCATGGATTTGCTCATATTTGGATTCGAGTTAGCTTATATGAGGGCAAGGTTTTCACGTCCTATAAACTAGCAGCCTGGGACTGTGGCCCATGCATCAAATGTAGATTTTAGTTTAATTTCTTGATAGATAAATTTTGATTAAATTAAAACTGTTCAACAAAAACCCAGGAGGCAAAATGGATACATTTTCTTGATGCAGAAGTCCCAACCCTGTAGCTGCACATTCACACTGAGTTGTACTGTTGACTGTCTAGCAAAGACCCTGTTCCAGGCTGCATACAACTGAGGCTCACCTTGGTCATTGCCTGGATTTTCCTCCATCACTACTACTTTTTAAACAAATAGATAAAGGATAATACAGCTAAAGAACCTAAGCAAATATCAATAATGATGAGCAGGGCTGGGTAAAACTTAAAGAAACTCATTATTTCCATCATGTTTGTACTGTTTTGGTGAGTGCATTTATGTAGAATTAAGATTTGTGCAGTGACTGCCAGTTTTGTTGCAGTTTCTTCTGCTTGCTGTTTTTCTAGCATAAGGTGTGCTGTTCAGTGTAATGAGTCATGACAGGCACCAAAGAAAGAGCCCTCTTGGGGAAAAGGATGGCCCAGTACTGTTTCCCCAGCAAAATGGAATTCTAATGGCTAAAGCATGAAATGCACTTTTCTGCTCTCTTAAGATGTCCCCTGGTCCATACCTGGAACTTAATCCACACCTGGAGCAAAATGCCAATCAAGTGTGTAAAGTGTGTGTGTGGTTATTGAGGGCAATTGTTTCTTTCCACTTTTTTCAGGGAAATTATCTCAAATGTGTAAGAAATAGAGATAAGTGAAAAAATCTTGTGAGGACTGGAGAGGGGAAAAGGAGATTCCAGTATTTGTCTCCATTCCAGAACAAAAAGAAAACTAGACCTTTAAAAGAGCCTGTGAAAAACAAAATAAGAAGAGCACATAGCAGATTGCTAGGGTATTCTTTTTGGCTTGTGTTTTGTTTTGGCTTCCCTTTCAATTTGGAGTGACTTGACGAAAATTTTTTCACTGTGTTGGAAAAAAAATAGATACAAACCACTTTGCCTTGTCTCGAGCTGAGATATTTTCCTCCTGAATTTTCAGGTGGGACTTCAAACCAAATCAAATTGAGAGAGTAACAATATAGTTTATCCAGCCAGCAAGTTAAGTTTAAAAAGACCTCCTGAGCTCTGCGTGTTTATGATGTATACGTGAAAGTGCAGCAGTTAATGGAAATGAGGTATCTTTAAGTGTTACATACTGTAAAGTACTCTTCATGGGTGTCTCCAAATCTTAAAGAAATGTAAAAAAAGGATCCCTGCTGTAACTAAACTTCCATCCAGAACAGAGATTTCGTTTAAATTTTTGCTTTTCCCACATAGCTGTATCTCAGGCTTGAGAGCTAGGGTCTGAAATAACCTTCAGATCAGTTATCAGGGTTTGCAATATTGTTGTATGTTTCTGGGAGCTGATAGGGGAAACGGAAAACAATAGAAGAGCTCAATTAAAAATAAAAGAAGATGGATTTTGAATAAGTTAGAAATTGAAAGTTGGAGTCCTAAGAGGGGAGCAGGAAACATGCCTGCCCTTAATGAAATATTTAAATAGAAGGATTGAACTGAAGACCTGCTTCTATCCAGCAGTGAAAGAAGCTGAGAATCCCTGCTGAAGGGCTGCATCTGTTATGAAAATCATCTTCCAGTCATGGCTTCAGTTTCTCTTGCAAGAAATCAATTCCTTGGTGAAGCTACTTCTCACTTACAGTGTAAGATACAATAATAGACTAGGAGGAAAATGCATTTTTGGCACCTTTGGCTTAACCTACTTGAAAATGAACTTCTCCAGCTTCCAAAATGAGCAAACTTCTCTGCAAGAAGGGTTGCAAGGGGAAGTCAATCTGTTTGTAAAGTAGTGAAGAAGCATGATAAATCCAGATCTCAAAATCTCCCGTTTATTACATCGTTCCCACTCAGGCAAAGTTCTCATTCCCTTTTAATAACCATTGTGCTTTGGTAGGAATTGAGTACAGACCTCAGGATTTGTCCATATAGCCTAACAAATCCTAGCAAATATTGATTAAAACTGAAATGAAGCTAACAGGAACAGTAAAAGCTGACTGCCTAATGCAAGTGATTTATTACACAACACTATGTTTTTCCTTTGGCTGGTGTGCATGTAAGCTTTGAATACTAGCCCTGAATTACAGGAATTATTCTGTTCAGCCACTGAACAAATTCTGGCTGATTCAAATACTTCTTACTGAAGGAACTGAGTCACAAATAAACCTTTTTCCAGCTTTAATTGCCTGAAAAAGCAGAACATTTAAACATTATTTCCATGAGCACCATCTGGTGAGGTCCCGGCAAGGGCTCATGCTCCCCAGCCAAATGACCAAGCCAGCCAGCAGTTCATCTACAATGAGTTCCTGTACGTGCTCCCCTAGAAGTTTGTGCAAGTGTGAAATAGAGGGTGGCAATTTAAACTTTATAAGTGTCCACTTAGTGCAAAGAAATATGATTGGAAGTTGGTTCTGTATGCCATTAGTGCTCTCTCTCTGCCTTACTTATCTCAAGACCTCAGTGCCTTTTCCTAAATCTAGCGTATAAATATCAGCACATACTTTTCTGAGGGGCTGCTACCATTCTTGGCAATATAAGGTAGAAAACAGAGGTGAAGATGAATAACCCATTCCAGCCCATATAGCAAAACAAAACCCAGCTCCCAGTTTTCTGGACCTATGGTCCTATCACCAAAGCATATTTGCTCTAGAAATCTGATCTCTCACACTGTTAATTCTGCACTAGTTTCTCTGCTTTGTTAATAAAATGTCAGCCTTGCTGTGAGGAGAATGTATGTAAAGATATCCTGCTATAAAGCAGCCAGCCATGTTGTAGCTTTTATTTCACAGGAATAGCAGACAGCTGTACCTCTTGGCCTTCCTCTGCTCTGTGCAGGAAGTTCCCTCACTTCCCAGAGAAGTTGTAACCTGGGTGTGCAGCTAAGGGAGAGAGGCAGAAATGGCAGGGACAGGATAGAGAAGGTTGTTTTATGTCCCCTGCAAGCTAGCAGGTATCAGGAGGGTTATGCAAAAGGCGAGGATGCGCTGAACTTGCTGCGAGGCATCATATCCATACAGTGCTTTATACCTGAAGAGTTCAGCCTCCTCCACGAATATCAGTGAAAAAGAAGCATTTGTCCAAAGTCAGGCCAAGATACCCCAATCAACACTGACTTCATTGCCTCTTGAAATAGAAAAATCTTCCTTACTCGAACCAACAGAACATCCTACTGTGGAAAAGATGGAAGATGGCGTAGACATGTTGGTGTAGGTTTTCCTTTCAGCTCCCTGCTAGGAAGAAATCCTCATCAGACATCTCCACACTAGACCAAGGATAACTACTCTATTGTGGGGATTCAAGGAGCTTGGATTTCTTGTGATCATCACATGCTCCTGGACGTCCCATACCACCATAGTCTCTAGCTTAATCATAAAAAAAACCCACAAGTTAGAGGAAGGCCATTTTCAACAAGCCCATCAGCATAAAGAGTTCTACTATCTGGATGCCTACCTAGGATGGGCACAAAATTCAAGATAAGAAATTCAAAGAGAACTCAGCTTATAATAGAAATGTGGAGTAGCAGAAGTTCTGTGTGGATTTCAAGTGTAATCCAGCACATTTTGCCCTGCTGTGGCAGACACGTGTTTTTTTTTTTTTTTGCCAGTGTGTAGCTCAGATCCTCCCTGTTCTTTTGCCATAAGCTTCACTCCTACAAATTTTCTTCTTTTTTTATTCCACTATTCAGCAAAGCAGAGACATAAAGCATTGCCAGGGATGGTTTTGCAATCCCAGGGCCAACTTTATAAGACAAGATCAGCTGTTTCAGGCAGTCTTAACATTGCACATGTTTGTTTATTTTTTAAATTAACACAGTGTGTCTGTATTGAATGCTGAAGCTTAGGTTGTTCTAGCCCTTGTGTGGAAGGCATAGACAATAGTAAATCATTATATCATTGCATGGTTGATGGTGGAGCTCCAGTAACCTTTTACAACCCACTATCGACAGTCAAAATTACTTCATCCCAGCCAGTTTCCTATGCTGTAAGAAGCAGAGCTTGCAAATGGTACTGCACCTAGCTTACCTCAAGATCCTTGTAAATCACAGAAGCAAGCGCCCTTCTCTCTCTCCCTTAAAATCTTTCATTATAAAAGAAATTAATTTTTCTTACCCATTATGATGTTTTCTCAGTTTTTCAAGTTTTGAATGTCTCCCAAGAGGTTTTTTTTTAAATTTAATTAGAAATTTTAAATGGAAAAAAAAATATCTGTATCATTTAGGATATCTGGTAGTGTTTTTAAAAGAGCATAGTGAGTTCCTTTTGGATGCAGCATGTTCGAAACCAATGGAAAAGATTCATGATATTTCTTTTTCTTTTTTATTTTAATTACATGCAAATCACCGTTCCATTTTAGATACATGGAAGTAAATTCTCCAAGTGCTTGATTATGTTTAATAGGGGTATGCAAGTCCTATCCGGAGGCTGGAATGCAAGCCATAATATGCAGAAGTAATGGAAGGACTGATATAGAAGCAGAAATTAAGATCATCTTTAGTGTTTCTGCTTCCTTTGATTTATTTAACCCTACTTATACAAAATGCAGTGCAGTTGGGAAGCTTGTTTCTAGATGAGACACCCTTTTTCTCTTCAGCAGGGCAATTCATGTGAAGTAGTTTAAACACATTTTGAAAAATGTAGCAGTTTTCACATACAAAAAAAAAGGAAATGGAAAAGTTCAATGTGAAAGTGTAAACACTGTAAAAGTGTAAACACTGTAAAAGTTTTTCAATATACAGTTAATGTTTCTCCACTAAGCACATTCATGAGTTCAGCTTGTGCATCTCAGATGTGCATGTACATGCACAGTTGTGTACAGTGAAGCTCTGTGAAACTTTGCTTGTCCAGTGTAGAGGCATTCATAAAACTCCATTTCCATGATGCTGGTCAATATCATGATGAAAAGGATACCATCGTTTCTATCTCACAAAAAATGTATTCTCACTCATCGGTTTGGTAAGCAAGTGGGATTTTCAAGGCCAATCTGATCAGACCTTACCAGACAGGAACCCATAGCAAAGCTTGTTAACGCAAGCATTTCATTATGCTCATGTGTCCGTGCCACAAACCAACATTGCCACTCTGAGCCTTCTGCTGCTGCAGCTGAACCCTTGCTCACGTGTCAGTAGTTCTACCATCACCCAGCTCCAATTCAGCAGTGACAGTGTTGTGTTTTGTTCCACATTAAAACAAATCTGAATGGTAAAACCCTAACATCCTTTGCACAACGGAATTCTTGGATTTTAAGCAGCCTTCTCTGGGAGATTGGAAGGATCCACTACAGCACGACTTGCCCGTTAAGTGGGTGACATGCCTCCCAAGTTGTCTTTTATGGATTAAAAACATTGCAGAGCTTTAAAAAGTGACAATACAAGTCTTTAACATATCCCTGATGCAGCATCACTCCAAGGCAAAAGTATTCCTTCAACTATTATTCCAAGAGATGGCCAGGATGCTGTTTGGGAAGGGATCTCATTGGCGAGTGCAACTCTATTCAAGCTCAAGGCATGCAGTGATTAAGTTATAAAAAAAGAAAGCCTTCCTCAGTTCAGTTGTAGTTTGTGTTTATGCTCGTTTTTTAGCCGGTAGCCTCCAAACATTAATTCAAGGGAATGGTCCTTCCCAAAAGGGTGCAGGAAGCCCATGAATAAATGCCACTTGCCGTGCGCAATGCTAAGTGGTATTTCCCAAGGAAGCCATTCGGTAGCAGCACAGGGACTCAGTTAATTGTCCCTGTCTTCTATAATAAAGCAACTCTGCTAATCTGGAGAGAAGCTCTCAGGCCCACAGGAGTGCCCGTTCACGTTGGTGATAACTGGCTGGAAGAGGGAGGCCAGGCTAACTGTTCAGCTGTGCCATGTGAAGGCCCCATCCAATTTCACATAATAGCAGCCCGAAGAATCTGAACAGCCGAATGCCGAAAAGCTCATTTACATTTTAAATGAACCTGCTGATGCCTTTGGGCAATCTTGGTGGTTAATAGCTGTATCAGTAAAACATATCACTCTTTTCTCTCCTCTAAAACAAACAAACAAATACATCTAAGGCATCAAAGCATCTCTTCCGTGGGCAGATGCTTTATCTTTAGTATGAGGTCTGCATTTTAAAGGCGTTCCTAGTGCTTTTAAGGACTTTTAAAGTCCCTAATATAGACAGTGACACTGGATTTTTTTTTCTTTCCTCATTAAAAACCTAAAGCAAACCAGCATCACATGCACACAAAAAAGCCCTTCACAAAAATCACAGACTCCTTGTCACGATCTCCACGGAGGACAACTACCATCCTCTAGCAGAGGAAATGCAGTTCAATGTCACAGCGCTTTCTTTAATGCCTCAGTAACCCCGAGAGCTACTTAAAGAAGTAAATTCCACCAGTAATGGGGAGATGAACTGACTGTTTAGAAAGTTTCCCTTCATGCAACTTGGTTTCTAAACAGGATCATTGTGAAGGGGATTTGACTACAAACACCCATCAGCTACCTTAGCCGAGATGAGCAAAGGAGGCTTTGTGTGATTAACCCTTCTCTCAGAGGTGTCTAAAGTCAATTTACAGAGATTGCCCAGACAGTTGACTGAAAGTATTTTTGTTTGCCGTTCACCTGCAGTTCCCTTTGTAGATTGTACTCATCCATCTTCCACTGGCCAAATTTTCACCCTGTAGCTTCTCTCCACAGCCCGTATCCTGTTTCCAACTTGCTGCCGTTCGCTTCAAGGGCATTTGTGTTGCAGAGAAGTCGTAGGACAAAGAAGCACCAAACTACCTTCTGCTTCCTAAAGTACTCCATAGCTATGACCAGGAGGACTGCAGAACTGCTGAGTGAAGATAATGGAAAACTTCAGGTTTTGCTATTAGTCCAACACTCATAGCAAGCTGGAGAGGAATGCTTTTCTGAATTAACTGTTACAGGTACAGATAAGGTTTTTCCGAGACGCAGATATGGCTGCAACTAGTGAGATGATGGTAGCTATACATCTTACAGAATCACCACTGCCTCCAACTCCCTCAGGAAACAGGTAGACTTAGGCAACATAACACATCTCACCTATAGGCAGACTGAACAGTATCAGAGAATGGAGAGGGAATTAAAGGATATTGGGATGTTTCCTTTGAGAGTGGCAAGAGCAATAGAGTAGATCAAAACTGAAAAGAGTGAGTTACACAGCTCTCCAGACAATTAGGTGCTAAAAAGCAGGAAAAGGGGACACCAGCTTGCCAGCCCGGTTAAATGCTTCCTTTGACAGACCCCTCAGAACTGGTCCCATCCATTGTGCCAGCTTTCTGGAAATCTGCTGCCATAAATGTCACCCTCCGAGTGTCTGAGAGTGAAGGAAGCATTCTGAAAGATGTTGCTCTGAGTTTCTCATGCTGCAGTCAAATGATTTTTCTAGCATTTAGCACTCTGAAAGGCAAATGTCAGCACAGCGTTTCACCCAACAGCCGCTGCAGAGGACTGAGCTGACATCCTGTTAAGTGTGTCCAAAGACCACATACAAACAAGTGTTCTGCCTTATGGTAGAGACACACCATTGCTGTGTGTTGCTGAAATGAGAGGCTTTGGTCAGGCTGCATGACAGGAAACCAAGTGGGAAAATGTTGGCTCCAGTTTCACTTGAGCCTCCCACAGCAGATGGGTCGAACATTTTAATAAGTCTTCTGAGCAGATGAGCTAAATGTTTTAGACCACATTAAGTGCTGATTAGAGAGGCCTTGTGTGTGTCCCCATGCTACCATGTCAACTTCCCCAAAGCAAGGAATACAAGGTTGCTGTAGTAACAGAATTAAAATGGCAAGAGAGAAAGCAGTGGAGGGTAAGGAAAGACTTCGAAAGAAGAAAACTCAAGCCCCTGTCTTGGGTTCTAGTTTTCTGTTGAGATGGGCTGAAACAGAATGAGAGCTCAGATGCAGATTTAAGAGGCTAAAATTGATTATACAGCAAATGATAGATTGCTAAGAGGCGAGGACTGGTGAAAGCTACATGTGTGACGTATAAGGAGAGGGGTATATGAGAGACCTGTCTCCAGACAGTGTTGTAACTTATTTTCCCCCAAAATATATTATTTAGTGCGGATGCCATATTGGGATCATCACTGAGAGCCCAAAACGTGCTAGCCTTGAAAACCAGCTTTAGCAAGGGAAAGGGGAAATAGTCTGTTTGTTTACCGGGAAGCTCTCCCAGGGCAGAAACACTCTGCAATATTTATTAGGAATAGAAGGAACACATAAAATGAGTATTAATTTGTAAGATGATGCTTAAATGGTTTGAAAAAGCATCATATGACAGAGTTATCTGTAGCCGGTAGTCTGTGACTTAGGAGTCCCTTCTTTGTCCCTGTGCATTGCAGCATACTCTTCCCCAGCTTCTAGCACTTCACTAGCAGGGACTGATCCAGGCAAGACCACAACTTTGTTTTTTTTCCAATTACTACTGATCTGTAGAAGCTCTAACACACCCGCCTCTGGTCACGAGGATGGTATGGCACTGGGATCTGGGCAGGAGTATTTGTGGGAGGTGGATGATGAGAGGACAGAGAACAACCTATTACTCACCCACAAACTAGAGCCTTTGATGGGATGTGATCTGAGAAAGTAAAATCCTTGAGGAAATGAAGGAATATAAAAGTTGAACATTGAAAAGAAAGAAGGTAAACATTTTTTCTATTATCTTTTTCCCCTATGGGACAGAAATAAATGAGAGATCAAAGCCTCCCTTGGAGTTATGAGTTAAAGCCAGAAGAGACACATCAGAATGGAATTAGACCTCATGAGCCAAACTTGACATTCAACTGAGAATGGTAAACTATCAACAATGTTTGCTCCTGGGATCTGAGTCCTCACTGAGGCAAGAACCAAAAGAGAGGTTGGGTCAACATATCCATAGGCAAGCAATGGGACTCTGAGGCCAAAATAAAGAGTATTTCACTGAATCATTGCACTCGGGCCTCAGCTGGAGAGACACATCTTGTAACTTCTCCTTGAATCCACAGCCACTTCCCTTTCCCCTGAAGTCTGCAGAGTTGGTGTCCCTTTTCAGAAAGGGAAAGTTTTCTTCCTCAATTCTCCCTTTTTTTCTCAATTCATTTCTTGATCAGGAAAGTGGAAATTAGAGGAAGCATTCATCTCAGCTGCGGAAATGTTCCTACGAGTGTAGTATCACATGCATTTGTCAGCCCTGCTCTCAACAGCGAAAGCGAAGAGGCTTCCATCACTTTTGCTATGGCAACCACTCTGTGTGCTTTAGTTAAACTTCACTTAACTTCCTTTCCTCTGATGATATTCAGCTGGATTTGTCCTTCCCATGGTCAAAAAGCCTGCAACAGCCACTCTGAATTCTGCCTGCATGGACAGAAATTGAAGGCTAAGCCAGCGCAACCACTTTGACAGTGCAAACTGCCTAAATTAAAACATCTGCAATGTCTATACCAAGGCAAATAAATCCAAATTAATTCAATCTTACAGGGGAAGGTTTGTTTATTCATTACACAGAGCAAAACTGTGAGTTAATTTGTAGACACCTGGGCTGGTATTGGCCTTCTGACACTGCACTGTGAAACTGGCAGCCCATGTTCAGAGCAAGCTAAGAAATCTCACTCTTCCATCTTCCAGACAAACAAAGAAGAAGGGAGGAATCAGTTTTAAGGTGTCTTTTTCTTTTTTTGGGGGTGATCATTCATCAAGGACCTGTCTTCAGAGTTCACCTTCTCCATCTCACTTCTAGTGGAGTCTCTTTCCAGTTTTCTGAAGACAGATAACTCTTCCTGTACTCGAAGCTCGGACTTGTGTGTCAATCCCCTCCTCCCTGTCTGTGCTGGCCCTGTGGTCTGTCTTGTCTGCAAGATATTCCTAATCAGGGGACGACTAAAGGCACACTGATGCCAACAGAAAAATATCCCATACCTTGCTGTCATTGTGTTAGGTGTCTGTCATCCAGATTTTGACCTGATCCTTTGGAGCCATCTTACACAGAGGAGCATGTAAAATTGTCGTGCAACAGGTGAAACAGGAAAGAAATTTAGTCTTTATTTTTTCAGGAAAGCGTTATGAGCTTCTGAATCCTGCTGTCAACTTTCAAGGCACAAACTAAAAGGAGTGGCATTTTCTGTTAATTCCCTTAGAGCCATCTGCATTTATTTCCTGCTTTGTTGCTAATGAATCTGTTTGTACTATTTATATATTTGAACTGTCATGAGTCTGAATCTGATCTCAATTACTTCCCAATAAATCAAGAGTAACCTTGGGGGAATCAGAGGCATCCCAGGGGAGTTCAGAACCAAGTGTGACTTCCAAAACCTTTCTCCCCAGTGAAATCTCTCTCCCCCAGAGGAATCCAGGGAGGGCACACAGTCAGCTTAAAAATCTAGATATCAGACCCTTTGCAGTGTCTAGATCCAGTTTGTTTTACTCTTCTAGCTTGTCAGTAACATTAGTACACTCCTTCACAGAATTTTACCCAGTGGTAAATAGATTTGTCCAGGGCTGCCTCTGGACACATGCAGCCTTTGGCCTCATGATGTTTGTGAACAGAGACAAACAAACCAAGAGCTAAATGTATATATAGAGAGACATATACATACATAAACCATTTCTGCAACTTTGCTCATACCTTGAATTGCACATATATAATATTATTTGCTGTTGAGATATTGAGATTCAGTGGCTTTGAGTCCTTAAGCCAGCAACTCTGAATTGTACAGAAATCACTGGAGACAAGAATAGTGTGTGCAGGTGCTGCTGCAATTTTCTTGCACATGACTTTGCCAGTGCTGAAGGGCTCCTGGTATTCCAGCTCCGGATTTCAAGCAGACACAGTGTCATCTAGAGGAGAAAGGATGGCCGTGCACATTGAGATATAAAGGGAATATATTTTTATGGGAATCAATGTCCTGAATGAAAACAGTGTCCATACTGATGTGAACTGCAGTTTTCCCTCCCTCATTATCTTTCTGGGTTGTGCGTGTATGTGTGTGTGTATGCACGGGGCATGACATGAAGGTCTCTTGGGAAACTCCTTTGTGATAAGCCATAAAGAATATCTCACTGATCTGGGTCATTTCTGTCTTTCTATTATCTCCTCCTTATTTTCCTTCTCAGGAGCATGGCAGGCTAACAATAACTTTTGATACTTCAGTGCCCAGTTTGAAATGCTGTAGAAATAGCTTGGATAGTGAATTATTCCTTTGTAATTGGAGACCAGAGCCAGCAGGAGCCAGAAGGAAGATGATTGGCTTGCATTCAGGTTCTCCTTCTAAAGGCCCTACTATTTCTTTGCTTCTACTGTACAGGAAGCAGACAAGCTGTTATTTCTAGTTGTTGAGTACAATAGGTCTTGGAAGAAACGTGTTGGGTTTATATTAACCTCCTGTATTGAAAACCTTGGCAGAGTTAACTCAGTCCTGTACCCTTGCAAGACGCAATAGATAAATGAAGTATTGAGCAGTTCACTGCATGGGAGGTTTTTCAATACTGCTTTAGAATAAAAGCACTATTCTGCATGGGCGTTTCAGGTAGTTCAGAAAATCATGCTGGTTTTGGCCAAAGTTTCCCTTTGCGTGTCCCTGCTGTGCAGCCTCTTCTGCTTTTGGAGAGCTGGTGTAGTTTGTCCCCAAAGATGGGTATACTTATTTTATAAGGCACCCAGACAACTTTCTGGCATTTATACTTCCTTGGGAATGATAGGCATTAGGAGAACATTAAACACAGCAGTCCTGGGGTTAGCTGCTTGATTGCGTGTTAGGATTTCATGCTGTGTAGGAGGGGGAAATGAGGAGTAACAATAACACAGCTTTAAAATATGCTCTTCAGTTAAAGGAGTCTAAAAGCAGTTCCAAAAAGGCTGGCATACGGGAGAGGCTTTGACACAAGGCTGGCAGGAAAGGTGATCTCAGTCCAAAGTCAATTCTGCCCAGGTCTTGGAAGATAAGCATCCATGAGCAGGAATAACTTTGCATGAGTGATTTCTTCCACAAGAAGTGCAGCTGTCAAACTCATTTTGAGAGCATTTCTTCAGATGCAAACTGCTGCCTCCAGGCTTTGGAAACAGCACGTTATTTAGGTATTACTTGAAGGGAAAAAAAGGGTTTTAAAGAGCCTTTGTTTAAAAGTATTTGTTTAAACCAAGCCCAGCAACTACAGTCAAAGCTGTCCTAGGACATGGTAGGGTCGCAGGAGACACATAAAAGATCACAAGAACCCCACTTAGTTTAAGAGTGACAATGAAGGATGTGGCTCTACTGGTACAAACAAAACCACAGAGTAATAGAGGATACCCCTCAGAAAAACATTCGGTTTGAGGCAGCTGCTAGAGATTCTGGGTTACAGAGTTTCAGGATCACCATCAGGGGACATGAAAAGTCTGCATGACTGGAGGAGAAACAGCAACTTTAATTTTCGTACTTCCCATTAATGGAGAGCAAGTCTCAGTTCTTCGTGCCGCTAGATCTCACCTTTGCCAGCTGCCTGCTTTTGGCAGGCGTTGAATTCATGGCATTATGTAGCATAAGTGAGAGAGCAGGACGTATGAGGAACAACAAAGCTAAATTCTTATACGATCACCGACTAATATCTTTTTTTTCAGCTTAGAAGCCACAGAGGTTTTGAAAGATGTGGTTTGGCTCTTGCAAGAAGCACTTTATACGTTAGCTGACACAAGACCAACTCCAATTCACATTTAGAGGATGTCAGTAGGAGGTAGTATGGGTATTTCTTTGGCAAATAGTTATTAATAGTTGAATTTATAGTAAAATTAGACATAAGGCTGAGATGCGCTGAACACCTGCGGATCACTTGTAACTTCAGTTTATGGGACAGGCAGTTGGTAGGATTTCACATCTCTCTGGATTTGAGCTTCCAAAACCAAGACTGTTTCAGAAGGTTGCATTAAGTATGAGTCATCTTTAAAGAACATGATTTGATGATTGGCTCCTGAGCTGTGAACTTGTTTGCCCAGATACTACCTATGTTCTCACTCTGTAGTTGATGGGATTCCATCATCTACTCCATAATACTTAAACTCCACAAGAATGCCAGACTGGACTTACAGTCTTCTATATCTGGTACATCAGTTCATTTTTGTTCAGTATCATCTACCTGTCCAGTTATCTCTATCCTGAGTATACACTGGTGGCTTGGAAGAGTCACTGTGTTGTCCACTACATATAATCATAATTATAAAGGTGATTATTGAGCAATTGTGTGCAGTGGGCTACATGTAGTAGCTCCTGCAGGCATGCTGATTTTTTCTTTACCAGCACTTTCCTATGCTGTAATCGTTTAGAGAAAAGTAGATACCTGCAGAAGAGAGAGGTGAATTAGTTCAGATCCTGACACACAGAGGCATTCAACTGGGATAGACGTGAATATGTTGCTTAAAAGAGCTCATGAAGGTGCTTCTGTTGTTATCATGGAACAAGGAGTACACATATATTCTATAATTATGTGTGATCGTATTGTAGGATTGGTTTGTTTCTGTAGATTAGTAGGTACAGCAATCCCCTAACGACTTACTGCTAGCAAGCTAATTTATAATGGGTTAGGGGTTATGCTTAGCAGATGAGAAACCTCACATTTTGGGAAAGGCAAAAAAGTAGAGAGGAGAAATCCTATTAGGTCTTGTCCTTGTATGTTAATCACCCCACTCATTAAGCAGTAGGAGCTGATTAAACAAAAGTCACCCAGAGAGTCTGATGATGGAGGCTGCGTTAAGTTCCAAAGCAGATCAAATTAGATGGCTGGATACGTATTTGCATACATTAACATTAACTAGCCCTTTCTTTTGTAAAGATTCAGGCAACATCTTTCCAAGTGCAGCCCAAATCAGCATTTTAATCATGTTCTCACATGAATAGTTCTATTACTCTTATTAGAAACATAAACACTTATGTTTCTAATACTACAGGTCTGTGGCTACAAAGTAAGAGATGATATCACATTAAAAAATCATGCATAAATATACATAAAGTAGGCATAAAGCTTGATAGGCAGATTGTCCCTTCTAAATCAACATACATGGGACAGTTAGAGTTACATTTTGTGTTGCTACCAGATCCAGGGGACATTGAGATCTGAATCAAATGACCCAGAGATTAGACACGTTCAGTGTCCTGAGTCATCCAAATCTTGAGTGTATCTGAGTAATATATTAGTATCAGAGCTGCTTTGCTTCAGAGCATGGGTTATCAAATCTTACAGTGTCATTTCAGGTCCCAGCGTTACGAAAACCTGCTGTGCCAGCTGAGGTGCTGTTAGGTAATCCATATGCAGAAGTGCTATTTGCCAGTGTTTTCTGTACTGTTTCTGACACGCTGAACTTTCAGGGATCGTGCTGAAATCTACAGAAGCTGCATGTCTTCTCTATTCTGGAAAAGGTATGAGGTGCTTCTGCCGCTTTCATCATGGACCACTCATCTGTGAGTGGTTGTCTGTAGAACACTTAACACTTTCATACACGTTGGGAATAGGACTTTCTGGTATGGATTTCTTACAGGCAAGTGAATAGGAAGCACAACACAGGAATAAAAAGATTTGTCTTTATTAAGACTACTTCTTTCATTATCATAATATCTGTGTGTAATCATGGTCACCCTCCATTTGTGTCAACTTAGCCAGTAAATCCGTAGTAACAGATCAGTATTGTCCTGTGTAGCAATGAGTTCCTGCGTGTAGCAACATTTTAAAAACTGCAACAAAAGAAGAAAAGGGACACAATGCAGTTATTGGCATGTTCAGGCAGCAAAGAAGGGGGAAAAAGAAGCAGTGATAAAGCTTTATCGTTTCTTTCCTGCAGAATAAATTCAAATGCACTCTACCCTATCAGTTTTAGGCAGACAGATGACAGATGCCCTCAGACTAGAAAGGCTCAATAATATCGCATTATTATTATTATTATGACTTCTTTAGAGAGGATAACATTTCAACTATTAAAATCACTTGCTTTGTCTTGGCTTATTGCTAATGACCTACTTTATCACCATCAGTAACCTGAATAGTAATGCTCTCACTGGATATGGTAATCAAGAATCGATTTGCAGTCTGAGCTAAGCCTAACTGCCATTATTGGAGTCTCAGTTGGTTGGAGATGAGGAGTGACTTCCAAGCTGTTCATTTGTTCTTTTTCCTTTAAAAGTTGGTTAGGAACAGACCAATGTCATCTCACTACTACATACCCGACTCTCTCTTACTGCAAAATAAGCCTATGTAATGCTTCTGAGATGAAACCTTCTGAAAGTCTCAGTCTATGAGGATTTGCTGTCAGACTGCAAGTAGTTGACCCAGTCAGTGACTCCTGACTGGTATCAAGAGCTGGGAAAGTATCTTTCTGGAAGAAAAATATCTCTTTGCAGTATTAACAAAGTCTAAATATCCCTGTGACTGGAACAATGGCTGGGCCCATTGGAGAGCCATGGTTACTTGGCCATGGTGTACATAGAGGATCACGAAATACTTCTTGATGAAGATGCAGCTGAAGTTCGAAGCCCAACCTTCTACACTCTATATTCACACTCTGTTTCTGTTATGGTCAGACAAAGTAAGTGGGCTTCAGAGAAAATAAGAAAGCTGGTATTAAATCAACTGAAAGTGTCCTTCTAAATATTTCCTTTTTAGCCACCAGAAAAAGATATTTGATTTCTTGAACACAGCATGCATTTCATTCACTTGTATACAGTTAAACATGAGCTGCTACAATGAATTAGACTGGACAGAAAAAAACATGTGGCTTCATTGGCTTCCGCAAAAGGACTCAGAAGAGTTTGATTGAAATGAAAACATAAGGAACCACAGGAGGTAGTTCTACTTTCTAGATTTCACTAGGCATAACGCCTACGGCTGGTCTTCCTCTCACGGAAAAGCTTTCCTGGACAGCTGGTGTTACCAGTATTAGGGAAGAGGAAATTCATCCGTGTGACTGTCATCTCAGTCACTTCTCATCTACACCATAGCCCCTGGCCAGCAACAGAATAAAGTAGTTGTATCGGCAAAGAGAGCCATGGCATATCAAAATCCCTTCTGAAGTGAGGTTTTGACCCTTGTTTCTAACACAACCAGAGCAGAATTCAAGATTGAAGTTCTTTACACACCTTTCTGCTGAAGATAGCTGATACCTCCACTGATCCTAGGAAGATCTTTGTGGTACTGCGGTCTGAGTCTGTTGTGCACTGGAGCTAACAACCCTTACTTAGCCCAGCTTTTGGGTGAGTCAGTGAATAATTATTCTTAGTTAGGCTGAACACCAGAACCTAACACTGCTAAGGACATTCTGTTTATTGTCATTTGATCACATTGCTACCAGAAGAGTGGAAAAACTCATTATAATAGAGCTAAAAATTAAAATAAAAGAAAAGATAATAGAATAATATAAAATAAAATAAATAAAACATAGTATAATATAATGTAATTAATATAAAGTGCTGATGAGCTTTCATTTGACAGCTAGATCATTAACAATTCAAACATTTTCATTGGTAAATGGAGTCGTAAATCCACAACCAACGCTACACTAAAGTTTCAGGAAGACTCTCATCTAGTTAAATTATGTTTTGAGAAAAATTATTGCAGTCTGCAAAAACACTAGCAAAGCACAGTTACATGTTAGTCTTTCAGAAATCACATGACGAGACTGCAAATTAGTCTGAACTCAAAGGTAACCCACAAACACACCATGTAATGTGTCCTCTCTTCTTCTGCAATGAAGGTGTCTGAGCAGTTTGAGAGAGAAGAGAACAATGGAGATGCAATTGCCCAGAGATAACAGGGTGGGTATTTATTGGCATGTGATCAAAGAAAATAAGCTGGTATTTTAAATTATTATGCAAGATGTTTCAGATTAAAGTTTTGCAAAGTGATAGACGGTTGTGGTCTGAGATTTGAGATCTCCCAGAGGGAATGACGCTGCTGATGTTACTCTTCTAACATCCAAATATTTCTTTTTGTTCCATCTCATTAGTAGGGATAAGTCTCAGCACTGGGCATCTGTCACTGTATTGTAAGCATGATGATCAATAATCAGAAAACCTTAGTGAATTCTCAGATAACCTCATCTAAAATGTACGGGTAGTTCTCAGATCAGATTTGAGCTGTCTCCAGTCCACTGTACAACCTGTGTTAAGAAAGTGAGGCTGGTTGCCTTCTGCTTTCAAACAGGAATAGAAGTCACAAATGTCTGTTTTTCTACCACAAGAGAGATATGCTTTGAAATCTGAGTGTCCCAGACTCCATCCTTACAGATAATCTGCAAAGCAGCATGTTACAAATATATGCAATCTGCATTCCTGACCCTAAACACCCGCTAAATTCACACCCTCCAAATGCTCAGGTCTACTCTGGCTGGTCCTGGCCTCGGCCACATAGATTCATACTTAAAAGGATCTCAAGACATCTCTAAACCATCCGCCTGCCCTGGGACACAGACTGCATTCCCTCTTCTGAGCAGACATTGCAAACACCAGTTTGAAGTCACTGAACACCTCCAGGGCTCTGCTGTAAGAATAAGGGTGAACAGATGCTTTCTAGGTTATTTTAGTATGAGCGTTTGGGTTCTTCTGAAATGAACAGAGAGCGTTATCAGTAGCCTCTTGTCCTTACAAAGGTCAGAGAGAGTGTGACAGCAGTTTCTACAGCAACAGAGTGAAAGAGCTTTGACTGCCTCTTAGGGCAGTGAGAATATAATTTGAACCATAACATAACACAGCTGAAATTCTTCTCATATTGCAATAGAAGGAAGGACATTGCTACCTGGTGGTGACTACCTGGCCTGTGAAATACCATCCCATCAGTGTCAGTGGGAGCAGAACAAAGACAAGACATGAAAAGCACTAGTGAAATCGGCTACAACAGAAATACCTTTATAGGGTGGCTGGTGGAAAGGAGCCATAGTTTAAGCTGCTCCACTTGTTCCTGTGAGTCTTTATTTCAAACTGTCACTAAACAGACGTGTTCCAAAGCACTGAAGAAGAAAGTCATCGCTCAGAATTGCTCATTAAGAATTGTTACAGATGCTTGAGTCCAGTCAGCGTTTACGAGCCAGTTTTTAAACACTGGCATTACTAGGTGTATTTATTACATATTTATTAGTGCATATGCACGCGTTTGAGTTTACTGAGCATCTCCTGCTGAGGATATTAGCGTTGTAGAGAAACTGCTAATCTCAGGAACAGATATCTCCCAGTAAGCAGATTCCCACTGGGCAAAGCTCATTAATTAATGAGAAGCTCTAGATTAGCGTTTTGAAGCTAGGCATGGAAGTGACCAGCTAGGAGCAGCTGAATGAAAATTAAACCAGACTGCCTCACGACAGCAGGATGCAGCTGCACGCTTTCCATTTCCCTGCAGACTTCTCCATTCCCCTGTGAGGATATTCAGCTTCAGCAGAACCTGTCAGGTATTCTTTAAATTGCTTCAGAAACTCCTTGTAGTGCCTGTAAGAACAGGAGAGGGGAATTTGGCAATTCAAGGAAATGACAGTGTCAGAGGTGGCTAGAAAACACTGTCAGTCTTAAGTCTGTGTTAGCCTGGAGACCTCGGGAAGATTTTAAGCTCCTTAATGGGACCAGTCTTAAAGAGGGTAATATTATAAAAGTATTCACAAGGAGAAAAACCTTCTGCTACACAGAACTTACATAATGCTGAGTAAGCTTTCCTGAGGGATAAAAGAAAGGGACAGCTGGCAACAAAATGGACCTACTGCAAACCACTATGCCCTGGCGGAGAATCTGCAAATGCTGGTGAGCAGGAGGTGATGTAGGATTTATAGATGCTTATCATAAAGGAGGTTTTAGATCCTGGTAGTTCCACTAGGCACAAAAAGATACACTAAACAGCATTCTGGGATGGGAGTAGAGTGACATAGCCTCAGTCTTGGTTTAGGAAGATGAGTGTCCCACTGCAGTCGATGGAGAGAGAAGTTCTGAGAGCTCCTCAGAGACCTCGTCTGGCCTCTTTGCACTGGCTAAAATGAAGTTTTATGCACATCACTCACAGTCATCTCATATTCTTATGGGTTGACCACCTCATCAGATGGTTGCCAGGAGAAGGCAGTGGTCACCTTGCTCTTGCCTGTAGTCAAGCTTTTATAAAAGGTAAATTTAAAAGTATCAGGGATTTCTGACGGACTCATTCCCTTTGCCTCTCATCTTAGAATCACAGCTTTCATGAACACAGGTGGAAGATGCAAATTTCCCTGTGGGGACCGTGTAAGGATGCCTGTATCAGCATGATGAGAACTATTCTTGTTCAGCTCAGAAGCATGACCTGGCTTCTTCTTGAACTGCAAGAAAACATCTCAAACACTGATTTAAGAGTTCTCCTCTCTTATGGACTCTTTGCTCTGGTTAGGGCAGTACCTTACATAAACTGACTACTGCATCATCTTGATATTTTGACTAAGAGAAAATCTCAAATCAGACAGATGGATAATACCTACGTCTACAGTCAGACCTCACACCAGACTTCGCCATTGCCTAATGAGTTTTCAGCTGAAGCAGACAAGACAGATAAAAGGCAGGAAAACCACTGCTTTTCCTCCTATATTCATTCTGTCAGACAGAAAAAAGAAAACCTCGACTGCCCTGAAAACCCATCAACTATAGTATCGGACTGAGGAAGACCAGGACGTTGGTGTCAGCACGGCTTTTGTGAACGGGGCCAGCGGTTGGCGAGGTCTGGGATGTCCTCTAGTGGCCAGCACGGTACGGCGGGAGCTGCAGGAAAGAAACGCAGCTTTTCTGGAAAGAGGGAGATAATAGCTTCCCTAAGCATTGCTTTGGCTTCCTACAGAGAGAAGTCTGGAGACTTCCAGATATTTTTGTCTGTTGTTAAATTCAGCATACAGTTGCCATTACGGACCCTTCTAAGAGCCCGATCATTCACAGCATGAATCCTACATTGCAACACTGAATAAAGCAAAGTACTTTCCATCCCTGCAAGAAGAAGGAGAGAAATAATGCTCCTACATTACAGTAGGGGCTTTAAAGTAGATCTGAAAGTACTTTAGTGCCAGGCTTCTCTGGGTGGTTTGAGATTAGTAGGTGCACAGGCACAGAGCTCTGGCTCAGTGAGAACACCTCTCTTATTTTAGGATCAAATAGTGAATGGGCAGGGAGTCTGAAATAAGGCCTCGTGTCTAAACAGAGAGGATCTTGGTCACACACATGAAGTAGAAAGTTTGAGGGAAGCTTATAGCAAAACTTGGACCACAACAGTACATTTCACCTGGCTGACTTGCGAGGATAGATTTAGCCTCCATTCATTTTTAAAAAGCCAAATAGTCAATTCAAGTTGCCAAGTGTTCAGAAACACTAAAATTCAGCTGGTGGCTCTGTCTGAGAGGAAAGTCATGAACAACTCTAGTATTATATTTCCTAATAACAGAATAAATAGATGCAGCCTGAAGGAGCCAAGACTTATTTTTCACCCAAAGTGCTTAAAAATTAGTTCAACTTGAAGTAAATGTTCCAGTCAATTTGTTTTTCCACTATCTGACCTGCTTTGTTAGTAATGCAAGAGTAATAGAAAAAATCTATTGACAGAACTGTATCTGCAGAATACAGAGCAAAGCCCGCCTGTGCTCACAGGGAAGACTATTACCGACTGCTACAAGAATGTTTCTCAAAATGGTTTATAAGGCATCAGCAAGTCTTTAATTTAACTGTGTGCCATTATTACATGCTGAGTGTGGTTTATTATCGTACTAATAAACCATAAAGAAGACTCTATAACTTCATTACCACAGTCAATTGCCATGTGCAGTGTTAATTTGCCAACAGATCATTAATTGCCGGTACTTGCTGAAATGTAGATATAAAGCAAAACTATTGGGCAGAGTTTATTTTCCAGATTCTGTTCTGCTGACAGCAGTAAGACTGAGCACACATAGAAATAGCTGTGATTTGCCAGTAGAAAGGCTTAGCTCTCCATGGAACCCAACAGAGGAGGAAGCCATAGGGTTTTCCAATCCCAGCAGTGCTCCACTGACCTCTTAGTACAATGACAGTAGTTTTCAAAAAAAGCCAAATGTATTCTGATCTGAACCCTTAAAAATGCACGTTTTACACTATCGAAGGATTTCATAGATGTGATTGTTCTGGGAAGTATTGTTTTTTCCATAGAGAAAAATCAAACCAAAGTATTTCATTTGGTGGAAGTAACTTCTTCAATGAAGCGATGAACTGCATTGTCATGTTGTGTCATTTTGTACGTAGAGTTGTTTCTGAGTCCTCTTTGGGCTCTCTGATGGACAGTACCATGTGTGTATATAGCTGTATGTTACGGATTTTGTGGCTGGCAACACAACGCCTTGCTCATCAGCAGATAGACAAGTCTAAGTGCATTGAGGAATCTGCTGGAATAGGAAAATGCGGTTGAATGTTGAAGAAATAGAAGATGTTTACATCAGGCCAGCAAAGCAAAATAAAACATTAAACATTGGAATAGTGGAAACGCAAAACTTTCACAAAAATCTCTGATCCTGTGAGTTCATCTTTTGCCTGATTCACAATGAACCTAAACACTGGCGTTTTATCTGGGGACAAAATTCCAAACTGTATTCTTCTGAATCAGCGGATTTGTTCCAGTTTTGGAATGAAGTGTAGTGGTCTTGATGTGCATGTGGTGTAGATCTTGTTCTTGATGATGCCATTGCAACAGGGAATTTTTAAATGCTTACTTTCTTTGGAGATATGCAACCCCACTCCTTTCAGATGCAGGATGGGGTATACTAAGCTTCATAGGAGATGATTCTTTAAATTCCTAACTAAATTGCTGGCACACTAATGTCTTTTTGCAAAGCTTGTCTTACACTTTGTCACCCAATACAGAAATCTGAAAGCTTATAGGGTGATAAGAAATACCTGCCACTGTCCATGTGGGATATTCCTTTAGTTATACACCCCAGAAGATTAGTATAGTGGGACCTGATACCATAAGGCAGAGACACGTTAGCAGTACTCTGCAGCTCATACCGTTCAGAGGTGGCCTTAATTCTTGTTCTGGTGAAAGAGTTGATGTCTAACAGGGAAGTTTCTATGGTTCTGATGACAAGGTGGTAATTTAACACCATGGTCAGCTTTACCCTGAAGCATGTTTCTAATTAGTAGGAATAAGGTAAGGGGAAAAATACAAGCGAAAGAGAGCTTGAAAGTTTAAGGGCACTAATTGCCTCCCAGCTGTCAAGGTAGTAATTAAATTCAGCTTGTTGACTTCAGCTTTGTTGCGATTATGTGAAATTAATCTTCAAACACACTGAAAGCTTCCATTGCTGTTCATCTTAGTGCTGAAACCAGCAAATCCCAAACAATATGCAGAGAAGCATTGGCATGCATCTGGCAGTCACCCAACAAAAAAACCATCGACTTAGAGAAATGCAATGAAGCTTTTTTCCCGGTTTGCTTTTGTGCAATATTTTTTTCCCTTGTTTATTCCTTTGACCAGGCCAGAACCACATCTATCTCTCTAGAAGAGCAGAAACTAGACTGGCAATCTTTTGAAGAGGTCACGAAAGTCCAGTTGCAACTCTTCTCCCACTCCTTAGCTCAGGCTGGATTAGATGTAAAGGATTACTTGGAAATTTCAGCTTTCAAAGAGCAAATCCTTCCTGCGTGTTAACTTTTGATTAGCACTGTCAGCCTCCCTGTGCTATGCATCACACACAATTAAAAGCAATTTCTGCCCCAGAAAGCTAGAACTCAAACTCCCTGCTTAGTATGCAAATACGTTACCTGACTTGTGCATATGTGTCAAAAATTTATGCATCAATGTAGTCAGTGGAAGCTTGCTATTAACATCAACTAGTACGCTAAGCCCTTTTTATGTAAGTGAGGCATGCATAAATACATTAATGCATTTACATCTCTACTTTCAGAAAAAAATGTCATTTTGCTATGAATATATAAATACTCTTGTAACTGCTCTTACTATATTAATTAAGTGATGTTCACTCTTAAACGACGATCTACCAAGGAGCAATTCATTGGGTGGACTCTTATGTCTAGGCAGAAACAATGTTTATTGTCTATGCTCGCTGCTTTTAGCTACTAGGTTTTGCCTAAAAGAATTAGATCAAATTGGCAGCACGATTTAGAATTTCTGCGAAGTTTTGATGTCACCTTTGAGAAGCTGGCAATCTCAGTAATCAAAATTTGCAGCAAGAATCACCCACTTTGCAGGGTATGAGATAATCAGGTACCACATGGTGTGCAAGATGTGTGTGGAGAAAATAAACAATGCATTCTGTGTTGTGCAGACCAGAAGGTAGCAGAAGTCAGTATTGCTTCCTCTCCTGAATACGGACACTCAGTCAATATTGTTGAGTTACATCTGCTGAACAAGTTACTACAGGCAAACTGAATGCCATAACCTCCTGGGCAGCAATCAGTGCTCCCTTGTACCTGCTTTAACAATGGAACATCTCCATGGAGAATGCCCTTTCTCTTACCCTTGGAGCGAGTAGTTGGCACAAGAAGAGAACTGGGATGAAGTAGTTTGTGGTGTTGAATTTCCTACATCTTGAGTTCCCATAGCCATATTCACTGGTCAATACCAAATGAGGACACTTACTGGTCCAAGAGGTGTTGCACCTTGTGAAAGGAACCTGGAAGCATCATACAGTGAGGAATACCAGCAAGACTGGAATCTAGCTGAGTCCTCTCTAACTGCCCAGAAACTTTGCTAGGGCAAACTGCTCCATGGTCTGATTGACTGACAATCCTAGTGTCCTCTTATCTGTATATGTATCCACACTTTTCTGTAGCACATATCTGTTTTCTAGCTGGTCAAAGAAGGATACAATCAATATCTGCTTCTTCACGCTGTGTACAAAAGCTTTATAGGATTTCTTTGGGGATAACTATTTGACATCAATCTGGATGATGGAGAACGCTACTGACTCTTTTTACCTTTAAGAGCTACATTCAGCCCTGTGATGTTGTGTTACAACATATAACCTCTGTTCTTTGCCGCTAATACAGAGTATGCTGTACAAAAAATGTCAACTCATAAAGGGCAGAGCTGTTTTTCAAAGCTTGTATTACAAGGGAAGGTTTGCACATGAAGCCAGCTACTGGACGCAAAGCCTGGCTATTGAGGTGGCCAAAGGGCGGAACCCCCAACCCACGTTTGGAATCATCTGTTTTCCTGAATCTTACTAGATATTACCTTATAGTCTAAATTTGGAAAAGTCCCAGTACAAACTGAAGAGCACTGGGGTATTTTTACCCTTCTGGCAACCCAGAATTCTTATGAGCTGAGAATCAGCCACGATGAATTTCAGCGCCATTGGCTATATGCCTGGCAGGCATCTTTGGCAGCCTCAAACATCAAGCTTGTGTTCTAGCTGAAGGCAGCTCTTGGCCTTGCTATTTGTCTGCCTCTTCCTCAAGGGAAGAGCGATGAAGAATTACTGCCAACATGTGCAATATTGCAGGACAAGTGTATCCATCAGCAGAAAGAGGTCGGACTAGTATGTCAGATAAATCTTTGTCACTTTGTTGACTGCATCATCCTAAAGTTTAGTTCAGATTTCAAAGGGAAATGCATACCTTATCCATGTATTTTTTGAACAGCAGCAGATCTCTAAGTAAACATCTGGGACAGAGGTTGTAGTAAACTACTAGCACTTTGGGAAATTCAATTAAAGTCCCTGTATCACAGAAGTTCAGGTACACTCTGTTAGGTCACTCAGACCTAGCTTCTGTCCCAGAAAACTTAAGGTGTTTAACTAGGATATCCAAGGAACCTAATTGTATGCTCTCTTTACAACCTGTGGATAGAAAGAAACCTGTAAAAACAAGGTTTAGCCCACCTCAGGTATGCTATGAGGATAATTGCAATAAAGATTGTGAGGCACTGGGGTGGAGTGCAAGGGTGCTGAGGGAAGAGGAGCCACTGCAAAGTTCATTATGTGCTGAAAGAAATTCTGGAGTTCCTGGAGTTCATTGTACCAAGTCCATAGTCATTTGCACGGTTTTGGCTCATCTTCTGAGATACTTAAGAAAAGAAACTGCAGACTCAGGGTACAACCTAACTTCTAGTTTTGTGACCAAAACTAATTTACCCTTGTTCCTCATATAATTTGGCTATGCTTAGTTGAAAGTCCTCTGGTGGGTGCAGTCACCACAGAAATTTCCTTGGATTATACATCTGAAATCTCATACCTACCCTGCAAAAAAGCTTTTCGTCCACCCTTGAAGTCCAACCTTCCAGCCTAGCAGAGGAGCACAGCTGTAGCTTGGGCTTTGCAGTAACCCAGGCTGCCCCTCAGGGTGGGTGCCTGCTGTCGTGAAACCCCAGTTACAGCACTTGAGGCTGGGGAGATGGCAGTCCGCTGCCACCTTCCCACAGGTTCTCAGTTTCCGTGCTGCCAGAAGTCCTGGAGCACAACGAGGTGACCGCAGCCCCGGCGTCGGCACAGCACGGGCATCAGCAGCCCTGTGGTTTTGTTCCCTCCTGGAGCTGGCAGGCTCTGCACTGCAGATATATCCTGGCATCTTCTGGTTGCTGTGGTTATACAGCTTCCCTCTTACAAGGCTGCTTCTGCCTTTCTCGTTAGGAAACAGGAGAATCACTGACCCTAAATTTAACCCTAATCATAACTCTTTAACCCCAATTTCTTTCTGAAATATTTATTTCAGACTTTTCTATTATTTTTTTGAGCGGCGCTGACAGGCGGTAGTTCTGGAATAGTGAAATGTCTTGCAACCATGGTAACGCAATGCACTCATCGGAAAGTTTTCTTATACTAAAATAATTAGTTTACCACAACCTTGTACATTAGGTTTCCTATGAGATTCCCAGGCTCATCATGTTGTTTAAAAGCACAGAGCTCTTTGACTGATCAGGTAACATTGCAGAGAATCACTCTGACATGCTACACAGCATTTGCCCCTGGAGCACACAGCAGGAACAAGCCCAAAGGAAACTGCTTATGAAAACTATCGAACTGGAACAATTGGAAGTATCATCATTAAAGGGTACTTTTGTTCTATTCCATTGTAGAATTCCCTTGCTTCAGATATATGCTTTAATTTTGCAGCAATCTGGTTTGATTTATAAAGAGAAACAGAAGCCCTACTGCTGACAACAATAAGCAATTCCTCTCCTCTTTTTGCCTTGCCACCTTTTGCTCCCGGTGGGAATGGATTCCTGTTTGCCGAAATTACCGGTACCTCCACTATAAACATTACCCATAGTTTCCCACACTTTCTATTGTGTCTGTCTCTCTCTCGGATTTATATCTAATCTTACTCTTTTTCTCCTGTATTATGCCGAATTAAAATCTCCCAAGTGCATGACAAATGGTGACTGTAATGCATGAATGAAAATTAATAAAGCCCGAAGAGAACATGAAATCAATAATCTAATTCTGACAGCTTGCTTTGTCTCTGTGGCCAGGCTGTGAGGATGTACTAGTGTTTCCCTCTGTTTAAAATTAATTGAACTATTTTATCATATCAGATAAGAGTGCACTCTTTGTGCTATTGAAGTGATAATTATGACATGATAATTACAGTCTGTGGCCTGCATGATTCTGTGAATGAGTCAGCACAGGCAATTAGTTTGCGACAGCAACTTTATGTGAACGTGTCCCTACAGACGGGAGCCACAGGATAGTCTAGCTACTTATTTTTTCTGCTCCTCAGTCTTCCTTATTCGCAGGGGGAGAGGGGTTTTTGGGCGGTGTTGGGGTTTGTTTTTTATTATTTTGTTTCCAGTTTGGGCAATCCATTTGGATAAACATAATAATTGCAGGAATCAGAGACAGAAAAAGATGGTAATCGTTCCAGCCTGTAAGGTCGTGGATTCTGAGCTCTGCAATGGTGTCCTTTGAGAAATTCTGTTTGATGCCAAAATGATACGGGCTCCCCATGCCTGCTGCAGTGAGACTCCATTAAAACTGATCAGCCTTGGAGTTTTCTAAATCATCCGTCACTGTAATATCCTGCTGACAACTCTGTGCTCCTTTGAGTTCACTGAAAAGCCTCAAGAATGCCCTGGAAGGAAGACAAAATACTTGTTAGCAGAGAAAATTATAGGCACCAAACGTTGCTGAAGAGCTGCTCGGGTTTGGCAAGCTCAAAGCACAAGGGTGTTTTATCCCAAGCCATTTACAGCTTAAACCAGGAGATGAGACATAGATGGAGATATATGCAGATCCGGAAAAAATGAAAAAATTTTCGGAGATATGAGAGAGCGCAGCCTCACAGCAGGGAAGTAAAGTTGTGAGGTTATTGGCTTTTAAAGGGAAGGTAGGAAAGAAGGAGAGGGTTGCTTGATTTCTAGGTATACATTCATACATTTCCCTGCATCATGTCAGGTGAAAAAGGAATAATCCTCAGAACAAATCAGGAGTGCATTGCAATAAATAATACACAGGGCAACATACTGAAAAACAAAGAGGAAACACAATATGCTATTCTGCTAACGAAGTGAACATCATCCATCCTGTGAGCTGATGAGACAGTGGAAGAAATAGTTTATGATTGTGCAATTAATGATGATGCGTATCACTATGACCCAAAAGAGCTGATTTAGGGCCACCTTTTCTAACTTTGTGGTGCTTAATTTTGCAACCTGACTTTCTTTGACCGTAATTATATCATAGCTGTATTATTCATTTATCACAATGTTTATTTCTGAGCTGGTTCCACCTTTGGCATGCAAATATGAATGTCATGAGATCAGGCCAGATCCAAGGCAGCTCAAATGCAGAGGACGTATTTTTATTCCTTGAACATGGTGGCATGTTACCATCTGTGAAATTTCAAAAAAGAAGCAGTTCCCTCGTCCTAGATCCCTAGTAGATGTGATGAGCTGCAAGGGAACTGTCAGCGAGAAGGGTCTGTGTACAACATATTCCCTCCTAGTAAAAGGCACCAACGCACATCAACACATACACAACATGTTGCTATTAGGTCTACATTTGGAGTTCAAGAGACAAATGCTTTGCTCGTATCCACAATGCTCCGTTGAATTCTGTATGCAGAATATGATTCATAGAGAACCACAGGCTTATTCCAGGGCTTGCGGGATATCTTCCGGGAAAGAAAATTATGTGTACTCTAATGTTCAAAACAAAGGGTATTTTATTCATTGGGAAAGACTATGTTGGTTTGAGAATAACCCTCTGCTGCATTTGTGTCTTGCAGGTCAAAACAAAATTGGCTAAGTGACATCTGTTTGAGTGACACCTAAGAGAACTCTTCCTGGACATATAGTATGTAGCCTAAGCCCCAAAGTCAGTCAAAGATCAACATAAATATTTTCTTTTAAATAACGAATCAAATTATTTACGGTTCCTTCTTTCTCTTCATGCGGCAGCAATACCATTATAAAAATCTTCTTCCTTCTCCCACCACTGACACACAGAGAAAATTGTTGGACATGATAGCCAGACATGTCTTCAGTAGCATTTCCCAGTCACTTACATAACTGGATATGAATATTGATAATTGCTGTCTCTGACACTCTGCTTGTTAACAGACTTCAACCTGCAAAAGAATCCAAAATACCATGCATAAAATCCTAAATACTAACATTCTCATTCTCTGCCAAAAAAATAGTATTCCTAGCTTGCCAGTTCCTTCCCTTGAACAGAGAGAGGAACAAGTAGAAAACAGTAGAATCAGAGAAATGTTGGCTGGAAAGGACCTCTGGTGGTCAGTAATTCAAACTCCCTTTTGGAACAGGAATATCAATAGCAAAGCCAATAAGCAGAGAAGCTCCCCATTTGTATTTTATAATTATGTATGCTCGTTCACTTTGTACAATGAAACAGGTTCCTGTGTTACTGGGGGAACCATAGTCTAGAAACAGAGTGCAGCGCTACAGGTCTTGGCAGAGGAGCTCTGAGATGTGAAGAGAGGTGCATCATGTGCAGAAAGCTGCTTTTTATCTCAGCCCAGCTGTCCTTCTGGTTAGAGTCAACAGAAAGGAGCACAAGCTCAGGTGCACAGCTGGGAGCCAAATGGGCTGGAGTCTATCAGCCACCCAGGGCTGCTTTGTGTCAGCAGACCACAACATGGACATGAGAGATGGAGATCCAGTGTTTGTCCCTCATCTCTGGTTCTGTGGGACATGGATGGAGGGTTGCAATAAATAGCTGGTGTTATTTGGGAAAGACTATGAGCTCTTTGGGAAGGACATCTTACTGGAAACGGAGTAGGAGTTATAATTGGACCCCTTTTGTGTGCTCTGGTCGTGTTATGCCAATTAAGCAGATGCATGGGGTCCTTGGAAACTCTGCTGGGATGAATGAGGAATTTTCTCAAAGTAGGCACTGTATAGGGAGAGATTCACATTTGGGCTTCCCCTCCCAAATTCCTGGCCAGAGGAAGGAAGGAAGGAAGTTTTGCAAGCAGCGCTGTGGAGACACAGACAGAGCTGCCCTTTGCAAGACAGCCCTGAGCCACCGTGACTCACACGACTCTCCAAGGGCTGCATAGCCTTCTCTGCCCGCTGGACTTCCTTCCCATATGCTTCAGGAGCCACCCTGGAGATGGGTGAAAGCTGTATTCCTTTCTTTATGGGCTTCAAGGTCGGCAGTGCTCGTAGAGAAGCATTTCACCTTTCGTGCAGAGGGGAAGGGTGAGACATGAGGAACCATACTTTTTTTATGGATAAAGAGAGATCGTTACCACGTGGCTAGCATGCAATGTGTAAAAGTAACAACTTCAATTTCAGCAACTTGTTTCAGATTTTGGGACAATAGGCCCATTATGGAAAAGACTTTGCTCTGTCATACAGACCTTATAATAAATAATGATTCATTCATGCTTACGGAACGCTATGCAACGACTATCTTTAGTACACCTGTTTAGATGACGTTGAAGAGATGATGGACAGTAGGTAAACTTTTATGGTTATGTCCAGCACAGAGCCATGGTTCTGACAGTGGCAAAAGGGTTGTATCACTGATAGTTCTTGAAAAGAGTGGGGAGAAGAAGAATCAGCATTCACTGGCAGAAACGAGCCTTTGGCTGAGATTTTGTTATTGAATAAGTAAGTGACTGATGTTACATGTCCTTTGTTGACTTTCACCAATGTACATTTTTCTGAGAGTCACAGTAGTGCTGAAAACGTGTGGTAGAATCAAGATAGGAAACAAAAAGTCTAGACACAGGGGTAGCATTTAATAGAGCAACTGATACAAGTAGGAAAAAACCCCAAACATTTATACTGATGCAGAAACAATGCAGTTCAAACTAAGCACAGTGTGTGATCGGTTGCTCTGGTTTAACTTGCTGTGAAATCCAGCCTATAACTTTGATTCAAGATCCCCGATTCCTGTCATTATGAGTGAAGAAAAACAGGACATATGGCCCCGATGATGTCCTGCATGAGGTTACTGGAGAACCAGTGACATAATCTGAGTTTGTTTTGTGCTCTTTGAATAGCCATTTTTGAACAATTTATCCTACAATGACATCTGGTGGCTGCTTTCCTTTGACAGCATATTCTTGCAGAAGTATCCTGCCAAGAGTTGCCCAAGGGTGAATCTTCCCATGGAAGTAATTCCCTGGGGTTCTACTTTGGGAGTAAGTGGAAACGTATCAAAAAGATAGAACACTTTTTCAGCTAATGAACAGCACACAGTCCCTCTTTGGGGCCAGTCACTGTGACTAATTGTCTTGTTGGGAATGATTTGATGGGTGAGTATCCAGCAGAGAAGCCACTGCCACATATGGAAGATGTGCTGACTCGTTCTGAGAGCAGCCACTGTTTTTCCCAAGAATATGGTGTGGTTTGTCAGAGATCAGAGTATATGTGTGCTGGTTTTGGCAGCAGAAGTTATGAGCTCACTCAGGAGCGGGAGCACAGCTCCTCTGCAGCCACTGAGCATCACGTGTTGGGGTGCTGAGTGCCTTGCAGACAGTGAGTCTTGGACTTGTAAGCCATGCAGCCATGCAATGGTGGCAGGGGGAAGCCTCCAAAGGCTGATTCTCTCCCCTAGACAGCCCATGACAAAGCTCTAAAAGACAGAGAAGGTACAAATGACCCTCACTTGTCTTCTTCCTGTATCTGGACACCATGTACTGACCAGAAAAAACTGTGACCCCACTCCCAGCTGCAGCGAGATGTCTGCTAGCCTAATCCAAGACAGTCTGCAGAGGAGACCTGGGTGCCTCCCCTCGCCTCCTCAGATCTTCATGGCCAGAGCATGACCTGTGGTCCTTGGGTGCTCGTGTAAGTGCTTGTGGCCATCGAGGTGGGCACTTTGGAGCCTGTGGCTGTCACAGGTAATCTCCTGGACACCAGATGGAACCCAAGCCATGCCTGTTCTCTCAAAATCTCAGTGCCAATGGCTCCTTTTGGAAGCTGTCAGGTGACTCAGCAGGACTTTTTCCGGGGTTTTGTCCTTTTGGGGTTGTTTGTACCGGACAGGCTGCACAGAATAGTTGTTGTCCAGCGTGGTGCTGAACCCATAGCACAAGGCGGGGGGGAGGGGGGGGGGGCTGCCCAAGGGAAAGCGTTTGCAGACAGCAGCAAGACATGGAATTTTAAAATTGATTTCACAAAACACATTCAAAGAGTAAACTGTGAGCATACGGGGACTGCAGTGTGGATGGAGTAACACGAATGATTTTCACAGACTTCGGTCCATGTTAAGGTAATGTGGACACGGTGACAATTAAGCCCTGGCGGCTGTCAGTGCCGAATACTGCATTGCTTCCTGGGGAAAATAGCAGAGAACGGATGAGTTTGGTTTGTAAAGGTCTCAGTCATAAAGTGAGGATCCGGCTATCCTGGACGTGGTTTCTGTCTCATACTCATATTCAAGGCCAACATTATTAATGATGAATATTGATTTAATTTTACTTCAAACTAAATTCTTTGCTGTGATATCTTCTCGCTAGATAGTCACAGGTTTCTGGTTTGGAACTTTGCTGGTTACTGCTGGGAAGTGCTAATGGTCATTAGTACTGGCTTTTTTTTCCCTACAAAATGATTTTTTTCATTTCAAAATTTTACAAAAGATCTAGAGGGTTTTGTAAAATATGGGGGTTTTTTATAAAAATCTAAACAGACTTGTGTTGCTTTAGTTGTACTGTTGGTTTTTTTTTCCCTGTGCTCTATTAAAAACTTTGCAACTTCTGGGGAAAAAAATGAGGTGTTTACACTCCTCAACAGTTCTCCTAGGAATAAGACAGACCTCCCCCTCACCCACAGCAGGCTGAGGATACAAACAGCTGTTGCTGTTTCTGCTTGAGGATTGTACAGGCTCCCCGCAGAGAAGGTATATGCACAGTAGCTCATATGTTTGGGACCCCTATAGCTCTGCTGATGCTGCTACAGCTCTTTTTGCTTCACTTCCCTGCTGGGACCAGCAATTATGCACTTTCTCACTCTTCCCACCAGAGATGAAGCCTGGACTCAGCCCTTGAGAATCATACATGGTTAAAACTCTATGCCTTGTTGACGCACACATCAAAAATAATTTCTTAATCTTTGTATTCCTTGATCTACTGTTTCTTCTCACTACTGGCACTGAAAGTACATCTGTGATCTCTACTGAAAACCCTGGCTACTCAGGATGCACTGTGGGTTCACTGCTTAGTATCATGGGATCTTTATGATGTCAACTTCAGTGTTTGGTCTTGTTTATTTGCAGTTGTTCCTTGCCACTGAAGTGTCAGTATCTGAACTCGATTCTTTCATGGCTTAACATCCTAAACGGGTTTTGTTTCAACATCAGAATCTGTGAGGTTTTTTTTTTCTGGTGCTTTTAAAAAAATTTTATTCCAAAGCTGTGTCCTCCATTCAAATTTTACCTAATTAGAAGGCTAAGAAACTTGAAATGAAATATTTCCTTTCCTGTCCAGTGAAAACTTTTAAATTGATCTAAAATTCAATTAGAGTGTGTTTTCTTTTTTCTTGAAAGGGAGTTGGCTTTATTGAACTTGTCTGTCCTCCTCTCCCCTTGAAGAAAATATATGACTTGAAACCAAATTATTTGCAAAGCGCGTTAGTCATCTGGCTCCACTTGTCTCACAGGTAGTTTCTCACGTGCGGCATTTCACTTCCTGGGATGCAAAGAGACCAAGAGCAGGATTAGGGCGCTAACAGCCGAGTCACATTACCGTACAGCAGCTTTCCCACCTCCAGCAGCCCACCTGTCCCTCTGCCAGAGGTTACCTCTTTCTAGGGGAGATGGTAGAGCCAGATGTGTGTCACCTCTGCATGTTTCACTCAGCAGGCTGCAGTACCAGCTCCAGTCTCCCTCTGGAGAAGGTTTGTGGCAGCTCAGGGATTAGCACATGTTCACTTCTGCAGCACCAGGGCAGCAGTTTCTGACAGTGTGTCAGGGCAGGTGTGACTTCAACGTCCTTCCTAAATCAGAACCCCTGGCACTTGGGCACCGTTTATGTCAGTGTTACTGAAACGCTTTGTGCTGTGCTTTTAGCTTGTTCTCTTCCACCAGCCAGCTGCATACAGATGTGAGTGACAGGCGCAGGACAATTATAAATGAATTTTTTATAACGGCAAAAGATTCAGGAAGCTACAGGAAAAGGGGTTGGATATTGGATAGAATTAAATGACTGTGCAGAAGGGTAGCAGACTGTATACAGAGAAATTTTTTATATGTAAAATCACTCATCTCCACAGTTACTGAGATCTTCATCCCTCTCAGTAACTAATATCAGTGTCACCATCTGCTCCCTGGTGTTGCCAATGCACAGTAGCCTTGCTGTTCTCAGCCTTCCGGAAAGTCAGTTGCTTCAAATACATTTTTTAAAAGATTCTACTACTTTGCAAATGATGTCCAAAAAGAAGTGAGTAGGAGTCAAAGGTTTTATGAGGAATGGTGAGAATCAAGCAGAAAACACAGGCAGCATGCTAGACTGCTGCAGGAGAAAGAAAAGCCAGAAGTAGTCCCAAACCAGTCCAAGGAATGGTTTTCTCAACCCTATGGGTTGAATTAATTTACAGTTTTCCATGCTTATACTGAGTCAAGCTAGAGCAGCTGAGCTACCTGGTGTGGTCATTCACCCTCTGCAATCAGCTAAATCAGGTTTTGTGGAAACTGGAGGTTTATTTCAGCTACTTTGTGAATGCAATACCTGAACTGAGCACTTGCCTGCACAAAACTGGGCACCATCCTGCAGCCCTTTCTGCATCACTCTTCCTAGCTGTATTCTCACGTTCAGCAGCAATCTGAAACTAATTCACAGTCCTGAGGGGTAGGTGGGAGGTTTGCTGAGAAGTTGTGAATGGCTCCACTGCAGTCTTGGGTTTATGACTTATGAAAGCATTGAGTAATTTCAATTTTCCTAGGACAAAATAATTCAAATGTTTCTCCACCAGAAACATTTGTGCCTTTGGGAAAAACTTTGCAATGATATTTCTTCTAAGAAATACAATTTTCTTTGCTGCTAATACAGTTATCACTATGTGCCAATATTGCCTGGCTAAGAAAGACCTGAGTTAGGAAAAGTTAGCTTTAAGGCCAAATGTCTATTTGTTATCAAATAAATATGGGGGAAAACCCTGTAAGGTTCCTGAACAGGAGAAAAGTCTGATTGAATTCGGGTTGGAAGTGGCCATAAAGCAGCACCTCTATAGTCCAAGTTTTTTAGCTTTAGAAGAGCAAAATAACAGCCTGACTGAAGGCTCTGATAAAGCAGATTAACCTTCTCTATGGATGTGACAATAAAGTGTGGAAAGGGAAGGGGATGTGTGGCCTTAGACACTCAGGAATGGGCCCATTATTACCAGATCCCTGAGAGCAAACTGGATCTGCCAAGAAGCCCACTTCTATTACTTCAAAGTTTGTTTTTCTTCTTTCCGGAAAGGAAAAGAAGATTGTTTTCAGTTTGTTTTGTGACAAATTGAAGTTCTTATATCCATTTTAATGATCTAAAAAACATAGGTTGTTCCTGAAATTATTGCTTTAAAGACAGCTATGTTTTTTTTTCTTTTTAAAAATGCTTTTGCCTATATAGTCAAAGAAAGAAGACATCTGCTCAGCAGGGAGATGTTGTTGAGAGCACCTGCTCCTTCTATAAATAATGTTGCAATAGTCTATGGAAAATGGAAATCTTTAAGCAGGTTAGACTGGAAAAGTCTCACTAAGGAATATTTCACTGGATCTGGAAGCAGGAGGTATTGGGTCAGACCGCCTTAGGAAGACGTGAGAATTGAACTGGGCTAAGAAAATGTCCTCTGTGTTGAGCTGTTGACTTGAGGAAAAGAATAGCTGCTCCCACTGGATTTGAGATGGAGCTGATGCCTAGCTTTTAGTTCCTGCTGTTTGATTTTTAAATCTCTAAAATTAGAAAATATGAAAAAAACTCTTTTTGTTGTTTTTTTTCTAGTAAGAAAGAAATATATATTTCAGTGTGAAGCAAACAAAATTGTACTTGTACCAACTTCTATAGCAATGATCCCTGGATAATTGTGAGTCTGTCAGTTTGCATGTCCAGTAACGGTGAGAAGAGTAGCCAGATTAATGCAATTACACTTTCAGTGAGACACACTATATGATTTAGCTTTAATGGTAGATATTTATCTTTGTGATAGGGCAACAGTTATTAACAATATAGGCAATAACCTGCCCTATGTTGCATGGGTAAGCCTGGGGGTGCTGTACTTGCAAAAGAAATTGTGCTTACTTTGGATAGACTCTGAATCACCACGGCTTTATGATATCCTGTTTTTGTTCTGCCAGAAGTACCACAGATTGATCAAGAAATTACTGAGACTGGAAGCCTTGAATTTCCAATTCATACATGTAGTGCCAGGAGAATTTTCTTCCGATTCAGCACCGCAATTTGGCACAACAGCAAACTACTGGGAGAAAACGATTTGCTGGTAAAAAAGCCTGAACTTCACAGCAGCAGCCCAGCTAATATTTCCTGAAAACGCTATTGCATTATAAACAGAGTCATTGCATTGGCTGCAGGGCACTGTCTCATCTGGAAACACCCATTTCACAGTAGTTATACAATTAACAGTTATATTCCAAAATAACTCTCTGTCTGGCATATTTAACTTTTTTTTTTTTTTTTTAAATACAATTGCTTTTCTTAAAATTGGTCCAATGCGGTTTAAATCATACAGTGCCTTCAAGGATGGAAAGGGTACCCTAAAACCTGCTACAGCCGTATGTTCCTCTGCACCACGAGCATCTCTTGCTCCTTCTCTCCCCGCTGCGAGCAATTGCTGTGTGCACCTGGGAGGCCTCAGCTGGCCCGATTTACAGTCTGTTGGAACCAGAGTGATTCAGGGCAGGCTGCTCATTAGGGCTTAATTTCTCCTTTGCTTGCCCAAGGCTCGCTCCGGTGTAATTCCAGCAGCAGTGATGCAGTCAGTCCCCAGTGCGGCTGGCGGTGCGTTAGTGTGCTGGACCGCGGCTCCCCCAGCACGACCCCTCCCAGCCCCACTCATTAGGGCTGAGTCATTGGCTGAACTTTCTCTTTCTGTTGTTTTTTTTTTTTTTTTTTGCCAGTGTCAAGCTTCAGTTTTGTTTTTAAAATTGTTAGTTTAGCTGCAACTTAAGGCACAGTTTGTCTTCATCTGAAGGCAGTCAGGGAACGCTCATGTATTTTTTTCAGCTATTCATAGAATCACAGAATCATGGAACGGTTTGGGTTGGAAGGGACTTTAAAGATCATCTAGTTCCAACAGATCCACTGTTGGACACTTTCCACTAGACCAGGTTGCTCAAAGCCTCAAGAGGCTTTGTCCTAGAGAACTTCAGTTCTCAGGGAAACTTAATACATGGAAAGGTCAGTAGAGTATGACCAAAGACTGAGGCAGCACAGCTCCAGGAAAGATGTCTTGCCTAAAGATTTTAATAGCAGACTTATGCAGGAACTTGCAAATGTTTTCGTCTCTAAAGATGTCTGGTGTTGTTCCCCAACTTATCTATTGGGGTTTTTTGTTCCTTTGTTTGGGGTTTTATTTGTTCTGAAGTTGAATAGGCTCTTAGGAATCAATTAAGATTTGTAAAAGAATAGAAAAATTTGCCAATGCTTCTATTAGAGCCCCAGGTATCTTGAGATAGTTCTTGCTTCTCTGGAGTGTAGTGTCTGGATACAGAGATTGAAAGAAACTCTTTGTTTATTTGGATCACAGATGTAAACAAAGACATAGCCAAATCCTCACTGTTATGTTCACTTTCTGCCCAGGGAAAGGATGAACAGGAGGGCAGACATCCTCTGTGCCCCTTCCATCTCATGATCTTTGAGTAGGCTGTAAAAGTGGACAGTGTTATCTATGTACTTTACTGGGCAAGCAATCTAGAAATTCCAAGATAAATCAGTTGGTAAAATTGCAATTTCAGCACAAGGGTATCAAATCTATGCTTTTCCCAGACCTTTTCTGTTTCAGAAAGTGTTGCTATTAAGCTCAGAATCCCTTAACTTGTTAGCTATATAACATATCAAATTCATACTTTACTATAGTTAGTATTGAGATATAAAAGTCTATTCATAAACCATTTTAAAAGAATTCATGACTGAAATTACAACCTTTTCTACTCTGATATTGCTGTCCACAGAAGGTCTTCTGAAATATTATTAAAATTTTAATTGAGAATGTATATAACTGACCTCTATTAATACATCAGGGAGTGATTACCAGGGAGTGGTTTCTAAATTGCAATAATTACAGAAGAGCTGTTAGCAGCTAATGGCTATGAAAATGAAAATGATAGAGTTTTGGGAAAGACAAGCTATGACATAAAGTTGAAAGAAATTCATTTGTTTCTTCTACAAAAAGAAAGTGATAGGGAAAGTCTGATATGCAGACTTTCAAGTTGAAAGTCTTTCAACTGCATGAAAGGTTGTCTTTAAATGAGCAGTGATCTGTGCTTCTCCACGTTCTGAAGACAACAATATTTAACTTAGGTATTAAGAAAAAAAAACCTAACTAAGAAAAGTCAAGCTTTAGATGATGTCAAGGGACATTTGGGATTCTTCAGCACTGGCAGTTTTGAATAATGAAATGTTCCAATTATTCCTTATAACTTTTCTTGGTTATACTTTAAGTTGGTGGGAGAGACTAAGCCATATTTTGAGGGCCTTTTGGAAGCCTGTGTGTCTGTTGTAGGACACAAATAAATTTAAGCTGAACTGAGGAGCGATGTCCTGGAATAGGTGTCTGTAGGGGTGCCCACATCAGAGCAGGAAAGAGTCTTGCAACGCAAGATTGTCTTCTGTGAAAACAAGTCATTAGTAAAGGATACCTGAGAACTAGACACCTGTTGAAGAAAGGCTGCCATGGACCTGCCAATCTATGGGCTGAATCATTTGAATTAATAACATCATTCTAAGTACTAGATAAATTCTTTGCTTAATTTTTTTTTCTTCTGGACAGCTGTATCTCTACAGAGGTCTTTATAGAGTATTCCCTTCTTGGACTTAATAAAAAACACTTTTATTCTGTTTGGCTTAATGCATCCATCTTGTCACTGAACTTACCTAAATTCCTGTCTTGAGATCTAGTAACACAGGGCTCTGAGAGGAAAGGAAACTTCTGTCCCGTAGCAAGCACACCGGCAGTGCAGATGAATCCCAGATTTATTCACAGGGCTTGTGACAATACAATGCCTAGTTGTGTTTCAGTGCAAAACAGACCTGGAAGCTGTAGCAGAGCTTTTGAAAATAAATCTCTCTGGTAGGTGGCTGAGCAAGTAGCAAATTGCAAAGATTTGAGATGATAAAGGATTTATGAAATTTAATACACTGGACAATTCACCAAGGCAAGAAGATTGACATTTTTCTAGGAAATTAGCTTTGCTGGAAGATATCAAATTGCTGACCCTCATTTCTGATCTTCTCTATTTATCCACAGGGTGAAGATGGCAGTCACTGTAGCTGTGCAGGATCCCTCACATGACATTTTTTTTCATTTAAACATCGTTCTCTTGCTATCAGAATGAAGAGCCATAGAGAACACACCTTGTAGGAGCAAGTGAATTACGTTGTCAGCTGAAATTATTGTCTTTCTTATTTTTCCATATTAGCTAAACAATGCTTGGCAATAGAGCCTTCCTACTCACATGGCCTATTGTCTGACCATGATCACAGCCAAAATCTTGTGAAGATTTATGCTCTCCAGTCCTCTGAGTCTTGACAGTTTGTCGGTTGTATCACATCTCACATCAGAAGATGGTGTGTATGTCACCTTTGTGGCAATAGCAAAGAAAGAACCAAGCCTGCATTTCCCAAAACCAAGGTAAGGACTTCTGCTCTAGAATTCACTTGTTTTTGAGACTTTGTATTTCTCTCCCTGTAGAATACGAATAGGTCTGAAAGCTGAGAAATATTTGGGAGATAAATATGAGCAAACATTGCTTATTTGTAAGATGGACTACCTCTTTCCCACCCACCTCTAGTTCAGAGATAACAGCTAGGTCTTGCTATATTTAAATATTGCAAGTTTGTGTATGGAATAAATGCATCAGAACTAACTTGAATTTGCAGAGCATACTGTTTAAGTGGCTTTCTGTGCTTGGATTATTATAAAATATATTCCCTGTGTAACCTGAACTCTAACTTATCCAGTCTAGCTTTTACAATAAAAATGATGAACTGAATCATACCAACTCCCACTACAGTGGTCACTACAAAAGGAGATGGTCAATGTCGATTTTCTTGAAATGAATGGATTAAAATCTACCCCAAAGAAGTTAAGTGCTGTATTTGAAGAGAGCTTTACACACTGATAATAGAGTGAGGCTAAGTGGGATGAAAGGCCGTTGAAATGCACTTAAGCAGTTCAAATGAAGTGGAGTAAATATTCCTAGGAAAGCCTTGATTTTCTGTGGTGTGTGAGATACAAATCCATTGGAGGAACCCCTGGCTGTCACGTTAAAATAATCTAATTGTGCAATCGCTTCAGAGCAACCAGCCTCAATAAATAAATCTACAGATATCCCATGAAGTGAATAGGAAAGTATGTGTTTGTTGAATCAGAAATAAAAGAATAACTTCTAAAACCCTGTTTTAAAATCTCTTCTCCCTCCAGTAATTATTGAATGCCACATGAAGGTGAAAAGATCCTTGAATAAAAGATCCAGCACTGCAAATCATTCCAATTTGTCATGCATGCAAACAGGGTCCTTTATCAAAAGTTCTTATGAAATACAACAGAAGTGCAAATGACCCACCTTGCAGTAAAATAAGTCATCAAAACAGGATTTTATTGATTACAACTACCTAGATTATAAACTAAGATGATTTATTTTAACTACAAAATTGCAACACTATGAATTTGTTTAATGTAGTATGAACATCTTGTTAACAGTTGTTCAAGAGCACGCAAAAAATTATTTACCCTCATAAAAGTAATAATCAACAAACCCAAAAAACTGTGGTATTCCATCCAAAACTGATAGCTTCAAGAAAAACGTACCTAAAGAAAGCTGCACTCCAGTAGATCTGTGTCCTTTCCCCCCTCAATTCCCCATTCATGTGGCTATAACCTCAACTCTTCCCATGAATCCTGTCAGGAATAACCTCTGTGGGACAGCTGTGTACTGGAGCTTTGTCTGAGCTGATGGGTTTAGCAGGTGATGTGCTCAGAGATGGCAAAAAGGGCAACAAAAGCCATGTGTTTTTTCCTCCAGTAGGACAAATAACTGACTCTATTCTGTTCAGCTGCTAATTCTCTCAAACCTGTGAAATCTCAGTTGCCTTTTTTGCTTCAAAATGTGTTTGGAATCAATGAATTCAAATTTACCGGGGTGGGAATAGACAGTCAGTGACAAACATAATTTCTTTATTGAATCCAGGTTAAAATATACAACTGTATCATCATTCAATTCAACAGCTTTCAAACACTACAGTACCAATGCTTGGCTCAACTATCATCCCTCATCTTCTAATGGTAGGAAAAAACAAGGTTCTTGGGATGGTCAGTTGGAAAGATCCCAGTGGGCTCAATCTGTCACCTCAGTCTGGGCACTCTCCATCTTCACTGCCTGGGATGCAGGGGAGCAGGCAGTCACACAGAAAGGTGCTCCAGCAGTGCCTCCTCCCTCAGCAGCACCCACGGGCTTCTTCATCTATCACAGCTGAACGGAAATTTGTGCCACTTGCAAACCTCGGCGAGTGCTGAAGGAGGAAAAGGAGCAGGTGTGTGCATCCATCCCGGTGAAATACTGTATGCCCTGAGTGTGTTGCTAAATGAATATCAGAAATAATCTTTGTTTTCTAGGAAGTCAGAATGCAACAAGGTTTTGTAGACACTTACTGATCAGGCTTTGCAAGCAAAGAAGGTACCAGCCTCCAGGAGTAAATAGGGATAAATCTGTGCATCAGGGAGCCAGCCAGTCCTAGAGAGAGGATGGGAGTTTGTCTCAATTTGAGCCTGCGCTGCTCCTTCTGCTGCATGCGAAAGGTTTATAGAACATTAATCTGAGCTTCTTGTCACACTCCCTCTCCCAACACTCTCTCTGCTGTGCACGCAGCAGTGTGCAAAGACGTTCAGCCCTTTGTACCAGAGGCTCCCCGGTGCCCTCCCAGCTGCGGGAGAGTGGGTGAACCTCGGAGCCAACTTCCTCCACCTTCCCTTACACATGAAGGTACATTCCACTCACGAGGTTCATGGTAAACTATGAAAACATCCCCCAAACCTGCCACCTGGGCTGTCAGCCTGGCGCTGGGGAAGAGGCACGTGGGTGGAAGGGAAGACATGGATGACGAGACACCTTCACAGGCACGCTGCGACTGCCGCGGCCGCGCTGGCTTCAGATAAACTAATCCATGAATAATTCAACGTGTTTTACCTTGCTGCAATGGTCATTTGCTGAGTCTCCTTTGCCAGGAAATTACTTGGAGCCACTAAGCTGTCAAGCAATATGCAATTGGAGAAGGGATTTGGGCCAGATCAATACCGTCGTATTTAAACAGCATCTGAAGTTATTGTTTGACGGCGCAAAGAGTCAATTTGGGAGAATTATCTGCCTGTTAAAAATTTGGGCTCTGCCTTCATCTTATGACATTTCCCCATGGTCTGGCCCTCTGTGGAAAGAAATCTTTATGCTGGAAGCTTTTTTACGGTGCTTTTCTCACAGTAGGATTTCACAAGGCTGAAATTCGTTCCCAGAGATTTTATGAATGTTGTGAGAGTTGATTACTTAGACTCACCTAGACAGAAAACTCAAAGAGGGCCAAAGTGTGTAATTAACATCCTTATTTCCTGTCTTTTCTCATGCCATTTCTAAAAATTGCTGGAATACTTTTCTTACCAGACTGCAATCTTTATTTTTTCTTTTGTTCCCTTCTCCTTGTCTCTATAATTAGGTGTACTTTTGGGGGTGAGAGTTAATATTAAATAATATTTGTAAGGACAATCAGTAGTCATTAATATTTTTTTGATGTTTTATATGAAAAGTCATTTTATTTTGGTCAAGAAATTACTTCCAAAGTCCTGCTATTTACAGGGATGTGCACTGGACATGTCACTTAGTAACATATTGAAAAAATGCACCAATATCCAGAATGTCAGTCCTAAAAACCCCATCTCCTTGCTTGGTGGGAGGCAGTTATCAGCAGCAAAGCAAATCCCCCACCAGCAGCATGTGCTGTGAGGTTGCTCAATCTGTGCACATGCAGTAAAACCTTCATTCCTGCAAAACATTAACATGTGGGCATGTGCAGATAAATGTAGTTAGCCAAAAGCATCTGAGATGTCTTCTGGCGTACCGCACCAGGAAAATCTACATCAAGTTGCTTTGATACTACGCCGATGAGTGCTGCACTGAGAATTGTGGGGATGTTCGGAATGAGCCCCATTTCCTTCTGATGGCACAAATGTGCTATTCCACAAATGCCTCCTGCAAAATGGCCCCATTTTGAAATACTGGTTGATGAGCTGTCTGCTAAATGGCCCAAATAGCAGCTATGTATCATGCCAAGCAATTGACAGCTTTGAAACGCATCCCACGATCGGTGGCAGAGCAGGCACCCTTGCTCCACGCATAAGAACATGGTCCTGAAGAAGCAGGTGGTTCCTAGTACTAAGTGGACTCCTAGGCATGGTTACCTTTGTGCTACCCTCTTCAGATTATCATCAGTCCATGTATTGCTCTTTCTTGCAGTTTAAATGGTTGCAAGGTGGTAGAATTGTAGTTGTGCCCCAAAACCTAAGTTAAAATATTACTTCATTCTGACAAAATTAAAGAAAATGTGAAGAAAGAGAAACTGTGACATTTTTCTTTTTTCTCTTTTTTTTTTTTTTCTCTGAGAAGAAGGACATTCTCTTTTTTGGCACCAATTGGTGTGGGAAAGTGAGACCTAAATTCTTGGAGATCATTAGGAAAGCAAATATTTGCAATGTTTGCTCACACAGAGGCTGTAGAGCTCTCTGCCCCCAAGTTACGAAGCGTACAGCCTCGCACTGGGTAGCTCGTTCAGGGAAACTCATGTCTGAGCAATGGGATTTTCCAGGCCTTAGTTTTATGGCTATAGAAATATTATCTTCTGACAGAAGTATTATCTTTTGTTTATCACATTTTCTCCACCAGAGGGAGAAATTCACTGAACAGTAATGGTCCTTATTTATTGGATGAGACCGAGGCACTGTTCCTAAGAGCATTTTCTGCAATAAGAAACTGATAGATTTTGGAAGCAAAGTGTTTGCAAAGATTTAATTTCCAAAAAGCTCTCACATTTCCTCATTTCTATATGTGCTACACAATTAATTTTTTTTCTTTTCTTCCCCAGAAAACTCAGGAGATCCTTTCTTTACACAAAGCTGAGGAACAACTATGTTAGCCATGTGGACTCAGGATGGGTTGGCATTTTATCAACGTTTCTTTTCCAACTTCAGAACTTTATCACGGCAACTCCACCACATTTCCTGGGAAACTGTCCCAGGACTTGCCATTCTCCCTGCTTGGATATTGCCTTGTGGTATTAAACAGTGGCAGGAGTGGAGAGAAATGGATGCTGTTTCTAACTGGAGTTTAAAGGCATTAATTGCCTCTATTTTTCTACCATGGCAGAAGGTTATTACTGTCTTCTAGACAGTGCTGAATTTCGAATAGGTTGTTGCTGCTCACTGCCTACTTTCTGCTTGTCTTTAAATAATAACATCAGTGCCCTTTTTAGAAATCCACCACTTTGCCATTAAGTAGTAAACAAACTACTTCTGCTCTGGGCATGCTGATCTGCATTTCCAAAACACATTGATAATAAATGCTACATGTATTCTTCTGTCAAAGATATTAAATCATGGGAGACATCTGCACAAAAATAAGCAAGTGAGAGATGAGTACTCGGAAGGTGAGGAAAAGGTCAGCTCGAGGGAAGAAGGGTTGGAATATTATTTTTTAGCAATGATGGATCAGCATCTTTAGTCCTTAAGCTCCACTTTCCTGGTCTCATAATATATCATAATACATAAATTGTTAGTTCTAATCCCCTTGGGTTTATAGCATGTTTACACACACACACACACATATGTCAGGCCAGGCTAATGGGAGATGGATATCAATGTTAGTATAGCAATGGACTTAATTCACTTTGTGTGGCAGGTGTTATTAGATTCCTAGCAACACCTGAGACAAAGAAGCTGTGCAAATGTCAAGCATACATCCAGAAAAAAGTTACATAGGAATGGATGACTTCAGAGTGGTGAGACACTTCACGGCTGCAAATTTCAGTAACTGGACGGCTGGCGAAGGACTGCAGCAGTACAGGTAGAAACCAGCCATCCTCATGTCCTTGCAGTCCAGGGAGACCTTTCCATACATTTTCTACCTATCCTGATGTGATGCTGGATATCCTGCAATGAGACATGGAAGTATGGACTCAAGCTATGTTAGTAGGATCTTAGTATGATTTCTGTTTTGATCTATAGAATGAAAGAACAGCAGCAAAGGGAAATTGAGACATAAACAAGGAAAGAAGAGGTGGTAGGTTCACTTAGGGAGCCAAATGATGCCAGAGGCGCATAGCAGATGCGCAGAAGGGTGGCAGGAAGATGTAATGACATTCTTTTTGCAGACCTATGACTCCATTAGGAGGGCAGTTTCCTGTAATATTTCTGGTGACTAATGAAAAAACCCAGTTACCATTCTCTTCAACACACGCACACAGAAGAAAGAGTATCTTCTGCCTAAACCTCTATACCACAACTAGCTTTCACAGCAGATTAATGCTATTAATTTATGCTATTAAGCTAGGTCAGGCTTTACAGTCTTCAAATACTGTAAAGCTGAGATTTTAATTTTCGTTCCTAACTGATTGCCTCCTTCTCTTGTATCAGAAGTTTCTGTCTTCTGATGCTTTAGTTTACGTAGTTTAGCCAGGACTCTTTGTCAAATTATTGTCTCTGTCCTCTTCTTCTACCATTCATTTTCCTTTCCTTACTTGTTTTTGGTCCTAATTGCATCTCTGTAATAGGACATTTATTAATACTCTGTGCAGAGAGTCTTCCTCTTTCTTCTGTATGTGCAGTACTGTGGCTAACATTTTAAGAATGTCATTAAGTAATTTGTAATTTTTTATAAATGTAGTCCTGGTTTGTTTTTTGTCATTTTTGGAGGGAAATAGATTTGTTAAAACAAGGTACTTGTCATTGAGTTCAGAGGAAAAGCAGGAGCAATTGGCTCCTGAATATCGTTAGAGGCAAAATCAGATTCAGGTCTGCAGAAGTTTGATTAGTTATCACTCATTTTGCTGGGCTTCTCTTGCTAGACTTCTCTTTCTCTTTCTAGAATTCTGCATCCTGAACTATAGATAGAAAAGATTTGGTTCAAAAAGGGTCTTAAATATGAGCCTGACTTTGATATAAGCATCTGGAAGCATATGCAAGTATATTTTCATCAACTGGGCTTTTATTTTCCTGTTGCATTCAAGCTGTGATGATGACTGTTTTTAAAAATGGGAGCAGCTGTCCTGAAAAGTATATAGATACCAGGTATTAGGACAATATTTCATTGCTTGAACTAAATTTCCAAGTAAAATTACCTAAATATGCAAAAAAAAATAATAATGGGTGTAACATTTTGGAGGTTTTATGTGTAAATCATTGCTTTTTTATTTGCTTTAAACTGCCTAAATTAGCTTCGCAGAAATGTTTACATTTTTCCTTTTCAAGCTGCAGCGGTTTCGTTGTTGAAGGTATGTTTCTGAACTGTCACACTTTATCAAAAGAATTATAAGATAATTTTTATCTATAGCTCAGTTAGTCATTTCCAAATTATTCCAAACAATCCCATTTTTGTCATTATGTAATCATATGTGGTTCTTAAAAGTTCCTCTTTATACTTTAGGGCATTTTCAGCATACAAGGGAAACAAATAACACAATCTAGGGAGGCAAAAAGGCAGCTGGGAACCATAAACATTGCATTCTTATAGAAGTTGAATTACTGACCCGTTTTCCAGCCCTAGGCAAGTCACAGAAGTTTTTACATTTCATTTGTCATTATTAATGGCCTTTGTTTGTCATATAAGGGAGAAGAAGAAAAAAATGTTTATTTATTCTTTGGAAAAATTTTGAAGTCATCTCTGTATTTGTTTTCTCTACTTGCTCATGCTTGGTGTGTATGTATGCTCATCAGAATTTCACTGAATCTTAGCTACCTTCTGAGATAAATTTCAGATCTTGAGAAGAAATGCTGCCTCTGCCACGTCAATACTTTAGGGTCAAATTTTTGGTTAAAACAATGACTATATGAATGCTACCTTGGGAAAATTCAGAGCACATGTGAGTGAATACTAGCCTACAGGTAGAGGCTCGCTCAGCATGATGGTGAATCCAAGTCAGGCTCAAACATCTACTCTGACAGCTCCCGATCAGGCGTCTGAATCTGTTCACAACAGAAAGAGTTTAAGTAAGTGCCAGACTTTTGGCTACTTTGGAACTAATTTTAAAAATGTGGAGAAGTGGAGAACTGAATCCGATGTCACGCATGCGGGAGTAATACCCAGAGCATTGGGCTATTGACTTCTCTTGGAAAGGAACAAAGTCCTTCAGTGTGCTTCTTAGAAACTCACCTTGAAACACAGAAATCTTTGCCTAACAAGTGTTTAAAACGAGTGCCTTCACATGAAAAGTTTTGAGTTCAACAACTTGACATTTTCTGATAACAGTTCTCTTTCTACTGAAAAAAATTACCGGTTGAATAAATTATGTAATTAAGTCTAATACATTCTGCATCCCTTCCCTTCCCTTCCTGTCACTACTTTGGGATACTATGATATACTGTCCCCAGTTATTATCTATACAAAAGTGCAAAATCATTCCAAATCTTCAGCCAGGATCCCACCGAGCTGGAAAATTCCATTAAGGGGGAAAGTATTTGTATTTACCTGCCTTCAAAACTGAATAGGTTTACGACCGCAATCTTAAGCAGTAGATATTATGAGCGCAGCAAAAACTGTGCTTAAAAGGCTATTCCCAAAATCTTAGAATTGATTAGTTGTATTCAGTGAAAGCTGGGCAGATAAATCCCCAGAAAACTGCACATTTCTTCTCATACACTTAAAAATGTAATGGAAATACAGACAGTAAATAAGAGGCATTGATTTGCTTTCAAACAACATCAATACCTTGACCTTTTTAGAGTAATAGAGAAGCTTTAAAAACAAGTGTCAGAAGAGTGAGTTATATTTTGTCTTTCTCAAGACAGACTATATTGCTGGCAATAGTGGTCAAGTTATATATATATTTAGGTTTTCATTTATTTAAAGATTTATTTATTAGGATAAACTACATGAAAGAGAAAATGCTCCATATATATAGTTTCATAGCTACCTTTTATATAGAGACTATATGTGCACATATAAGTGCACACATATAGATGTCAGAGTGTCCTTATTTTATCTTGTTAACAGTTTAACAGATTATCTCTGAATCGAGCCCTGCCTTTCCTGCCCTCTCTCCAGTATATAATTGAAGCCTTGCCTACAGCTTGTCTGTTTTGCATAAGAATGAAGTGTCTGATGATGTGCCTCTTAAAAGCTTGTCTGCTCCCTATGTAAATGTGATCTTGCCTACCTAAGGTCTCCAGATCTTGCTTGCAAAGGCGACTGTGGAACTTTTCAGACGTCAGATGCACACATAACCGATCTATGAAAAAGAAAATTGATGGTTATTAAAGTTTGCAAGAACTTTGGGTTCATTGGAAACACTAATGCTTGAAGACTTGTTTTCTTTCTGAGTTAAGAGGAATAGCTGAAATCCTAAAATCTTTTGCAGAGTGAAAAATGTCCAAAATTCCAATAGTTTTATAAAATAATATAATTTTATATATATTAAAATTATTCCAAGTTGACACTAGGTTATGGAAAATGGCTGTTCCCCGGGTCGTACATTCAGTGCTGCTCCTGTCTTCTTGATTAAACGAGAAGCACTCTGAAAGCCATAGCATTACTTTTCCAGTTCAATCTCTACTCAGTAGTAACTGTACTTAAAACTTATTTTAAATGATTAGAAAATATATAAATGTCATGTTATGTCTGGCTCTATTTCACACTGTAACTTGACACATTCTTAACAAAGCCTATAAAGTAATATTTATGACTGACCTTAAAATCATATAGAAATTTTTAAACTAATATAAATGAAAAGACATAACAATATTTTGATATTAAAACTGATTTTCAAACAGATCAAATTTTACTTTCAGAAGTTTTCTGGAGGTGAGTAATTTCATCAAAATCAGTAGCATCTCATGAGTCACAAAACTCCCTGTTTTCATCAAAACATTATTTCCTAAAAGAAACCTGTTTTAACCTCAAGCTTATAACTAGACTTGATTCCTACCAAGAAATTAATTATTTTAACTTCTATACATCACCCATTTGTGAGCTTAAGATGGAGTCACAAGGGGCAGGACTAACTAGTTCAACATGAATTGTCCAAGGAGAGGATGAGGAGCAGAGAGAGCTGCCATGCTGGCAGAAAGTTTTGGCAAGAGAGCAGCAGAGGAATACAAAGCAGGTAGATATCTTCATCACATTGAAAAAAGGATGAAATATCACCATTGTTTGATCTCATTCTGCTCAGGATTCGCACACATATGCAGCCACCCATGGCAACAGGTTCACCAGCAATTTGGACTTGTATTCACTGAGATTGATGTTATCCACCAAAAAGGTGGGAAAGCTTCCTGCTGAAGCTAGAAATGGAAACAGCTCTGATGGGCTGCAGCGTATGCCCCGTACATGAGGACCCCTCTCCATCAAGAGTGGGAAAGGGAAATGGGTCTTTACTGCTCTTTTGTGATACTGCAGGTTCACTTGTCTGAGCTATTGAGGTGGCTTTGTTGCTTTCTTTATCTTGAGTGTTCCAGCATGGATTAAAGCACTTCTGAACTCAGTAGCAAATCTTTGAAATTAAAGTGGAAAAGTAGAAATTATACTTTTGTCCAGCTAACTGGGTAAACAGCTATTCACTAGAATTGATGTATGTATTGTCAGAAAATAACGTAGTTTCAAAAGCTCGTTCAGCTGTTCAGTTCTTCAGATTTGGGTGTAGTGTTTTTTTTTTTCATTCTGCTCTTCAGGAGATGCTTTCACATGCCTCTATGATATTTAGATTTTTATGCTTCAAGTTTGGCCACTTTCTATTTGAATGATACAATGCATGTACTTTAACATGCTCAAGGTAATACCTCTTTGCAGTGAAATACAGCACTATTTAAACAAGATTTTTGATTAAAGAGTATATTTAATTTTCAGCCTCGTCTTTTGGGCCCACTTTCCTTCTTACAGTTTCGGATTTCAGAAGAACTGCAACGGAACAATACATCAGCTTCTTTTCTACAACAGCATGGCTGTTGCACAGAAAATACGTGTTTTCCTGTTTTCACTCTTTTCCTGACTGTGAAGATACAGTAAGAGAATATCTTTCATGACATGTATTTAAAGATGCCAAGAGTAGTTAGAAAAAGCTCCCACTTCAGTATAAATATGTATAAGGTCTGAAGAAAAATCCTTCAAGTTAGTATGTACAAAACCTGGTAGAGATCTAAAAATTTTCAAAATATCATACAGCAGACTCAAATGGGCTTTAAAGCACTCCAGGGCTCTTGACATTACTGCAATTGTTGGCAGAGAAAAACATGATGTCTCTCAAAGCAGAATCTACATAATGCTCCCGAAAGGGTGAACGGAAAGACAACATTTTTTCTGGAAAGAGACAAAAACACCTCATGATCTTTCTCTGGTGGGTTGCCTGCACGGCACAGGGCCAAATGCCAAAAAGTTTAAATTACTGCAATTTTTGTAGAACTTTGTACTTCCTCTGTATCTCTTTGAGAGAGAGACAATCTTGCTTTGAAGGGCTGGGCTATTCATATCTATAAAGCACTTGGAAATGTCATGGGAAATTTTGTAGCGATGCAAAGGTAGTTGTGCTCAGCAAGACGAGCTTTTCCCCCACCGAGCGCAGTTTTTTTCACACTGTGAAGCACCATCTACACTGCTTTGCAGAATGCTTTTGAAAAAATCACTGGCAAAATGCATAGGCCTTGATTCTCACATCTTGAAGACAAAATCATGGCCTGTACACTTCATCTGAAAAGGACCTTTTTAGCACAGAGCCAGAGCCTGAGCCGTTCACTCACCATAGAAAGTCTCATTTAGGTCTATGAATAAATGTTTCTCAAAAGGGACCGGAGATGTCCAGATTACTGCCTTGTGTTCTGGTTTGAACATTTTTTCCAGCTAGCCAGTAAGAGTGAATCTTCTTCTTTCTATGAGGTATCATTTAAACCCTGTACCTTCACAAATAGGAGCAAATTCTCTGGTTTTCCATTAGCTTGGAGACACATACAGTGCTGTCAGCCTGACCGATCATCTTCACTGCTCCAGGGGCCCAATAAAACTATTAGCAAATATGAGAGATGCACAAAGTACTACCTGCAAATCTTCCTCTTCGGTTCTGTTTTGTGATGAATCACTTGCACGTCAACTCTGAGCCTTCCATTAAAACAGGTGTTGTGTAAGACCACACATTTCAAAAGGTGGTGATTGTCCATCAAAAGAGATAAAGCATGGCATCTTCTGTTGAAATGAAGGGCCGCTACACTAATGCTAGAGGGTTTGGCAGCTGCAGGACACCCCCCCCCACTTCCCCCGGAAGTTTCAGGAGACTTACTGATCAACTCTGTGGCGATGCAAGGGTCACCAATGAGGCTTGGGGCAAGGAGTGTGGAAACCTTCAGTTCTAACCCTGAGACTCTTTTATGCCTTGAGAAAAAGTCTTGAATGTTTTCTATAGGCCATTTATTGGTGCTAGCAGACTATCCAGTGGCAACTCATCATGCATTATATCCTCTAGGGAAATAGCAAGATAGATATTTAAGTAGGGCATTCTCTGCGCTGCAAAAATTTGTGTTATAGTCTTTCTCTTCTGTTAATGGTAACATAAGGCTAGGAACCAAGGTTCTGAACAGCCTTAAAGATTCGAAGTCTCATGAGTACCAGAGAGAACAGGGTCCCAGACACCTCATAAATCTGGGCTGTGGATATTGTTTCCTTTCTCTTCTGGGGTGATTGAATCATTTCAAACAGCAGAAGAGAGAATAATGAATAACAATGTGGGACTAACCGGGTTTATACACAGTGTTATCTTGGAAATAGCAATACTAAAGAGCCATTCCTCATTACTATTTTAATGGCAACAGCTTTCATGCAAAGGAATGCTGGGAAAGGCAGACAAGTGCATATTAAAGTAAAGCTGGATGGGGAGCAGCTCTGTTGAAAAGGACCTGGGGATGTTGGAAGATAGCAATCTGAACACGAGCCGACACGTGCCTGGCAGAAATACCAGGTTGTATTAATAAGAACATGGCCAGTACATTGATGGAGGTGTTAATCCCCCTAGATCAGTACTCATTAGCCCATAGCTACAATACTGCATCCAGTTCTGGTTCCCCCAATGCAGCAATGACACTGATAAACTGTAGCAAGTTTAGGAGAGGTTACCAAGATGTTTGGGGCTGGAGCACTTGCCCTGTGAAGAGATACTGAGAGAATTGGCCTGGTTTTACCCGGGAAACAGAAGGCTTCAGCGGACCTCATAGCAACCTCTGCACCACCCAGGAGGGTGTCACCCCATGGTCCACCTTGTGGTCTGGTTCTACAGCAGACCCTGCTCTAAGCAGGAGATTGGACTAAAGACCTCCAGAGGTCCCTTCCAGCTGCATTAGCCTGTGATCCTATGATCCTATTTCTTTACAGGTTACTTGTTGCTTCTTTTCCTTCTGTCTTCCTTCCTCATCTCTGTCTTTACCTTTACATATGTTTTTCATTTGGTATGTTCTGTTCATTTCCTTGTCTAAAGTTTATTTTGTCCTTTTTCACTTCCAGTCCTCAGTGTTTCTGTGTTTAGCTTCCTAACGAGTCATTGTTTCAAGGTTGTTAGGTCTTCTCCTCCTCCATTTTATTTCCCTCATTTGTCATGCCAGCCATCGTTAAGCTTTTCTTGTTTCAAGCAACATTAACCTTTTGCCATTCATCTTTAAGAATTGAAAAATAAAACATCAGACTTTCTAGTTCTGTTTTTCTTACCTAATCTATTTCTGATGCCATTTCAGAGTTAATATTATTACTCATTTAAATACAACTTGCTGTATTGAGAGAACAACAACTTGACTCAAATTTGAGTCATTTCTCTCTGATGCAGAAATTTGTTTTATTAGAGGTATTGTAGAATACGTTCGAATGTTCGTTGATAAGAGATATGCTCAGCATTTAGTACAATCAGAGCAAATCAATAGAGTTCTTGGTCACCTCAGATCTGATTGTGGGTCAGAGTTTGCAAATGAGCAGATAATGAAGGTGTCTTGGTTAGGCAAAATATCTGTCAGTCTGGATGCTAAATTGGTCTCCCAGTAAAGAGAGGTGGACAGTCACTGTAGAAGTCCAGTTGGGGAACAATAGAGATGCACTGCAGCAGCTCTGGTCTCAGTGCCCGTGATATAAGGAACTGTCCAAAAGGCATTTTTCTGCATCTGAAATGAAGAGTGCACAGCCTCCATTCCCTTGTCTGCTTGCAGGGGTCTGTGTGGGAAGCTCCTCAGCCTCACAATCATCTTCAGTTTCAGCAAGGGGAACAAGACTCCCAAACTGGCAGGCTGATTTAAATCCTGGTGGAGAAGAGCTCACCTAGTAAAGCCTCTGACTCCAAAATCACCAGGTCACAGGGATGCTCAGGCCACCCAACCTGACACTGCAGCCCTGCTAAGGAGAGCTGTTCTCATAGCGTGGGGACTGTTCCTTGTTCTGCTCCTTAGCTTTAGAGGACACGGATGAGTTATTTTACCTTATTTTTCAGTTCTGCCTGGGATCATTTCACTACTGAGTGGGCTGCAAGGCACACAATTGGTTTTGAGGGGTACACCACAGCTTGAAACAAGCTTTTTAATAAGTTGATCCAGTTTGCTTTGCATGTCTAAGACCTATTAGGCTATTTGAAAACTATGGTAAATTATCCCTCTGGCATGTATCTTTTCCATCACTGTTGTGTCTGGTTTTCTTTCTCTCTCTAACCTTGTAGCAGGAGACATTCAAAAGAACAGTACCATTCCTCGCTGCATTTAACTAAACCAAGATATGACTCCTGGGGATAGTCTAATGGGGAAAAGGGCAGGAAGAGAACATCATCTGCCAGCATATTAATGTCCCAAATTACGCACATCCTTCTTCATAAAGATGGTTTCATTAATTCCAAGTCAAATAGTATTGATTCTCAATGTGACACAAAGACAGGTGATGACTGTAATTCAACTTACAAAGCAATATGAACAGCAGCTGAGGCAGGAGGGAACAGGAACTCTTGACAAGTGTTTTAGTCAAACAGTCACGTTTAAGAGCAGTGGAATAATACTTTTACAGGAGCCAAGAAAATTTAAACATGCATAGATAATTTAAACATGCCTTTTCTGAAATTAGAAGAGGAGGAGAAGATGCTGTCTAATTTCCAGTTTTATAAATTGCATTATTATGATGACTATGTAAGCAGCTCTGAACAAACTGTTTCATGGAGTATAAGCTAACACATCGTTGCATTTCTGAGGGACATAGTGTGTATGGTTTTCCAATAGGAGCAAAACTTTTCAAATAAACTATATTATTCTTACAGCAAGGTTACCTCCACATCAACCCTTAAAGAAAGAAATGTTGAGAAAAAGGATTCTCTTAACATCTGTCTTACTGTTAGTTTTATGTGTGATACGTGCTATATAAATTCCATGTGTCCCGTTTATAATTTTCGTTGACAGATTCAGTTCTCCTGTATCAAACGTCTAACCTTCTATCACCTCTAATAATACAATGCATCACTGCCTTTCCTTGAATATGTTAAGACTTGTCACTGTGATTCTTTCTGTTTCATCAGTGAATATGTCTAAAATATAGGCAGGCACTCTGCAGACTATGAGATACGGATGGGTTTTTTTCCAGTGGAGAAAAATCCTTCTCCAAACCCCAAGATGTAGAACAGAAGCCAAATGGATGTGAGCTGAAAAATAATACTGATGAATCACATCAGGGAAAGTAGTTAAATTTCTTTTGGGTCAGACAATCAAGTGAGTCGAGCTGTCCCGAGAAACATACACACCACAAGAGAGGAAGAAATTGCAGTGGAGTATCAATATTACAACAAGATGCAGATAACCCTAGAGAGTTGCTGAATAATCTGATTCCTCCTGCGTAAATCTGAGTCCTGTAGTACCAAATCCCTCTTGGCTCAATCTGACTCACAGTGTACTGTGCTTGCGACTTCAGTACATTTTCTGCAAAAACAATCCTTTCATCTTCCCCCATGTAAACCCGAGTCACTTTGTCATGGTGGACACATTCAGTATGACAAGATTTTCTGCATCAGATTTCCTTTTCAGCTCTTTTTGCTGCTCCCATGCATGTCAAACGTGGACCACGTCCCTACTTGCCACCCACAGCCTCTTCAAAGCATGAGCATACACACACAAACAACTTACTAAAAAGGAAGGACACCATTGCCACTAATTTCTGTAATCAACAGTAAGAAAACAATTCATCACTGAAAGCCGTGTCGATAGGTACATCCACCCTGCTATGTAAGAGAGGGCTAGGGAGTGATTTTTGTCACTGGTCTGTCCTCATTGTCCACCTGCTGTCAGGCTCTCTGGCCCTGTTTTCAGCTTTCCCAAAAGCTTTTCAAAGACAAAGCCTGGACTTGGTTCCATCTAAAGACTGGTCCTGATGGGAGGGTAGATAAGACTGGATGAAATTGGGGTCTAAATTCAGCTCAGATGTTTAACAATCTTTCTGTTAAACCTTATTAACCACTTTCCTTCTGCAGACAATAGGAAAAAAATAAGCTTCTCCATTTCTTATCTCTTACCTTGTGCTATGGCTTAAGATGAGTCATTTTCTGGAGGTTCCTCTTTCCATTATTGACTAAAGTAGGAGCGTGAAAAATCTGCATAGACTCATTTGCTGGTTTTAATGACTAAAGTTAGGTAAAATGTGTTCCACCTTGAAGTGGCCTGTGTCTGTGCCGACCGTGTAGATTGCCAGATGCTCCAGGCAGAGAGGTGCCCTCCGTAGTATTTTGTACTGTAGCCATGAAATCCACTTCCTGTATGTGTTGATTGATATCCTGGGGACTTCAGATATCATGCACAGCCATGGAAAAGCTGCCTGTGAAGAGCCTAGATAATTGCAAAATGACTTACAATAAGGCATGGAAAGACTACTGCAGATGCAGCTATTATTATAGTGCAGCTCACTCCTTCAGCCTGGAGGGAGAGAAAATATACAAAATATATCTATGCATTTGATGACATGTTGAATTTATACTGAATATACTGAGAAAAACAAGGACTCACATTCCGGTTACTGTAGTGAACCAAACAAGTCTTTCAAAGGAGAAAAAAAGGCTAAATTCATAATCTATAATTATAGCTCAGTAATTTCTAAGGGGAGTGGGGCTATATTTTTCTAGCAATTCTGTTAACATATTCAGTGTGGTATGGCTTAACGTTTCTGCTTACCAGCTCTGTGCCCTCTTATTTGCATCCTCTTCTTTGCATCCTTATGGAAGAGAGACACTCGGTACTGCTAAGTTCTCAAAGGATTAAGATAGAGAGTTTGAACCTGCAGTTCTCAGAGCAGTGTGGCTCCACAGGAAGCTCTGAAGGACTCCATGAAAGGAGTAGGGAAAGCAAGCTCAGACAGGCTGGATAGCAGCCCCCTCACACAGAATTTCTAAAGGATTTTGCACCTACAAATGTATGTACAAATTGGAGACAGGGTGAAACCACTGAAACAACACAATCTGATGGCTGCAAATAGAAATTAGAACTTAGAAATGAAATTCCAGGTTGTATTTCCTGAAGATAAAACTTAGTGCACCTGCTCGCCAAGTGTTACGCCAAACCCAATACCTCTTCCAGTTGTTCCAGTGAAGTAGGATGTCTTTCTAAGGGTGCATCTACAGTAAGCATTACAGCACTTTCTTGTAAACCCTGAGCATCATCCCAAGCAGGGTATCTCAGAGATGTCAGCTCAAGTCCTGGATATCAAGTAGCCATGTCAATGCAGTATTGCACCTCAGCTAATCAACAGAATTAATTAGCATGGCACACCATGGCATTAGCACAGCTATATTACTTCCAGATCTACAACCAGAACGTATAAAGCTGGATAAGGAACCTTCTTGTGTCCCAACATAGATATAAATATCTAAAAAAGCTTTCGTATGAATAAAATTCTACATTCTGGATGACAGAGTATTCAGAGTAGACCATTGTAATCGCCCACAGTTTTTCGAAGTACATCCCTCTGTAAGCATGACCAGTGGGAGATTTGTCCATTTGCTATACTCTGGATTACCTCCACTGTTCCCTGGCTTTTTTGATGAATGTGTTCAATTTTCACTAAAATATAAAATTATTCACCATTTACTGGCCTACTATATAGTCACTAATGGGTGCCCTTACAAGGACTTTGGGAAACATGAAGGCACTTGAGTTTATCTCTTCTTAAATATGTGCTTTGCTGCCCTTAACAGAACACAGGAATGTGCTGTAGCACATTACGTTGGCTAAGGGAAAGATTCCACAATGTAAACATGATACAAGAAATACCACCAGCATGAGGGCATAGTCAGTGCCTAAGGAGATAATGCCACGCTCTGACTAGTAGTGGCACTCACCGTGCCAAAAAACCTTGCCTGGGTCAAAGTTGCTAAATATTACACTATATTAATATGCATTACATAGTGTACATTACATTAATGTAAATATTACATTAATTACATTACTATTACATAAAACTGCACAATTCTAAGGCCAGCACGCTGTACATCATCCTTCTTTGAGTGTATTACAGCAAGAACCATTGAAGTGTGGTTTATAATGAAAAATACCAAACGCTTTAATATTACTTGCAAAAGGAAAATCTGTTTTTATTTTCTGTCTCAGTTGTAAAAGTAAAATATTTCCAGTCATACAGAGCCAGAGCTAGTCTTGGGTTAGATACCCTCTCCTATCCTTATTGAGACAGATATGATAAAGAACATCGAATAAAGCTTTGAGAAATGAACTGAAATATATTTTCCACTCTCCTTGTCCTCTCCATCTGTCACTTAACCATGGTCACAGCAACATGGTTCCAGGAGTTGCTAGACAAATAGACCTGATTTTCTTCGGTGCTTTTAACAGTTTGGCAGCACCCGAGCCCAGCAGAATCAGAAAGCATGGAGAAGGGAGAACAAGTGGAGGCAGACACAGGTGGGCCAGGCACATTCACACTTTCAAGGGACCTGATGTGTTTCTACAGCCCATTGTTTTTCTCTCATAGAGATCAGGACGGGTATGCTGCCCTGTTGGTTTTTTGGTAAATAACTCCATTCGTTTTTGTTTCCTTTCCTGTAAGATTGAGTTCAAGATGACCAGATCTCAAGTTTCCTCTTCAGTTTCTTTATAGCAATTAATGTGTAGGAAGAAAAATTAAGACCAATTTGGTAGCTACTTCAGAAGTGTTTACTCACCTCAGTTATGATGCAGTGTAGAGAGTGGAAGAACTTACTGGGAAGGGAAGAAGAAATGGAAAGAAATGAAATATTGCTGAGAGATTAAGAAAAAAAAAAAAAACAAACAACCAAAAGTTAAATAGACGTATAGAAAATGTTTAGTTCTGCACAAATTCTCAAATGCTTCTCTCCTACTGTGCTCTGGAACAGTCAGTCCTGGTCTCTATCAGGCACCCTACTAATGATTCCTCTGTTCCTGCCTCTTACACCACTAGTAGATCAAAATCAAATTCACATTCTTTCAATGTTGTTAAAATGCAAGGAATATCTTTAAGATGAATCCTTAACGAAGGGAGAAACAGGTCAAAAGAGCACGCTTGTAGCTCACCAATCCAATAAAACCTTTCAACCTGCTAAATGAAATACCTCTGTGCAATGCTAAAATAAATGAGTAAAGTCTTTCTGATGGAGAGAATTTATGTGCGAGATAATTTCAGCAGATCTGAAAGTCATCACAAGGGACATATTTCTGTCTTTTAGTACAGTTGTTGTGGTACCTTCCGTGCCTCTAACAGTTTAAATGAATGCACAGCAATCCTCAGCCTCCGCATGTTGACTATGCCTCTGTGGGACCAAACATCGGTTCTTTACCTCCAGCAGCTATTTTTGGAGGCAGTCTGTGCTTATTACAGTATTTTTTTCTTGTAAGGTTATTGAACCACAACTAAACCAGAAGAAGTTAAAGAGGGAAGAGGTAAAGAAGACAGCATCTAAGACAGGCTCAATACTTAAACAGGTTTTGTGTGGGATCAGTTTACTGTCTAGTCCCTTACAGTGGAGTAGTTTGCGTCTTCCTTGGAAAACTTGCTTTTTTTCAGGATTTGGGAGGACATGTCAGCCGAAAGGGCTGTTCTTTTGGTTCTGGATGGTTAAAAATATGCAGTCTTAGGTTAGTAGCCAGGGAGACTCAGCTAGAGGGTCAAACAGAGAAAAGAAGGAGGTTCTTCACATGTAGATAGTAGATCCAAGGAGCTCCTTGCCAAAGGTTGTTAAGGATATAAAAAGTCTACATGACTTCATGGAGTGGAACTGGGCAGGTACTCAAAATTCAGAGCTAGTGAGAGGTACTGGGCAGATAAACTGCATATCAAGGTGACAAAATCCCCGAAACTAGCCCTCAGCTTTTGCATCTTTGATTCCAAACAGCTAAATTTCTTCTGAATCTCAGAAGATGACATCCATGCACTTTGAAGCTTTCTCGTTTTAGAGAAATTCAGTAAGGAATCAATCATTCATAAGGAGCTCAATGGTCTATTTTGACAAAGCCGTCATCCTTGCACGATACACTTGTTTGGCTCAGCAAGTGTGTTTGCAGGATGGTTGTCATTCAGGAAGAAATAAGAGTTTATAAAAAAATCATGTAAATTTAGTCTCAGAGGCAATAAATACGTCTTTGGAATAATATGGTGCTCAGAAAGATTTCCAAAACAAGGCTATCCAAGAATATGGCATCAGATTCCAGCATACCAGGGAAGTGGGAAAATATTTTGATATCAATAAGAAGAGCAATTAAAATCCTATCTCAGATTACAAGAGAAAAAAAAAATACAGTGTTTAAAAAAAAGCTGAAACAGTATAATAGCCTAATTCCACATGAATGCATACAAAACCAGATCGGCTTGCTACCGATCAAACTCTGTTTCTAAGTATTTGGCACTGTGGATAAGAGAAAATAAACATCAGCAGAGATCTGAAAAACAAAATCATGCCAGATTTTTTTTTTTTCCTCTTCTGTCTTGTAACTGGATATAGCATCAATATCATTTTGCAAAAGCTTTTTGGACTGAGTTTTTGGGAGTATTTTTGTCTGGCTTCCCACTCTCTGACAAACACAAACATCTTGCAGCTTGTCTCGCATCCTATATTTCAGATTCCCAGCTCTCTAAATCCCACGTTTCTGATCCTGTAAATGCATCTGCGACGGGAGCTGATACAAGTAGCTGGAACCTCTTTTCTTACTCTATAATCTAATCCACTTAGCGAGCCAATGAATATGTGTGAAAGGAGGGGCTTTCTGGCTAAGGGACTCCTTGCAAGGGAACAGCTGTTACAACGGCAAAACCTTAGCCGAAGCCAGGCAAACACTCACTCACATCTCTCAGTGGCTTTGTGCATCTGTCTGGCGAGACAACTGCCCCCTTCTCTTCCTCTCTCTGCAAAAAGTGAGCGAAGTAGCACAGAGAAACTTAAAGAAGACCAGATTTCGGTTGTGAACCGTTTCAGAAGATCCAGTAATGGCCTGGATCAGCAACACCTCCTGGTTTAATCACTTTGCTCTACATGAAGAACGTTTCAGGAGGTACTTAAACAGCACTGAAGATTACTTAGCCTTCCTATGTGGGCCCAGACGGAGCCATCTGTTCTTGCCTGTGGCTTTGGTGTACACCCTGATCTTCGTTGTTGGGGTGGTAGGTAACTTCTTAGTTTGCCTGGTAATCCTCAAGCACCGGAACATGAAGACCCCAACCAACTACTATCTCTTCAGCCTCGCCATCTCAGACCTGCTCGTGCTGCTTTTTGGGATGCCACTGGAAGTCTATGAGATGTGGAGCAACTACCCTTTCTTGTTTGGGCCCGTTGGCTGCTATTTTAAGACAGCGCTTTTTGAGACGGTGTGTTTTGCCTCCATACTCAGCGTGACCACAGTCAGCGTGGAGAGATACATTGCTATCCTCCATCCTTTCCGTGCCAAGCTGGAAAGCACTCGCAAGCGTGCCCTGAGGACCATCGTGGTGCTCTGGGTCCTCTCTGTCCTCTTCGCCCTTCCCAACACGGGCACCCATGGCATCATGCTGCAGTATTTCCCCAATGGCACCCTGGTCCCTGGCTCTGCTACCTGCACTGTAGTCATGCCCATGTGGATCTACAACTGTATCGTCCAGATTACTTCTTTTCTCTTCTATGTGCTGCCAATGGGGGTAATAAGTGTGCTGTACTATCTGATGGGGCTAAGAGTAAGTCCTACTCTGTCTATGCTCAGTGTTTCCTTAGCTAATTCTTGTGTGTTTGTGTCTGTATGTGTCTTTTAAGTGATTTCACCTTTTTCTTGCCTATCTGTTTCCCCTCTCAAAAAACCAAAAATATTTCAAAACCCTGAACACAGTGGATCCAGCTCTTTCTTTGGTGTAATCCCATTCCCAAATGAATATAGCTATGTTGGAGAATTATTTACCCCAATCTTTTCTTTAAAACTTACCATCACTGCTGCTCACATTCAAATGTTACTTAAACATCCAAGTCTGCAAATTGATTCCAGCCTCTCAGAGATTTGCACCTTTGCAGTAGGGACTAGAAGAAAATAGACCAAATGGAAAATGTGAAAAGAATAAAAAGAAGCAGGCTAGTGATTGAATCCTGTGTATTATTTGTTTTCCCTCTTCTTGTGACTGTGGAATTTCCATTGCATTACTTTATTTTTCTCCTTCCCTAGAGATGTTGATAATACTCAGTTGTTAACACTCACAAAGCTGTCATAAACTGAAACGCTACCTTACTGCTGCAGCTAACAAATTCAGCAATCGTTTCTTTATCTAACTATGGCATCAGTTAAGGCTACCTTGGACTTTATATTCATTCTCTCTTCAGAAAGTTAGACTAGTTTTACCAGGTATTCATCATTTAAATACATGGATAAAACAATCAGTATCACAGTACTATGAAGCTATGCAGCACAACACTGAAATGCACTGCTAATCATAGCGAATCAATGACTCTTTTTTTCTTCTCATACGTTACATATGTTTTGAAAATATAAATCCTATCTCATTGCATTGACTATAACTTTAAGTTTAAAAAGCTGTATCTAATCTTATAGCAAGAAAGGGATGCAATATGCTAGTAGAGATGAATGACCTTACTGAATGATGTGCAAGAAATTCAATCAAATCTGTGCTGGTATGTATATCATTTTGTTCTGCTGGCTGGTACTTACTGTTATCTGAAACTATACATACAGAAGCAATTTTTCCTTACCCAGGAAAAGACGCAAGGATTAACTGCCAGAGATCCATAGCACACAGCAGATCTTTCAAGCAATGAATAGGTTAAATTATCCCCGCTACCCAGTAGCTGTTGTGGGATCTTTACGTAGTTTTATTGAAGATTTTGCAAGTAAGACCTAAAGGGAGGGGAAAAGTGCTGAAAATATAGCTGTTAGAAAAAGAGAAATCCCCAAAGTAATAAAAAGAAGTCTTGAAGACTGCAATAACTTCTATTTGTGGCAGCAGATATTTCTTATCCCCGTCTCACAAGAGAAGCTGGGTAGCAGACAAGGGTTGCTCCTCCAGGACTTCTGTATATTCACAGATATGTTCAAGCTGTCTTTCCTAAGGGCTGCAATGTTCATTGTTTATGCCACTACTTTTCTGTAAATTTAACTCAGACTTCCAAATTTTAAACACCACCCATCCTGGGTATATCTGCATTGCTCTCCAAACTGTACTAAGCAGGATTATTTTTTTTTTTTCAACAGAAACAATAGAAGAACGGTATATATATAATTTTTCAAGAGAAGAAACTTTTATCTTTTCACAGAGGATGAAATCTGTGAAGCTTCAACAATATTCCAGAGTGTCCTGAGTGTACACTCGTAGACTGTAGTGGAAAAGCTCAGAGCTGATCCAAAGATTGTACGCCACCTCAAATTCAGCAGAGACATAGCCTTTCCAAGCCCAGGCTTTGTGGAAAGGGCACTTTCTTGCCAAAATTTCTCCCACAAGCTTTGCCAGTGCTCAGGAGAACCTCAAGATGCAATGCAGAAGGAAATATGTTAAGCAGCTGTGAGAAGGCAGCAAACAGGGGTCACACAGTAGCTGAGTTAATTTTTAATTTTATTCCTTACAAAAAGGAAAAAATATATTTGTCTTTTTCACCAGGAAATTTATTGCCAACAGAGCCAGCAGGTTGATTACCTCATCATCAATTACCTCATGATCTACTTGGATATAATTTTAAGGCTTGATGGTTTAATACTATACTGATACGGTCAATAGATTGTTCCAGCATTAGTGCAAAGAAGAGGACTGATGATTATACTGTAATCTCATTAGATATGATCGTGGATGCTTCTGCTGCCTCTTTCACGGGGTCCTCATCAGAGGCGCCTTTAGGACCAATCCCTAAATAAGCCAGGCTCTTCTTTAAACCCAGTTCAGTTGGGCTACTGGTTGCAACCTATAGCCAAAAAGCTGAGGAGGAAGAGGAGAGAGAAAATGGGGACATGGGGAAACGGCCGCTTGTAGAAGCTAATCCCTGCAGCGCTGATAGAGATGGGGTGGCATTGCTTGGGGAGAAGTCTGTGTTGCAGCAGGATTCAGTGCACGGTCCTTGCCCATTTCCTTCAAACTGATCTCTAAAAGGACACAGGGATAGGTGGCTATCTCTGGTTGTTTAGAAGTCAGATTCTGTTTAACTAGGATTTTTGACAGTGAATAAAGAGAGTGGAGAGTCCAGAGACCTATTTATCCCACCTACTTCAGACATCTGTGAGGGGATCTAGATGTTCAGATGGGACTAGACTGATCTCACCTAGGATGATTCTTCTAAGAGTCCAACACTTTTCTTAGTGTCACTTCCCCTCAGGAACACATTGGACACACCGGTAATTTTGATTTCAACTGTCTTTGAATCAAGACAACACATTCTTGCCAATGTACAGCTGGTCCAGATTTTCTCATCAAAATCTATTTTGCCCCCTAAATGCCTGGTTGTTAAAACCAGAGTCGTCTGTGGATGGTTGACTGCCTTTGGCTGATTTCCGCAGAGCCCAACACTCACGAAGGATCTGTCCTCTTTCCATGAAAATTGTCCTGCAAACCTTGCACCCACAACAAAATTTTCCTTTACAATGGGAGAGAGGGAAGAGAACATCTATCTAGGCTGCAGTTCAGCAAATGGGTGGCAACTGCTTCAGCCAAATCACTCAAGTGGGCAGAATCGCATGCTTTAGCACAAGCCCTGTGGCTTTTAAATATCAATTCTTCCTTCAGCCAGAGAGAAAGTTTGATCACCATTCATGTCAGACAGCCCAAGGAGCTTACAGAAAATGGTTCTCCTGCTTTTGCTGAGTGACCTCACTAGGTTTGTCTGTGGATAGGTGAGGCTTTAATTTCAGTCTGCCTTTCGAATTCTAGTAGGAATTGCTGTAGCTAATAAAGATACGGGGTGGGGGGGCGGAATCCTATTTTCAGCTTCTTGCTCCTGACACTTTTAATTCTCTTGCAGTGAATCAGTAACATTCATCTCCAGGCAACCCTACATAGCCTCACACATCAGCAGTGATGTAAAAGTAGCCACTACCCTGGCTGGAGTTCTCCCTCTGCGAAACCATTGGCATGAACTCAAGTAACAACCTTTGCCATGGACTCATCTCTTTTTTTTTCTTTTTTCCCCTTCCTCTTTGTCATAACTCATTGTTTTATTAAATTTCAACTGCTGGGTTATTCTTACTAGTTACACCTCCGTCTACCATCACTTGAGGCTAAAGAGGAGCCTTATAGCATCATCAAAACGACAGGAGGAAGATGAAAAATAAAGATACATAAGTCTTTGGTTTATTACAGCATCAGAGCACTGTATTCTCTGAGGTTTTGGAACATGCCTGGAATAGATTACTGTTGAGACTGAAAACCACTGAAGGGAAACTAGGGATTTTAATCAATCTGAGCAGATATTTATCACTAGATGCATTTCAAATCAACTGAGCCTCTTCCTTAAGCAACTATGGCTATGACTAAAAGTTACAAAGGGAATAATGTAAAACATGAGAGGCTGAACTGCAGTATAATTGAATATAATTTGATTTACATGTATTTCCCTTGTACGGGTTTTATGAATAAATAGAACTTTGAAAGGTTTCATTTGATTATCCTTATAGAAAAGCATCATTAACCAAAAATCAGGAACAAAGTCACAGTGTAAAAGGCAAAAGAAAATGGGACAACTAGCATGTTTTCACAAGATTTTTACAAAACCAGATTGATTTCTGTATTATCCCTCATTCCTGATATTCTTTCCAGTGTAATTAAAAGTTTGGTTTCCAGTTTCTCTTAGTTGAAAAAAACATCACTCCAAATCTGTTGGTCAGTCAGAAATTCCCACTTCAGGAAGCTGGGTCCAATTATCCACTCTCCATATCTCATTTCTTTTGTAATCAAAGCAATTGTCCTGATTACCTAACTCTGGTCTTTTCATCACCGTGCTCTCTGCGTATTGGGGAAGCATTTCAGGGAGGATCAGATTATTATTCCTTATGTCCATTTTTTAGAAGTCCAGGAAAAACTACTGGAGAAAAAAAGCCCACCCTGTTGCACTAGAGCAGTCTGTGGCTGAACCTGTGCGTATCATGCACATCGGCTGTCTGCAAGAAAGCGTGTGTGGGTTTGGTTCATTACATGGATCGAATATGGATTAGTCCAAAAACTCAGGGCATGAAACAAACTCCCTTGAATTCTACAGGAATTTTTCCAGTGATTACCACTGTGTTTCACTGAGGCCTCTCTGGGTGTTTTTTGGATCATTGGTTTGTGCTTAATCGTGGGGAACATTTTTAGGGAAATAAATGAACAAACAATATTTTGCCAGAAGAGAAGATAATGCCTAGCAGAATACTGTTGAAATTGAACACAAACTGTGAACCAAATATTAACTCGTTGAGAAAGGACAACTGGGGAACTGAAATACAAATTTGCTGTAAATATGCTGTCTCAGATACATAAAATCTGCAGATTGTTTTGAACCTGAAGCTTCAATATTCCCCTAGACTAAATCCGAAATTTAAATGTAGATTTTTTTTTTTCATTGAGTCCTGAGTTGCCCCAAATTTTGCCTTCTCAAACTACAGCTATCAAAATATCAACAGGCTATGTTTGGTGGGGATGTCATCTCCTGTCTAAGCTCTCCTTCGGTTTCCCTCCTTTTGCCAGTTGAAAGGTGATAAATCTTTGGAAGTGGAGGAAATGGCTGTGAATGTTCAGAGACCATCCAGGAAATCAGTCACCAAGATGTTGTGTAAGTAGTGAGTTCTTCTGTGTTTTACTTACCATGAACAAAAGGGTGACCAGGTCCTGAAGGGTACAAGCAAATTCACTAGATACAAGAACTATGAGAGGAGTAGCTGTGTTTTAAAAAACAATGTTGCAGCTCTCTGGGTAGGATCCCTCTTTTTCAGAGTCCAAATAATCTATCTTGTATATTTTTAAAGAAGGATGTACATCTGTTTTTATCACACCACATGCTCTGCTTATGTTCATGAACAAGAAGGTCCTGCCAAGCCACATATATCAACTGCTGCTGACTTAACCACTTAGACCTTCCCAAGACAAAGTAGGACCTAGGCAGATTTGCACGTTATATAGCACTCAGGAGAATTTGTGTTCCAACCACCCTGAGAGCACTCACATTGCTTCCTAATTTAGGGCTGTCTTTAAGGCAAAGATCACCTTGCTACTGAGATGGTGTTTACACAGGAAACATAAATCACCTTCAACGTCTCCTGCAACAACATTATTCTTTTAGGCAGCTTAAGTCACCGTCTAAACTAGGATATTGTACTTTGAAGTCAGCCTGATTTTCAGTGCCTCATGACTATGACCACAGATATTCATAGGACCCAGGTCTGGAATGGGTTTGTAAGAGTCCTTACTAGAGCCAGCACAGGCAAAGCTGTGCATGGAGGCAAACTCTTTTTCTTTCATGCTGAGCAGTGCACCCAGAGAGACTTCCCATCAGTGCATGGTTCCTATGGTCTTATCCTGCTATGTGATGTACAAATAGTGTGCAGAAGAAATTAACTCCAAGGAACAATGGAGTCATTGTGTCCCAGGTACCACAGATGAATCCAGATGTCTCACTGGCAGCTTCTTCATTAGGCTTTGTACACATCACATTACCTGGCTGTTGCCTGTTCTGTTTGAATGTCATTGTGTGTGCATGCATTGAGTTATCCAACACAGAAATCAGGGGAAAGTTTGTTTAGCTGGCAATGGTAAGACAGAAAGGATAGCAAAAGTTTTGAATTTATGAATAAAATTTGTGTATTTAGTCTTTCATCAACCTTTCTGAACTATATCTGCTCTGTGCAGGCTAGTGAACCATATCCTTCCATAATTGACTTGTTTTTTTTCTTCCCTTTCTTCATGCTAGTTGTCCTTGTGATGGTTTTTGCTATCTGCTGGGCTCCATTCCATATAGATCGACTTTTCTTCAGCTTTATTGGGGAATGGACTGAGCCTCTGGCTAATATATTCAACTTAATTCACGTGGTGTCAGGTAAAGCTTTCTTCTTCCACTTGCATAGGGGCTGGCAAAAAAAAGTATTTGGGAGTGGATTACTTGAAATATGTAGTAACTTATTTTGTAGGTGACATGAGACATACATAGAAAGTCTTCTTGGGGTTTGGTGGACAGTGATGAGAATTGTGCCTGAAATAAAAGCCACATGCAAGTTTCTACAGCTTTCAAGATCTGGGCATATTGTCCAATACAGTTGTCTGAATATTCACAAAGAAGGGGGAAAAAGAAAAAAAAAAAAAAGGATATCATGCATCACTACCAGCTGCTTTTCTTTCTTGTGAATGTTCAGAAATGAAGTCTGCTGTCATTCAGCTGCTGTTAATGAATACACAGCAGCAGGCATCATCCCCCAGAGGCTCTCTCAGGCAAATGGGAAACCTTACCAAATGGCAAGACAAAAGACATACATACTGCTCAAAAGTGAGTGATATAACCAAATGTTGATGGCCCTGCCAACCATAAAATGAAGGCTTCTTCAAAGAGGAATCTTATTTTCAGTCTGCCATGGGAAAACACTGAATGTGGCCATTAGGCAGCTCAGACAAATCCAAGCTCATGCAATTGTCCTGGTATGTTGTAAGAAATTAGCTCCCCTCGGCTGGAAGTTATCCTCTGACAGCTCTGATGGGGCACCAGCTGTGTGAGTCCTGCTGTGGGGATGAGGGCTGTGCTGGAGGCAGGTCAGCGCAGCTCAAGAGAGAGCTGGTTCCTGAACAGCTGGAGATAGTGAGCTCCAGTTAATATTCTCTCCCACTTTCCTTTTTCCCTATGCTGCCTGAGCTCGCCTTGGCAAGACATCCCTCTGCCTGGATGGCAGCAGGCAGAGACGCGCTGTCGCTGCCTCCACCCTTGCACCCGAGCTTGGTGGAGCAGCATAGGCAATGAAGAGATTTTCCTCTTCTGAGATCATTTCACATACAAATGAGATCTCTCTCTCCTTTCCCCCACCCTTGTTCTAGGTGTTTTCTTCTATCTGAGCTCTGCTGTGAACCCCATCATTTACAATCTGTTGTCCCAGCGCTTCAGGATGGCTTTTCTCAGTGTGATTTCTCCTTGCTGCAAGCATTGGTCCCCTAAACATCCTGCTGGCAAGATCTCTGCCCAGCAGAATGTCTTCATGGTTGAGGACCACAATCTCATGGACTCTGCTGAAGACACAAGTCTCCCTGGCACGCACAGGACATCTGTCAGCAGTTCTCAGCTCTCCACTGGTCTGTGACTTTCCCTGTTGTGATCCAGGTGAGAGAGAAATTAAAGAAACGACTTTAAGAAACAAAAAGAGAAGATATCCTCCTAAAAGACTGATTTCAACAAGAAGAGCTCACAGAGGTGTCTTGTGGAACTAATGAATGAGGAGACTGTAATTAGCAGGTGATTGAGAAGCATGGTATTACCCTCAAGCTCATAGGTGAGCTGGAAATCTCAGTTTACTGGCTGCAAGCTATGCCAGCAAAGAGCTGCCTTAAAAAAATGAGACATGGTCCCAGCACAGGAGGGAGACACAGCTTATCCAAGTCTTATCAAATGGCTTTTTATGCACCAGCCTAAAAATTAGTTTATTTCGTTTGAAATGGGGCAACTTGCTGCATAAGCCTTGTCTACTCACTTCTAGCTTTAGGCAAGCCAGCCCCACTTCTCTCCCCTACAATCTTCTCGAGGTGTAGCTGTTGCAAGCCTCTGTTGGCACCGTGAGCAAGTAGACAGGAATAAGAACAGGTCTAAGCTGGGCAGATGAACATCAGACACCAAAATAGCTATTTCTGGGCCAGAAGAACCAGGGAGCCAATAATTATGAACAACAAACTTACTCTTTCTGAGCTAGATGAAGATTTGGGTGGGGGGTGGTGATTAATGCCTTGAATCACTTTGTCGAAAAAACTACCCTTTTTTTAACAAGTCTCAACATTACTACCGTTTCTCCTCATGTTATATCTGACAGTATCCATGCAGTGCTGAAGTGGCACGTGCATGCCATAAATTCATCTGCATTACCTGGGAAATAGCTGTTCTTGGGAACTGAGGATGTTCTTGGTGTGACTCTTTTGCCCAAAATGCAGCTAGTGGGCGTATCTACCCAGGGAATGTGAAATGTTTGCAGCCTTTGCAGGCTCATCCTCCGCATCAGACAGCTTCATTTTTGCCTATTTGTCTGAAATGAGCCTGACAATGTAACAAATGGACCAAGGTAGGTCCCTGCTGCACTCCGTCCCCTGCAGTTTGCAGCAGCTTCTTATCGTTACTTGAACTTTAGATACTTATGTGTTGTCTCTGCCAGTGAAGCCCTGTGGTGGTACTTCAGCAGACTTTACACCTGCCCATACCAGGTGGATTGTAGAAGTCAGAGATCTACATGGGATTAGCAACTACCAGGAAACAGGCTGGAAACTGTTCACAATAGAATTGGGACAAACCTGCAGGATCAGAGAAGCTGATACAAAGGCAACAAAAAAGAGATAAAAGAATAAAAGGATTTGCAGTGATTTTGCATCTATCGAATTAATTTTTTTTTTTTTTTTTTTTTTTTTTTGCCACAAAGCACAATATAAGATCTGGGAAACTCTCTCTCATCCCAGTCATGAAAACAGATCCTGAAGGCAGCACACTTACACCCAAGTTGATGAGTTCCTCAGCTCCACTAACTGCAAGGTCAGGAGCCTACAAAGTTTTGTAAAAGAGGACAGGGTGAATCTGTTACGTGACAGACAATTTTATAAACACCTGTGTCCCAGGTTTCAAAGCCTGCTTGTGTTTCAGAGAAACACCTCCCTTGTGCACCATGATGCAGGGCTAGGTTCAGCCACCACGCTGGGCTCAGGCTTGGCACACACCAGCACGGAAAATCATCTGATGTGTGTTATCAAGGGGCTGGGACTTACATAGTCAGAGTGCACAGAGTTATCACAACAAGTATGAGCATTGTTTCCTGACAGATGGTACATCGTATGCATAAAGGCTTATTCCAGTCTGGTCACTGGGGATCCAGAAGACATTTCCCACCGTAGAAGGAATGGGTTATACTCCTGCAACAATGGGATCTTACCTTGTTTGCCCCAAAGTCCTCTGTTTTGCCTGTTGCTGTGGGACTCCTGGGGGAGGTGAGACGTGGGGAGCTCATAGCAGCTGATGACTCACCTTTTCCTGCAGCACAAGGGGAATTTTAGTCCATGTCTTCTGCCTGACCAATTTTACCAGCTTGAGAAACAAGCCATGGACAAGGTAACAGATACGCGCAAGGCACTGGAGAGAAAAGGCAATCCCTGCTCCCTGCAGACACAGTTGAAATACTTTGTCACCCCCAAGTGGACACTTGAGTTTTGTCAGTGACGTTTACATCTCTAACCAGTTTTGTATCACCATTTTTCCCTTCACCAGCCATCGACGTGTGCTTTCCCCCTGGATTTGCCGTGCCGGCCATGCCTTGCTCTCTGCGAGCTGCCCGGGTCCCTGTTCTCCCACCCCGTGCAGGTCACTGAGCTTTGTGCTCCCATTAATGGGTTGAGTTCTGCCTGGGCAGATGATGTTCAGCATTTCCTCCCTCACCCTGTGTCTTACTTGTGCAACTCCTTAGCTGAGCTGAGGGGGTTATCCTCCTTCTCCCAGCTGTGGGCCACTGAAAATGTGTCTTCTCTGCTGTCCTACACATCCAGCAAAAGCAGTGAGGAGACTGCAGAGTTCGGCATACTCACACATCCACCATATGATGAAGACATTCTTCTGCAAGATTTTGTGCCTCTTTGAATGCATCTTACAAATCTAGGATCAGACAGCGTCTTGTTTTGATGTACAGAGACCCAACCATGAGTGATGCCACTCTCTTCCCCTCCCTTCTTGGGAGAATTAAAAACCTTGGCTGAAAAGCTCAGGCTTATGAAATTAATCTCTTGACTTGCAGATGAGCATGCAGACCTACAGTTAAGGTTGGGATGTGAAGCTGTAGGGTGAAGATTTTGTGTGATCTTAAACAAAATGGCCAAATTTTGATTCCTAGGGAAGACAAAGGGTTTTGTGAGGAAGGGGAGGTGGTGGGAGGAAAAAGCATGTGTGGATGGGGAAATTTTAGAAGATAAATAGTGAGAAGCAAATTACTAGGAGCTCACCTCCAGTTCTGAACTAACTTCTTTTTTGTCCTAAAGCAGTTTTTATCACCTTTACTTTGGTATCCATCAAAAGAAGCAACACTCATAACCAAAAATCTCAGCTTTTTTTGCCAAACCTCAAAAGCAAAGCTGAAAACACTTAGTCTTGCACCAAGCTAAACCTTCTGTGAAAATGTTATTGGGGGCGACATGTCAAAATTCTTCTAAATTCTGCTACAAATAAAATAAATGCAGTGGAAAAAAAAAAAAGTAGGATGGCTTGAAATTGAGTGATCCAAGTTAATTTCCCTGTGACTACAGAGCTCAGTGCCCCCAAGATCCTGAGAGAGATCTCTAGAAAGCAGTCGATGCACTTTGTCCTTAAAAAGTAGTCAATGTTCACTGGAGGCTTTTCTTTCCAAAAGGTTGGAGCTTGAGTTATTTATCATTCTGCTCTGATATTGACCTGGCTGAATTTTGGAAGCTGGATCAAACATGAAAATACTTGGAAGATGGATAGAGATGTCATGAAAGTCAATGATATTCCTTTATTTATACATTTAGCAGCTTTCATAACCAAGTGCTGAAAAACATTGGCAACGGGCTGACAAAAACTGTTTCAAGAAAAGGGAGAACAACTCTCTTTCCCCCAAAGTGGCCTAGTGTGATAAAAATATATTTATCTGAAATCAAGCGTGACTTCCCAGACAGAACTGTCTATTGATTTATTTCTCTGCTTCTCTGGGAAATATCCAAGTGTGTGAGCAGAAAGTGTGGAGTGCAGGGGCAACGTTCCAGCACTGTGAACAAAACATGGATGGTTTGAAACGTGTTGCAAGGAACCACTTATAGGAGAGAAGAATTACTCGCATTGCCGGTGAGTGATACTCGGATCTAATGCCAGGTTCAGTACTGGAAAAAACATCATGACAGCAAGTGGACAATTCTGTTAAGTTTATATGAAGAGGTTTTGGATACTACTGTGTTTTTAAGTGTTTAAACCATGGCTCATCAGTAAAACAAAATGTACACTTCAGCTGCAGAGCTGGTTTATGTATCCATGTGTAACATGAAAATAAATATACTGGAGTCTCTCTTCCTATTGTCCGGTCCATCCTCCAGCAATCCCTGTGCAGATTGTTTCTCCCTCTGATTTCATGTGAACAGCACAAGATGGAGATTCCCTGGATGTTCAGCCAGCACCAAGTGCAGAGCACTAAGGATTTACTACAAATCATAGAACTTAGAAAAAAAATTTCAGATTGTTTGGGCTGGTATATACACACAAAAATACAGCACTAACCCCAGTGTGGTCTGTTGCATCTAAATACTCCACAGGGCTGCTTCTTCAGGGGAGGATGTTATGTTTTCATAGCCAGGAGAAGGTCCCAAAGCAAAAAGTGCTGCTTCCCAGGCTGAGTAACAGCCAGGTTTGCTCTCCTTTTCTGTTTTTCTACAATCATTTGCCTCATTTTCTCTGCTGTTCGTTATGGCACTTGCTAGGTTTTTCCCCACTGAGGTTTCCTGTTACACAAATTTGCTTGAAATATAGCAAATTGCTGAGCTGTAGCATTTCCATATCAAATGGGTATCAAATTAAGGAAGGATATAGTAATGAAAACAGAATAATAATCTGGACTGTTTCTTTCTATAATAAACTGAGGAGGAATAAGGGGAAAGGACAAGAAATCGAACAATGAGAAACTCTTCCAAGGATTAAATGTTGGTTTTAGAATTTAGTCCAAGCTGGTGCAGTGATGGTGAATGTTCTTCAGAGAGAGCTGGGGAAAAAAGAGTTTGAAAAGAAACTCTGCAGAGAATTTCCCAATTTGGGCCTTGCAGATTTCCCCGCCCAGGATAATAAACACTTTTGAGGTTGTTCGAGTAGATCACAAGTTATAAGGGCTCATGCATCAAAAGACTGTGACCATCTTGTGCATGATTCAGCACCGGATTCCCTGACTTGAAAAAAGGAATTTGCCATTTGTAAAATAAGCATGGATCACAATGCAAGAACCTCACCTGGAAAGTCAAGGGATGCTGGTTTTCTTCCACGTTTCTTTCCATTTCACATTTTGGCTAATCAACAGCCTGCTTTGGTCATACCCCAGACACAGAGTCAGAGAGCTAAACTCATTTGCCATCAGAAGTGGAAGACTTTCTGTTATTGTCCAGACTTCGTGAAACCCTGAAAAGTTGCAGCTGTTATTTCTAAGGCAAATTCTCTTCAATCCACTTAATTTCTAAAGAAAGATTAATTTTAGGAGTATAGGAGCTGTTGGGATAGTTTGCTTCCCACTAGGATGGCTAATTCATGAGGGAAATGCTGAAGTCTTTATTGTAAAAGCATAAATAACTTTTCTTTTCCATGCATCCTCAGCTTATACCACGTTGTGAAATGCAGCAAAGTTCCTTCCCAGAGGAACAGCCTTTTGTTTGCTTTTTTTTTGGCTAGAAGTGGGTTTTCCAAAAGACCCTTAGACTCAGATGTCCACAACAGGAAGAGCTCCATCAGAAGAAATCTGGATTCCTTTTACAGTCAAAGGAGGAAAAAAAAAGTTGTGCTAAAATCAACTTACCTGACCTATTTCAGTCATCTACCTTGGGCATTTTACAGGTATTTTTTATGCATATCCTCTACAGTTGAAAAACAAAGCTAGGCAGCTAGGTGCAGGTCATTTTGAAATGCTGTATGTTCTTCATTGAAAACAGGTATGCTTGTCAGTCCCTTTCAATTTATTTAATTTGTTTAGAACCCAAGAGACTCCCTTAGAAATTACTCACTAGGAAAATCGTGCTCCAAATGAGCAAAACAAACAGCTAACAACTAACTAATTCATGCAAAACACTGGGAGAACAGCATCCTCAGGGGTTCACCTACCATTTTGTTCATTGATCTGAGGCTGGTGCCTCTGGGACACCTGCACCATCCACTCACAAGCTGGGGAAATTCAGACAAAGCTCTACCACTAGTAGGGTTTGCAGCATTTGTTTGCAAGCTTGCAGTTTTCCTTCCTTTACTTCTATAGGGGCTGGTGAGGGCAGGAAAGACAGCCATCCTGCCACAGAATGTGCTGCCTAAACTCAATGGAAAGGCTCCAAAGAGAAATTTTTTCATACTGCTGTGGACTGCAGTGCAGGTGGGTTGGGCAGCACTGAGCAACTGCAGCAAAAATCTACAAGCGTCACAGTTTTGGGAAATAGAACTCCCCAGCCTTTCTGTGAGGAAGGAAATAAAACATCAACGAAGGAACTTAGAGGTATAGTTATTGTTTATTTAACCACATACATACTGAAGTTTCTGTTAATTGGCTTGGTGCTGGGGAAATAGCTATATGCAGAGGGATTTTGAATGTGAACAAACTTGCCTTATATCACGAACCTCAGATTCCATCAAGCCCTGCACCACTGTTTCCTCCCAGCTCACGTTACCTGCTCCTGCAGAAAAACAGACCACAAATATAGCAACATATATAAATTTACTTTCAGTATCAATGACAGGACCCTCTACTGGGACTTAGGCACGTACAGCACACAGTAGGGTGACAAGGAACCATTCCTCAGCTGCTTCGAAGTAACCATCTATCATCTCCATGCTCTTAGCCTAAAGTAATGCAAATCAGTTTGTGTTCCTGCATACAACAAGGATGAAGAGGCAGTTGACATCGGTCCAGTCACATCTAGTTTGCTTACGTATCTCAGCCCCAAGACAAGGGGCTGAGTTGCGTGGAGCGCTCTCTCTCTGCATACAACAAGAAAGAATCCCTAAGTTGAGTCAGACATGACAGCCTACCAATTCCCAGTGAACCTACTACGTTACTCCAAGAGGCAGCAATGACTGCCATACAGGATCCAGCCTCAGCACACTCCACCTTTTTACGGTGTCTCTTGCATTAACAGCAAGGAGCACTCATGTAAGTGTTAGCCTCAGTCTGGTTGCTTCAGGTGTCTTTTCTTTCCCTATCTCCCCTCCCATGAGGAGCAGGTATGTTGAAGAATCATCTCTCTCCCCTATCCACCCCTGTCTTTTCACTACTAAGAAATTCCACTGAGGATTGAGTCTTTTCCCTGAAACTTTATTTGCCTGCTGTAGCGTTTTCACACCGTATTTGTATTCCAGTCCCGATTTCAATTACCTGGCTAACCTTTTCAATTTTCACAGAGAGCGAGAATCAGGAAACAGCAGGCCCTTTATTACAGCTCACACTGGCGGGGAAAGTTTCACTCCCCTTCCCTCCCCCATGTTTGCAGGAAAGCTCTGTCAAATTCAAACTCATTGATCATAACTTGTCTATTTACTTATGCTTTGCTGACTGTTAAGTATTCTGGTCCTTTCTGCAGATGTCTTTTCAATCCTCTTTTTTGGCTTGAACATGCTTTATTTCATATCATTTCTAAAAGCAAAGGAGAAACAGCCTTAAGTCTTCACTCTGGTGCTTGACTCCAGTGGAAGCTCTCACCAGGGTCAAACACTGGAGAAGGTAAAAGACTTGTGCTTCGAGAGGGGCTATTTGCTGATCCTTGATAAGAAAGATCTGGTAGTAGCCAGTTGTTATTTACATGTCTCAGAGCACTTCCCAGAGGAGGCTCAGGGCTTTGCAAGGGTCCCCTCAAACCAGGAGGTAAGTCAGGCACGGGACACCACTCTGCTGATCCCAAAGCCACTGCTCTGCCACTAAACTGTACTGGCCATGGCTGTCAACTGCAAAGGAAATATTCTTCCTCCTCCTTTTTCCCTGTCTCAATTCTCCAAGTCATACTCCTCCTCTTACCTCCTTCACTCTTCTGAGTGCTCTGTCTGCCCCATCACTCAGCCATCCAGCTCCTAAAAATGGTTTATTTCATTAGAAGAAGGGGGAGGAAGGATTTAGTACAACAGATCTGTTTCTTAGCAACTCCTTCCCCTCTTTCTTACTCTTCTTTTGTTATTTCCAGCTCATTATCTTTGTTCATGTTCAACTCCAAATTAACTTAATTACAGATAGATTTCATATTTCTCTAAACCAGAAGGGGCACTTGTAAAACGCCTCTCCAGTAAATAGTAAATAACGGCCTTGGCCTATCCTAAGTAGGCTCTGGGAAAGGCAGCTCAGCTGTGTCTGTCCTGCTCCCTCCAGAGATGTCTCCCAGTTGCTCATAGCTCCCACCTTTCCTTTGAGCTGCTTTTAGGTGAAGCATTTCATCTATCCATGTTGCCGCTTGTCCAAGTTCATGAGAACCATTGAGCTCTACAACAGACATCTATATAAATCACCAGGTGAATGCTCATCTCCTCTTGCCATATTCAAATAGGTGGAAAGTACCCAGGTTCAAAGTCTGTGCCTATTGGAATCTGCCCTGGGTGCAAGTCTGAGCTAAACCTGAGTCATATTGAGTCTGAACTTTGGATTCAGTCAGTGCAGGATGACCTCCTATTACTTACACATTTGATAGGCCAAAGATCTCTCTTGCTTAACGCAGCTCTGGTTGCTCAAAAGTCATATACTGACAGTAGCCCTCTCCTTGAAAATCCCCTCTGAGATAAAAATGCACTAACTGGACTAGAATCAGGGCAGCCCCTGATGCCTCATCCTCTCCTTAGCCTTTGATAACAGGTTTCCTTTGGAAATCAGGAGCAGGATCTCTCTCTAGCAGTGGATGGATTTCTCACCTTCTAATAGGTAAGGTTGCACTGCTGTGGCTTACCGTTCACAAAAGTTTTCCACTGGCAGCGGAAATATCTTCTTCCTTCTGCTGAAGGTCAAGTAGCTGTTACCCAGTCAAGACACCTCTTCCTAAGTTCATCAAGTTCTGTCATGGTGTCAGTGATTCCTCACTGGCAGAAGCAGGATGATGCTCTGAGAAGAATGAGGAAAGATCTGTATTGACACAATGGGGAAAGAGTTGTTAGAGGATCAGCCACCGACAGAATTTTGTTGAGAGCATAAGAAATTCTACAAAGCCACAGATAAAGACATAGGGGAGGAGGAACTAAAATCCCATTAGCAATCTAAAAGGCAGGAAGGGGGTTATGGCAGTTATGAGAGGAGTCAGTGCTGTATTTCTACCATTAGAAGACGACACCTGTGGTTTCTGGGAAGGAAAGAAAGCCTGGGTGATTCTTTATGCAGATGGTTCCTCCTCATTCAGATGAGCACTTTTTCCCATCTGTTCGCTGGCTGAAAAAGTAGAACCACAGGTTAAATCGGGATGTGTTTCCCTCCTTCATCTGACAAAGGTAGAGTTGTAAATCATGAACGTATACTTGAGTTAACTAACTCCAACGCTGGTAGCAGCGCAGATGGAGGATAAGCCTTCCTGGGTCTGGTGACTGACCCATGAAGTTAAGAGGAATGATATAAACTACGCAGCTATGAGGAGACCTTACCACGTGAACTGCAGTCAGGTCCTTGATCTTAGTCCTGGACTTTCTGAAGGATGGGGTCTCATTCGGAATGAAACTCACTCTGCCCCAAAAGCGTCAGGATCTTCCCTTTCTCTGTTGCCCCTTTCTTGCTCATCACTTCGCTCTGTAGGGAGGGAGGTCACAGGTAGGATATTTTCTCCCTGCTTTGTGAGGACATTTTCAGAATTATCTATCTCAGTGCACCCACGTTGTGTTCATCAACTCAGCAGAAGACTGTTCCTAAGGTCTGTTTTCAGGCCAGAAGTGTCCAAAGGAGTCAAGGAGCAAATATTTGCCCTGAAATCTGAACATGTGGCCTCTAAAGAGCAGTTGTACATACAAACATCCCGATTTACAAGCCAACAACACTATCAGTGCCCACTGGAGGTCAGTCTTGTGCCATGAAAACCCTCGTGGGGAGCAAGGCCATGGGGTGCCCCGTTATTTCCAGCAGCCTTGGACGCTGAAGCTTGCATGTGTGGTGCACAAGACGCCCCAAGAGAGAACCTGTTCCAGCTCCCTCGGTGTTGATTTATGATTTAGAGATTCTTCATGTTTTCGTTTCTTTTTTTTCCCTGCTCAAGGGTATCCAGTGGTCTGTTGCTGAATAAGCTCAGCAAGAGAGATGTATGTGCTGTTCAATCAGCACAGTCCAGGCTCACAGAAACCCAGGATGCTCCTCAAGTCCGAGACGAAGTGTGTAGTGGCACCACGTAGCTATGTGGCCTGCTCATCCAAGCTGACCTGAAAAATACTCTTATTTTGGGACAATTTTCAGTCTTCTGGTTTTGTCACAGGGAATTGGAATCATAATTATTTACAGGTTACACTCTGTGGATGAGAGATTGGGATACTGATGCAACATCAACACAAGTGCAAGTCTGGACACACCTAATTCAGAGCCATATTCCTTGCCCGTGCCTATAATTAAGACTTTCTACACTGAATAACGTTCAAAGAATCACATGAGACTCTCCAGGAAGGGCTCAACAAATATTTAAAAGGAAACGAAGACCTTCAGCTAAACATTTTGATAAAATAAGATTTTTTCCCCCTAAAAAAGATCTATGCTTTTACTACAGGATCCCACAGGTGCTTGTGCAAACTCAGCTCTGGCTCTACCAAGTGAAGTCAGCTCTTGGTAATTCTTACATCTATATAAAAAATATGCATCAGTATGGCCTTTGCAGAAAATAGAGACTGAAGTGCCCAGCTGTGATCTCCTCATGTTACTATTCCATGCATCAGTCTCTGGCCAAGATATTCCTTATTTCACCTTCATGGTGACTTAATTATTCTCTCTGGATCAAAGATAACAGAGCTGTCCTATGCCCTGCCTCCAGTCAGGCCACATAAGAAGTGCAGGATACATATCATCCACACACATTCACTGAAGCTCAAGACTGAAATGACAGCCAGCATTGAACAAAACCTCTGTTGGTCTCTTCTACAAGAAGCCTTAAGCATATTTTTCTTCTGCTTTGCTGTAGTAGTTAGAGAGCCATTCCTTTCCTGCTATTTTTCTAGCACAGTAATAGAAATATTGATCCACACGACTGGCTTCTTTCCTGTGAGTGATCAGCTATCTTTTGGTGTTAAACAAACTGCAATTATGCATTCTAAACAAACAGAGAATCACAAGGGTCAACGTACCTTCTGATCTCTTATTCCCATTAGTATTCCTGTCTGCATGGCCTTGTGCATGCCACAACTTTCCAGCAAGAGAAAGGCAGCCTCCTGCTCTCTGTCCTCCATTCATACTCACCTCCTGCCTCAAGGAATGTTACTTACAAGATGTGATCATAACCATCCCAGGACCTTGGCAGCCCACTGGTGACACAGGCAGTCAGAAACCAGGCGAGCAATGGGTAGAAACAGAGACAAGAAGACTTGTTGACTTGGGCAGAGTCCATCAGGCATCCTTGCAGCAGCCCTTGGGTGGTCCATCTTGCTGCCTACTGGAAACTGTTAGACCAGTAGGATGCACTGTTCTCAGTATGATCCATGTTTGCAAATTACATGTCAACGAGCTTAGGCCAAGGGGAGATTCACGTCCTTTGCTTTGCACATTAGTCAGCTTTGCATGTAGAGGCGAAACAAGGTTAGTGAGGAGAGGAGCACGAGCCTCTGTCATTTTGCCCTCAAGATCCACTACTAGAGCTTTGGTCCTTCCTCTCACAAGTCAGACATTTTCATTCCTTTTTTGTTTCTTTTAAGGTGGGGGGCAGGGTGTGAGGGGTTTTTTCCCTCCTCATTCTTTGCTGCTACATCCATGCTATTTACTGCAGCAGGAAATGTAACATCTCTTCACCTGTCTGTTTGGGAGCTTTGCAACGATGGTCTATTACCGCTTTCTTATGAGGTATTTATTTTCTTATAAACATTTTGTACCTTCACAAATGGGACTGAACCACTTACCTCTATCAATAAATCACAGCAGCTAAAGCCCTGGTTTACTGCCAGGCTGGACCAATTGTGGAACTTAGTGATTGTGCTGAAGACAAAAGGTTTGAACTAGGGACATATTTAGCTGTCCATATTTAAAGAAGGATTGAAAGGAAAGGGAGAGTTTAGAAAGTATCTAGGTAAAAAATAGCTGTATGGAAGCAGGACAGCTGCTAGTCTCTGTGAGCAGGACCCAACTTCATATGTTCTGCCTCATTTACTCCATTGATCTGCCCAGCAAATTTTGCAGTCAAGATTTTCTCAGCCTTCCTAGAACTGTTTCTCCCTCTTTCTGCCATACCCCAGCTGCCCTTGCTCTCCAATACTGCAGGCCGAGTCCTGTTCATGATCCAGTGATAAACTTCTGCCCTGGGCATAGCTGGATAAAGAAATCCCTTTGCTGAAACACTGAGGGATACTGGTGCGTCACTCTTCGATGATGCCCTGAGAAAAATTGTGCTTGGTTTAGAAATGCTAAAACAAAAGGGTTTATGGATATTGAGGAGTTTTAGTAAGTTTAATTCTGGCAGGAGCATCTTTTCGATACATTTATCAAGCTGAGTGCAGCTCCCATTTCAAGGCTGATGAAGATATAATAAACAGCAAGACAAAAAAAAAAAATCCTTTGAAAAGTGTATCCAGAGCAGTTTAATACATAAAAGAAGACAGGGAAAAAAGAAGAAAAATCATCAGCGTGAGTTTTGGCTTTCCTCTGCTGTTCATTTTATAGCATAAATTTAAATAAATGAATGAAGCAGGTTGGTGGAATCACTCTTTCATTCCAAAATTCATTCCCTAAAAAGTCCTGCCTGTGAATTCATCTTTCTACAATGGCTCATGTCTTGCCAGCTACCCTTCAAATCGCCCTCCAAACTGCCACTTTGAAATTTTTAAGCATATCCATTAGGCTCTGCAGACCCCTGGAATTTCTTTGAAAAAGTACATGCACTCCTGATTGATGAAAAGTCTTTATGGAAACTCCAGTGCAATAAACCTCAACACAGCTAAGCACCTGGATGCCAGCCAGCTCAGGTGATCCCAAGCATTATACTGTTCCCTTCCCACTGCCCATACAGAGAAGACCTTGGAGTTCGCACTAAGCTTTTGTCTTTCATAGAGGAGACGGCTCCCAGACAGCTCCCCGGAGGTCTCAGTCCTGCATTAGCCATCAATTGTTTCTCTGGGTAGGAGGGCAGCCTTTGTTCATGTTGGGATTAACTGTCATTTACCTGGTTCTCTTTTCCATTTGGATTCATGGTTTTCTGGCAAACTAGGACGCTTTCTCCAGTCTCTTGCTGGGTATTTCATGCTATTGATCTCTGGGGTATGACAATGAAGTCACCACATTTCTTCCTAGTGCATTTTGGTTATCAAGACCTGATAGACACTCAGACTGGATGTTCAGGTGTGAGTTTCAACACTCTTCTTCCAGAAGCTGTCACCATGTTATCATTAAATTGCAGGAATTCCTTTTTGGGTCTGATTCTTTCTTCAGTTGATTTGGGTTAAGACTCCTGGACTTCAGCAGATATCGTTAAGATTCTGTTAGCAATACAGAAAACAAAGAGGGAGTTGCAGACAGAAGAAAATATTGAAAGATGAGAAGTGGTGAAAGAATCAGAGAGAAATGGGGAGAAAAAGACAAGTCAAAAGGAACAGAGAGAAGAGCTGAAAAGGAAAGAAGAAAACCAGAAAAATTAATAAAGAATTGGAATGAGAATAAGGATGAAAGGAGAGGGAAGAAGGGGAAGAAGAAGGAAAGGAGAAGGGAGAAAAACGGCCCAGAAACATGCATAAATAAAATCCGTGCTGGTTTTCACTAATACTCCACCAGATAGAAACAATATCAACAACGATAAAACCTTTGAGCTCCAGAGCAATAGGTGAAATAATTCAAGCACCACTTTCAGATTAAAAAACAGTGAAGGGAGTTTGATTTCTTTCCCAGGTTTTTTTTCCTTCTATATATATAGAAAATAACCTCATCCACTTACTCACGTTCTGCGGCTCATCACCACAAAAACATAAATTAAAGAATGAAACCACCCTCCAGTGCAGACAGAAAATAAATCAGAGGCCTTAGTGCTTTCGCATTGTTGCAGCTGGGTCCTGTCTTCACATTTATATATTTTTAAATTTTCCCTCCCTCCTCGCACTCCAGAGACCATATCCCATAAAATGTCGGGTTATCAAGTTAACTGTGAATAATTCATGAGATAATTATAAAACATTTACACCAGAACATTATTATCTTGCAACTAAAAAAACCCCAAATACTTAATGTCCTCCAACACTGATGGCAAGCCTCTTGTGACTGCAGTGTTCTTTATCACTAAAATTAAATGGAGTTAATCTTCAGTACTGCTCTTGAGCCTACTTGCACGGAATCACAGAAAAAACACCCTCAGACAATATGGAAACACAAAAGTACGTACATATATATACATGTGTGTTTATGCACACACATATATAAAAGGGATTCTGACACATGCCTACAGAGGAGGTTCAATTTCAGTCTTTCTCCCCCAAATAGACTCTGAAGCATAAGGGACACACACTTTTATGCTCCAAGGATGGATTCAGCGTAAGCTGATGGGTTGTTATGATCCACACACAGAGGCACGAGTACACACAGCTATAGGCACAGCTGCCTACCCAGGCTGGAGAGACAGAGCTGTGCGTGTAGGGAGGAGGAGTTGTGACTCACGGAGACAGAGAGTCTCTCACAAGCACAAACCGAAGCACGCGTGGAGAAGACACACACAGACCTGCAGCACTCTGGGCCATGCACTGAGGGACTGTGGTAGGATACAAGGTTTTCCTTGTCATAAGCCTAGAGCTAACTCTGAAATGAATATAATAATAAATTGCAGTTTTACGCTAGTGTCACCAAGATCACGATTTGGCCTTGTGTATGCATCCAAAATTAAGACTGTCTTATGTGGCTGTAAAGGCTCCTATGAAAGCATCTCTGACAATGCAAATCTTTGGTACAACAAGGATACTGGCCATTAAGATTTCTGCAGCCTGGATAACAGTTCCTCAGTCACCTTCCATCTGGACATAAGGCCAGAGAGGTGTCTGGGATAATTCTCAAAGCCATGCCTTCACTATGTGCTGGTGATGTCTAGTTTCCACAATACTCCTGAGGGCTTGAATAGGCTGTCATGGTTTGATGTGGAGAGGGGGGTGGTTCTGGTGGCAGGAGAGGGATTTTGCTCCCTGCGACCTCCCCGGTTTTGGAACCGGGTTAGGCTTAGTTCTGGCCACCAGATCAGACTGCCATCCCCCTCGGGGTTGAGCCAATAGGGCGCCTCTGCGAATTGCCCTATTTAAGTCAGGACAAGGGAACCGGAAAAGGTGCTTCGCCCAGGATCGACCAGAGAAGGGAGGAGGGCACTGCCCCCGCTCCCTGGCTCCCGGCCGGGCGGCTGCCTGCGTCGGGCCGGCGCCGCCCACGGAGAATGGCGGCGGCGGAGCCAGCTGGGGAACTCGGGGGCACCCCACTCCCGGGGTGCCCACTGGGCTGAGTTCACCTGGAGAGGACTGAGATCTGAGAGAAACAGCTGCATCGACAGCAGGTCAGTGAGGATGGAGCGGGAGGAGGTGTGCCGGAGCCGAGTTTCCCCTGCGGCTGATGGTGAGATAGCAGGCTGCCCCCCTGCAACCAGGACGGCCTCGGTGGAGCAGCGACCCACTCGCAGCCCGTGGGGAGAAGATGCCTGAGCCCGAGGATGGTCGTGTTGGGGGCACGGCAAGGCAGAAAGGCATCTGGAGTCTTCGTGACGACCCACGCCGGAGCGAGTGGCTACAGCTCCCTAAGTACCCGAGACTGTGGTATAGCCCACACCGGAGCAATCTGTGGGGAAGGATTGTTTCCAGTGGGCTGGACTCACGTTGGAGAAAATTTGTGGATTTTTTCCTCGTGGGTAGGGGATCCATTGGAGCAGGGGAAAAGGGTGTAAGGACTCCTTCTCCTTTAAGAAAGAAGCAGCAGTAACAGCACGGAATGAACTGACCTGCACTCCCCCAGTCCCTGCCCCCTGTGCTGCTGGGGGGAGGAGGTAGAGCCGGGAGGAAAAGGAAGGAGGGGGGGGGGAAGGTGTCGGTTTTAAGATCTGGTTTTGTTTCTTTCTGTCCTCTCAAGTAATCGGTTTTTTATTTCCCTTTGTCCTTCTAAGTAATCATTAATAAACTGTTTTGCTTTGAGAAAAGCGCTGCCTGTTTTGCCCAGGACCATGGTTGGTGGGTGCTCCCTCTGTTCTTGCCTCAACCCTCAGTCCTTTTGTTTTTTTTTTTTCTCTCCTCTCTACTTTATTGGAGAAGGAGAGACTGTGTGAGTTTTAGTTGCTGGATCAGCCTAAAACCACGACATAGGCATACGCAGAAAAACCTCAAAAAGGTTCCTGCTTAGTTTACAAAATCTACCAGCCTTTTGCTAGAGAGACTCAAGTTTTACAACAATGACTTCTCCTCTCTCAAAGGAGCACAGAATAATGGAGCACCACCAAAACATAACCTCACTAGACAACCGTTTTTATAAATGCGGGCTGCCATGCTATCAGAAAAAAAGAGAGCCAGCAAACCTTGGGCTGGCACAGCTATTGTCTAGCTAAAATGCCTGGGGTAACCCAGGGCAGGAAAAGAAACTGCCACAGGGCAAATGCAGGAAAGAAAAACTCTTTCTTGTTCCACTTTCCTCCTTCCTCCCTCTTTGAATGCAGTTGGTCCACATAGAACATTATCTGTGATTTCTGGCAAACACGTTTGCACCCAGACCAATACGCTCAATGCTTTTCTGCACGGAAGAGAAGGCCAAGAGCTCCTCTTCCTCCCTGCACCTATTAAGTGGCCACATTAGGCAATGCAACTGCTACATCTGCCTTACAGCCAAGAGCCAGGGCTGGAAGCTCACTGCACATTCTGAACCGGTGAATATGTCCCAGGAGATTTGGCACTAAGCTGACAGTAAATAAAACTACCCAGAGCCTGAGGCATTACAGTCTGATTAACCACACGCACCTTTGTAGAAGGATTAGGAGGACTCTATCGTTGTGATGTTTGAATCCTAATTGAAAACCGGTCCCTCTCACACACACTGTGCTGGTCTGGGATCTAGGAGGAAGGATATGTGTGTCTGTGAGCATCTGTTTTGGGATAACAAGGGGGTTCACAGCTTCAAAGAACCATGTTTACCTCCCATTGCACATCAGCCCAGCAAAGGTCATGGGATTGTACAAAACCAATGAATATAGTGGGAATTGGAGTTTGAATTTCAATCATCTATGCAGAGCACATCTAGAAATCTGTCTGTTGTATCTAAGTGTCAACAAACACTCATGGAATTTCATCTCTGCATCAATTTGCAAAATAGGAGAAACGTTTTGTGAACACCAACGTAGTTCTGTGTATACAGCTGCCAACAGTTGCCCTCTGGGGTGATTCTTGTAATTTGCTATGTTTCTCTCAGCACAATGTCATTTATCATGAAGACTATCATCAATACATGAGCTGAAGATGAACCCCTAAGAAGGTTTATTATCCCTAACCATGAAGCACAGAAGAGACCTGTTTCAGGTATTCTTCTCTGAGTACCTAACAGCTATACTGCAAGGGGATCTACAGTCAAGAGACCAGTGAGCAGTTTGGGTTACCAGACTCTCACGCCATGGAGGGCAACAGTCCCAATATGTAACTTTGAGCTCACTAGTGGCTTTCTAAATGCTCAAGAGTCCCATTCCTGAGCATTCAATCTCAGCATTGACGTTACAATGCAGAGCTGGCATTAGCAAAGCAACAAGACTGTCTGTGAGTGGTTATTACTACTATCTATGTGATCCTGCAGCTAAAGACCAAAAATCATAGTGCTAGACATTGCTCATGACCCCTCAAATATGTAGCTGTAGCATAGCCTGCTCCTCAAAGGCATTACTGTCTCAGAGTAAAGTTAATGTCAGCAGGTAAAGACAGATGGGGACCATGAGATGATGAATGGTGTTACACAGTCCGAATGTGCACAGCTTACCTAGCGTTAACCAACTAATTACAGATGCTAAAGAGATAACACCTCTTCAGCTGACTCTTCATAACCACCTGAGCACATCACCCACACGTGATTGCAGAACAGAGCTCTGACTTAATGCACGAGGACAATGGCAGTACAAGGGGATGTGTTCTAGCTCACGTGTTTGCTTATATTCTCCCTGAATGTCTCTCCCTAACATTTGCCATCATTTGAGCATGAAGGTTTCCCACTGAAGAGAGCTGAAGAATGCAGAATTTGTTTCTCTCTGTAAGGACAAAGGGATGATCAAGTCGAAGTTGTTTCTCCTCAAATCATGGATCAATTGAGCAACTCTGATGATGTCACTATCCCTGGCACTGGGACCTAATTCAAAATTACCTCAAATCTGAAAGATTGATTTTCACCATCAGCATTTAATGTCTGCTGTATCTTTCTTTTCCCAGCAGAGCGGAAAAAAAAAGAAAGAACAAGAGAGAGGGAGAAGGAGATGGTTCAGACTCAACTGCAATTTAGCATTCATTTGCATTTTTAAATTAGTTAAGCTATGGACCATTGCAAAGCAATGACAGAGAATTTTTGTAATAATTAGTCTGCTGGGAGTGTAGAAATAGCAGGTTGCACTGAGAGAGGAAGCAATACCCAAATGCTCAAACTGGGATTTGCACAGGCAAATTTATTCTCACTCATATGGGGCCAGAGATCCAGCTCACCAGACACAGATAGCTACAGTTCAGACAACTTCATCTGCACCAGACACTGGCTGTAGTCAGTGGAGAGAAGGAATGTTTCTAGATTACAATTCATCATATCCTAAGGTAAAAATCTAAATTAGGAAAGATGATTAGACACCTGAAGTGAGGTGAGACGAATCTCACCACTGTTGTTTTGAGTGTAACCTTAAATTCTGCAGTCTCTTCATATGCATCAGTCTCTCCTCAGTGGGCTCTACACATCTTACCCCCTCTCCCTTCCTTCTACAGTTCCTACCATGATTCTCCTAGTGCCTGTAATGAGATGTATCCCTCTCCTAACTCCACTGGAAAGTCCTCATTGCTTCAAAACTGACAGCAAATGCTCAGAGAAGGAGGAAGTAGAGGGTCAGGCTGGGAAGGGACTAGAGGGTCCCAATTTTGCCAGAGGGACCTACCTTTCCTTAGCTCGTATAGGAGGATACAACAGCACTTCACTGTACAGTGCAAGTTGCTGCATATTCAGCAATCTGACTTGAACTCACTGATGTTGCAATAAGTCGCATGTTTGTTGTTTGAGATGGATGAATATTATAACGTCTCCTTCCTTGGATGGCAGAACACGCAGCACTAATGCCCACTTTGCTCAGTAACAGAAAGAGGCCATTCAGGACTAAGCACTGCACACTCGGCCATCCTGAAAGCAACTGTCCATTGCCCATTAGATGCTCTCTGTCTCACATCATTTTGTATTTGTTATCCTCTGCTTGCACTGCTCCAAATACTGGCATCTGTTTCTCAGGGTGCCTGCTACTTTTTGCTTAAGTTTCCCCTCTGAGTGAACTGAAGCACAAGGAACATTCAGTGAATTTCCTGAAGCCCAAATCCTTCACCTGATCTGAAACATCAACCCTCAGCACATTTGTGTTCACCCAGCTTCATCACTGCTTTGTCCGAAAGCGTGAATACATTCACTCCCAAAGCAACAACAGTCAGCTGCAGCAACCCCCCGCCAGGAATCAGTCAGTACAATGTATCTGGCATGGTGATGCAATATTCTCCGTACGGACAAAAGCCAAATGATAAGGAGAGTGGAAGGTCTCTCTGACCCTACATTATTAATATGTCATTACAAATAACATTTGCATCTGCCCATATTCATCAGACATAATGAAAACTGAAGCCAAAACTCACCAAATACATAAAACCCAAAACCTTGAAGTTAGATGTCACTAAGTGTGTACCTATTAACCCAAATGGGATCCACAATTCAAAGAACATATGGACTCGACTGTTGTCTGAACCTATGTTACAGAAAATTGCGTGCACTCTCCAGGGTAACCGTAAAGGAACAACAGGCTTAGGGCTGTGCCATGGAACGGTTTGCTATCTCTCAAGCATAGTATGGAATTACAGAGCATCAACATTTTACAGACACTTAATCCATAACGGTGTGTCATGTGGGTATATGAGAATCAGCCATTTTCTTTTTTTTTTTACTTCTTATCTCCTTCCGAAGACGTCCCTACGACTTGAAAATCATTCTACCTGCATCAAATGCATTAACTCTATGACCGCAAAATAGAGACCTCATTATTCTGACAACAAAGTGAGTACAACTGGATTTCCCTGAAGGAATCCGAACCTTTACGGTTTTATTACCATGTCACTCAGTTTTCACAGGTATTAATCACAAAGGTACATTTTGTTTCAACATGGACTTAAGTGACTCAGTCTAAGTTATCCCTTTTGAGGACAGAAGGGCAAGAAGAATATGAAAGATAAAAGAAATAAATGGCTCTACTTACATTATGGATGCCAAGACCAAAATGTGCACTGTTCCACATTTGTTAAGTCCCTTGTTCAACTTTTGAGATTGGCCTTTCTGGAGTGTCTTTATCCCTTCAAAGTTTCTGATACGTTGTTACCAATTTGCCTCACCACATCAGCTATGACAACTAGCACTGCCCTAGAAAGTTCAAGCTTCTTGGTTGCTCCCCTATTTTGCCACAGGTCCAATTTGAGGTGCAAGTAAGCACTTCCTAGGATCTTCTGTGCATTTTCTCTCAAAATATCCTTGCTTTCTTCCTCTGGCAGAGAATAGCTGTGGTTTGTGCTTTACAGCTGTGGTGTAGGCTCTGGAAAGGTTTTTTTTAGCTTGTAGTATACAAGAGCACATGGAGCAAATCTTCTGTCAGTGCTGCTGAACTCTGGATACGAGTCTTCTCAAGGGAGCTTAGGCAGCTAACCTGCAAGATGTTTCACTTTCTGTGGTAGTCACTGGAGAGAGAAACACCTCCCAAGGACCATTTGTCTCATCCTAAGACAGTTGTCTGAGAGAAATGAGATCAGTTTCTGAAAGTGTTGTTCTATTCCTACCAACTACACAACAAATCTACACACTTGTTTAGACTAGAAACCAATTATTAAGCAGTTGCATTTAGACTAGATGGAACACACTCAAAACATCTTTGTGTGTTTGCTTATATACATCGGAGTGGATCCATTCTAGTTTATTCCTGAGTGTCTTCACAAAAGCATCACCTTGGAAAGGGCACTGTTTTCAGACAGAACCAAGCTGATCCAGATTTAGACTCAGGAACTGCCAGAAAACATCCGCAGCTCTATGAACATACACTCCCAGCTAGTCCTTTGGTTATGACAGTGTCTTCCCTGTGACACAGTAGGTTGTGTAGAGACAGCAGTGAAAAGATAAAGGAGACAGAAAGGCAGCTTCTCTGTGTACCAGTTCCTCAGTGAGGACCCATCTGTATTATAACTTTTATAACTACCCTTTCTGAAAGACTGAATTTTAAGAAAGCTTTTTTGAAACATCTCTAACTATCCAAAGGCAGTCAAAGTAGTTACATGCAATATTTCTTTGTCAAGCATCTCCATTTGTCCCCAGCGTGTTGCTGCAGCCCAGCAGAAGGGCCGATATCCAGTGTCTTCTGATGTGTCTTCAGACCTTCATCCGCTGAGGCATAGCCGTCTATAATTATGTTTGCTGGATATTTCCATATGTGTAGCCACCAGTTCAGCCCCACTGTCCCACGAAGTACTTTTCCACAAAAATAAGATCTTGTAAAACCTATACCTTAAAACGACTCCCCCTCTGAGATTGCCCTTGCCTCTTTATTTTACAAAATAAAGGCTTGAGTGCTCATTCTCCTGAGCCTCCAGAGTTTCTGCTGTGTTATCTGTGATTGTCTTGGAAACCCAGCTCACCCCGAGGCCAGCTATTAACATCTTTCAGCATAACAACAGTTTTTATTGTCCCACCATTTCACATGCATCCTGTCAAGCCCTGCAGATGAATGAGTTACCAGGGGGTAAGTTTGAGTATAAATTTACAAGGCCTCTACTCCATCATAATTGTCTGTATTCATATTCTCATTCTTCATGCTCAACCAGATGTACTTGGAAGCGATTTGTCCTCAGGAGAAAAACGGGTTGGTTGCTTTGCATCTGCTTTGTAGAAACAAAGAAAAGAGTGTCCTGGGGCTTCCTGTGGAAAAGCTGGGAGGTCACCCACTAACCTTCCCTGCCTAACTTGTTCTTCTTTCTGTGGTCCACGTCACGCTTATTCCACCTCATTAAAAAATGTTTAGTGAAAATATGAAGCCAGTTATTTAATTTGAAAGACAGTTTTCATCCAAGTAGCTGAAGTATTTCAGTTGGAAAGAGATGTACTATCAAGGACAAAATACAGCGTGCAGTTGTCTACACTAAAATTCTTGACGCTATGCATATATGAGCAACCATCCATAAAGGACACGCAGTTTGCATCAGCAGAAGACTTCTCCAACCCCAACTGTAATATTTCTACAGAGACGCAACCTAAGAACGTTTGACTCTCTGCATTTTTCGCATGTGCCTCAAAGCTTTTGTTAGCATGACTATGATGGCTAGAGGGTGTGATTTGCTCGGATTCCCAGCAGACAACCAGGCCAGCAAGAGCTCATGGTTTATACATGGTCTCTGATTCTTTTTATTATTTAATGGATTGACTAAGAATATCTTAATGGCTCCAATGACTGTTGTGTTTTCAATGAAGCAGCAAATAATTGAAAACACTAAATACTCATATCTGGTAAATGACAATACAATAATAGGCAGGCAAATATTGGAGAACTTCTTACCCAACTGAGAGAAATTAAATATAACAAAGATCACTGTCAGAGAAATCCGCCATGGATGACACCTATCTCTGTAAATGAGTTTGATGCACCCTTCTAACCTGTGGTACTATTTCATCTGGAATAAGAACAAAGCTTAAAGAGTTTCCTAAGTCCAGCTTGTACAAACACTTAACTTACTTTGTGTTTACACTGACTTTAGTGATCTTCAGCTCACATCAGTACCATTGCATAATTTATTATTTCTTGACTACTTATCCATTCCACCTGTGCTGGAATTGCTCTATAATAATTTGTGAAAGCCTTATAATGCCCTAATTATTGCAATGCCTGTTGTATTCGTATGTGATAAATGAAACGTGGAGAGAGAGAGGCAACAAGGAGAGTCAGGCTTCTGAGGTAAAGGCTTGTTCAATGTACACAACTTAGTATAAACAACTCCAGGATTCTAAAAGCCACATCCAGGAAATGAAAAAGGCTGGGCATAAGAATACCAAAACCATTTGCCTGGGGTCTTACGCCACCACTGTAGAAATGTAACTGGGATTGGATTTTGTTTCTCTTTTAGCTTCAGTCTCCCTATGGCTAGAGAAAATGACTGTAGCTTATGGGAGCAGGAAAATATAATGTTATTCAAGACTGTGACATTGTTATTCTAATTTGCAAAAAAGGAGGAGGAGCAGATTCAAGACTGATACAAAACCCTAGAGCTGGATTCCTTTTCTGGCTTATATCGACATAAATAACATGCAGGAGTGGAAAAGTTCATATTAACAAGAGAATTAAAGTGCACTAATCGATTTGCATTGCTACAGTGGTGGAAGACTTTAAAGGAATAATCCTAAAACCAGTTGTCCCTGAATTTCCTCTTTTATACTCATTAAATGTCTTGGTCAAATTCTCTTCCTTGTTCAGATTTCACCAATAAAAAAATTACTCAGCTAACGACTTTAGAGTAACTGTGGTTTTGCACCATTGTAGAGGATAACAGGTTTTGCTCTAAAAGCTAACGTGCCTTGTTCAGAATAGTAATAGAATTGTTGATGTTCAAGGGCAGATTGGACAAGCAGCTACAAGAGGAATCCAGTGTGGCTTACTGAGAATCACATCAATCTTTGGAAATCCTGAGCTGAATATACTCAGAGAGTAGAAAATGTTATGGAGGAAGATTAAACATGCTTGTCCTATTCTTATTCTTCACCAGGTGCCTGCTTATGGCCCTCGCTGAAGACCCATTACCAATGCTGTCAAGCTACTCTTAAGGCTCAAAGATATCCATTCCTCAATGGCTAATAATTTATAGACTCAGCTACACCATGAACATCATCTGCATATTGCAAGTCTGATAAGAAGACAGAAGATGGTGAAGATTAATTACCAGAACGGAACTCTGCATTCCTGCTAATGCCCTCAGCAGTGAATAGAGACAAAACACTGTAAAAATTACAGACCAGGCCCATGGCAGAAGGATTCTCAAAGTTTTTCCACAAACAGGCCATATTTTGCAAGATGGACTGAATAAATCCCAGCATGCCAAGTTCAGACCTTTTATGGTGGAACAGAGATGTGTTCCTACAGGAGTAAAAGACCTAATTGACCTGTAATCTAACAGAGCAACAACAGGGAATGAAATTCCCAGCATAATTGGTTTATAAATCATTCCTGTGTTACCAGGACCTAGCAATTTATTTTGAGTATTTGAGTGTTTATTGTGAGGAAATACAGTGGTTTAGCTATATTTAAACTCTTCAGCTGGTGCTTGGAGGGGAAAGATGACAACTGTGCACAGTGATTTATTTCTCCGCTTTACCTGGATTGTAAAGGTGTAAAGACAAAGCTTTGGAAAAGCAGCATTCCCAGTGGCCAAGAGGCACCATGCAAGTGCCATCCCTCCTGCCCCCAGCTCTCTGTTGTGCTAGACTTCCACTCAGAACAGCTTGTGATGGGCAGTCACCTTCATCTCCTGCGTGATGCCTGCAAAACGTGCCAGCTTTTAACTGTTCTTTGAAGACCATTTTGCCAACAGAAGTTTATCAGTCAGTGCCCCACGCAGAGGACTCCATACAACAACAAATTCACTCCCACATGTGTACACTGTTTCTCAGGTCACGTACCGTCCCTGTCCCTTACATTCATAACTCCTCTACATTAGATGAACATTAGCACATGCGTTTAGCTGCACAGTGGACATAGGGCCAGGGAGGGTGGTTACTCCCTAGTGTCCTGGTTTGTGAAGCACAGCTAAAGCAGCAGAAATTATTTCTTGCTGCAGCTTCTGGATAGTCCTCAAAGTCAGCAGCCTTCCCAGGACCATGCAGTGGGATAAAGGCCAGACCTGAACAGGGAGTGAGGTCAATAATCATGTGTGAAAGTATTTTACAGCAGTTTTGTCTGAGCAGAGGCTTAGCACATAGGGAAAAAAAAAAATAAAAATTGGTACTCCCATCCTTCATGGAAGAAATAAAGGCCACCTGCCAACCCTTTCCCACAACTAAGTGGCCAGAACAGAGAGCATGGCTAGCAATTTCCTTTTCCTGACACTTATTTCCACATTCATCCCTCTAGGAAGCAATAGCAGGGCCATCACTGGATTTCTGCAGCTGTTCATGTCTCACTCCGTGCCAGAACAGTGACCTCAGTGACAGCAGACAGGAAGCAATACAGTAATATCCTTCCTGTGCTGTGGATTTACAAGTACAAACCATCATCTTCTACAACCAGCTTTTCATTAGCAGAATTGCACAAAGAATAGCTGAGGTTCAGGAAGCACCATGTGAATATTCAAAGCAGACAGAGGGACCTAGTTACCATAATCCTGATGAGAGATGCTCCTGACATACAATAAAGCACTAAAGTCTCTTAAAAGGGAAAAAGAGGGAAAGGCAAAATTTTGCACCACGCTGTTCTGCTAAGTTATCAAAAGAAATCTAGAAACACTGGGCTGTGATTGCAAATTTGAAAACATGGCTCTAGGAAAGAAAAAAAAATAATAAAAAAAGCATTAAAGCTATTCCTCCACTTGCTTTCCAAAAGTACAAAGTAGCCAGGCAGAGTTTCAAAATAGCAATGGCCCTAGCCCCAGAACTAGGGCCCCAGCATGACCATTTGACTGAGCAGACAGACAAATAAACATATTTCACTCCATATATGCTTCTCCAGAAGAAGTCTCAGTGAAGGGGAGAGTCGTTACATACCGATCAGAAGATATTTAGCATGCAGACACACTGGCACGCACACTCCTGCCTGATGGCTTCAGCATATATCTTTTGTCTCTTCTAGAGAAGAAAGTTGTAAGCAGAGTAAGGCTCACAGTTGTCATGCTACTGTGGAGTTCATCACCACTCTTTTCCCTTGAAAAGCATGGCAGAGCATCTCAGATTTAAAAAATATTTTCTTTTCTTCCAAGTCATCTGTTTTCTTGATTTATATTTTCTCATGAGCCATGAAAGTATCTGAATAAACCTTAATGGAAACAAACGTTCTCTGTTTAGTTATGTGCAACGTGCAGTTCCTACAACCTCCTATACCTTCACCCAACAAGAGGGGTTGCACTGGATCTTCTTGTTTCATGATACAGTATATTGACCCCAAACTTCTACTTCCAGTCCACCAAGGAATTTCATATAACCTCTTGCTCAATGGAAAGGTAACTCAGCCCAGCAATCATCGTACACTGCCGTTGCCTTCTCCTCTGGCTGTAGCACATGGAGCTTGTTTTATTTTCAAAATCTTCTATTTGATTCATCTCCTAGACACTTAGGAGAGCATTAGCTGGTCCCTGTAGCATTAGAACTACTTGAATGAGAATGACATATGGTTCTTTTAGCTACACGTGAGTAAGCAAAGACAGGAAGGACCTGGGGAAGATACTTAAAGAAGGAACTTAAGCTGAAATCCTCAAGTATATCCTGGTGCTTTTGGTAAGGCAGGCACCCCATGAACATTGATTTTATATGATCTGGAGAAAGACTTTTGATTTCAAACATTGGTGCAAAATTAATCTCTCCAGCCTAAGTTTGATCTGATCTAAGATCATGGAGAACTGGTGAGTAGCAAGGATCTGTATGATCTGAGTAATCAGAACTGATTAATTATTGTTGCCCAGTTTGGACAGTGCTGTCTACAACTGTATTTTTAAAGCACATAATCTTGATGGTATATCTCTTCTGATTAGCCCTTCAAAAGAATCTTCAAGTAAGTTGGAGCTGCAGCATCTCTACTGAAGTATTCTGATGACATAATGAGTTGTTATAAATATATAATTTGCCCAAGTGAAACAAATCTAGCTATTTAGGGTAGGTCAGAACGTCAAGTTACAGTGCCCTCTCTAGCATAATTTTTGCTCTCTCTTAGGTCAGAGAAATCCAGTTTAAATACAAAAGCATTTTGTAATTGCAATTTGCAAAACAATGAGATAAATATGCACAACATGGTTTGCTGATAAAGCAGAATTTTGTCAGAGTAGAACATTGTTTAAAGGTTTACCCTGGAGGCACCAGCTGTTTTCTAAAGTACTGCTAAATGACAGAAGATACACGCAATACAAGGAAAGGCCAAGAATAAAACCTGGAAACATTTTACTTGTAAATAACAGCACAAATACAAGAAATCTGTGAGTCCACAGATAGAATACTAATGATAGAGAGACATTCACCATCATATATGCCACTTTGTCAAGAAGGGAAAGCTTCAGGAGGAGGGTATGAGACAGCAGTTATTTTATCCTCTATCAATACACAACAACCAAAGCTGCTGATGTTCAGTACTTACCTTTTATCCATTATTTCCTATGACTTTTTCATCCTAATATTGCAAACAGCAACTGCCTTTGGCAACATTGTGAATGATGTTTAATACTTAGATTAAATGAGAGCTCAGGGTAGAGAAGTGCTAAATGTGGAGATGATACCGTTTTAACAGACTGCTGGCCTTTGTCATAAGTAAGCTATCAAACTTAGACCCAATAAAATCCATCAGGAAAACAGCAGCTTTGCCAGCAGCTGTTACAAAGGGAATAGGGAATAATTTTAACTCAAGACCAATAGCTTCTAGTGGGATTAGACAAATTCACAGATGGCAGAATCACCAGTGGCTATGAAAAACAAGAGTCCACATACAACTACTCTCAATATCTTTAACTGGAAAGGGAGGGTGAGCAGAAAGCAAGCCACTGGGACCTGTTTCTTTGCTTGGCTTCCAAGGTGTAACTGTTGTGTAAAGGAAGCAGCAGAAAAGGAAAGCAAGGCATGACAGCATATTAGCTACAAGGAATATATTGGACTCTATTCTCCCATATCCCTCAAATCTGTGGTGCTGATGCTGTGAAAAGCATGCCATCCTACATCTGAGGGCAAGGAGCCAGCAACTCAAAAGACAGAGGTAAAAAGACATACGTAGCAAGAGGGGCAGAAAACATGACAAGGAAAAGGGAGCAGCAGTGACCTGAGCCGAAATAAACAGATAACCACTTGCCTGAGCGGATCTTTGGTCTGAAACCATTTGTGATTTCTGATCACATCAGCCAGATCTCCAGGAGAGACAATTCCTTGTGCAACATCAGCAAATTAGTCCAGTCCCCAGTTGTGACTAGCCTGGTAGAAAGCTGCAAGGGAGAGAACACATGAAGAATGAAATCTGGCCAATTATGCACCGAAGAGAAAGGGGAAACAAACAAACAAAAAGTCTCTGAACCTGCAGGTGCCAACACAAAACCAAAAGACTGATAAGCTTGTTTTCTTAATGTGGGGCTGTAGTATGGTAAGCACAGAGAATGGAAGTGATTCTGACAGCAGTTGCTTGCAGGAGGTCAATACACAGCACAGTGGTCACCTCAAACATATATGTGAAGATAGAGCCATAGGGGTTCCAGCCCTTGGATTTTGTTTTCTCATTTTTTGTCTGTAGTGAAGCTTGTGATGGCAGCCACATGGGAAGAGCCAAATATGTTTCTGCCAATGGTTGCAGCATGCCCTGCAAAATAGTGTATCCCTTCAGTACCTCATCTCAAGGACTCCAAAAGCCAGGCCAGAGAGTCTGAGGCCGAATACACTGAGGAAAACCTGTGTGCACTGAGTTACAGGAAGAGGATACCATCTTATGGACCCATCTCAAGGGCTGGAAAAAAGACAACCTATTTTATTCTCTCAATTTGTTCTCTCGACCGCAATTCAGCCCACTGCACTGTGCAGGAGAAGCACAAACACATCAGAAGGACTGCTGCAGCGGAGCTGAGCATCAGTGCAAGCAGTAACAGGGACTGACTCAAAATGCCAGCTTGGAGACCTGCTGTTACACCGTACAGCTCGGGGAGGTAAAACAAGAGAGACTTTAGAGAAGCATCTTCTTGCTGTTCCTGATGAAATGAAGTGTTACTGCCCCCTGAGACTCTCTCTGTGTTCTGCTGTTCAAGTACAATTATTACTCCACCCTCGGCAGAGCCTTTGTGCCCGTCTCTGATAAGACCAGGGGCTGCTTTGCCAGCTGTATCTGATCCTGCATTGCCACACAGCCCACATGAACACGAACTGATCCTGGCAGACCTCAACGGGCCATAAAGCACAGGGCAGAGCTATAAAAAGCCAGTGCCTTCCCCACCTCAGAGCAAAGGGAAAGCCTGGAGGGAAGAGATGCTGCCAGTTGTTTTCTACATTGATTCTTTTCACACTTCCCAGTCACTCACTCCAAGCTCTAGAAATACCTGCAGGGTCAAAACGCTGTCCTCAGGAGTTGGAGTAGTGACCTTGATAAGTGACACAGCCAATACAAAGTCCTTTCTTTGGACAGAATTGCCCCCAGTAAAATCTTTTGCTCATTCAGTCTTCTTTCTCCTTCAAGCAAAATCTGCCAGAACTGACTACTTCCAATTCATTTTTTTCCATCCTCTTCTTCTATTTTATTTTATTTTGTGTGTTGTCCCAGCCTCCCCTCTCAGAGGTGTCTCCCTGGGGAAATTCATGTCCCTTGTACTTTTTCCTCTATGCGCATAATAGAACATTATCTGCATAATTTATCTTTCACTACATGTTGTCTTCCTTCTGGCTAAGTGTTTTTCTAAAATAAATATATATCCTCATCGTGTACACTGAGAAAAAGAGCCAACAATCCTGTTCTATGTGAGAACTCTATAATATCCAAAACCTGAACCACCAAGAATACGTTAGCTCAGTCCTTTAGGTCAAATGCAACTGTAAAGCTGATCTTTCTCCTGCACCTCTGTATTTTTGAGTGTTCCATTCTTTCTGTAGATCTAATTAAACCCCCACAAGGCTGAATCCAGATAGAATTTGGAATTGAAATGCAACCCACAAAACAGAGGAATTCAATGAGATAAGACCAAAAAACCTCTGCCTTTAATGACTTTTATCATAACTCTGAAGGGCAGGGTATGAAACAACAGCAGATCTACGGGACTAGGAGGGCGGGAGCGTTGGCCATGGATTAATTAGCACAACCATAACATCCAGAAGACACATGGCAGAGATGTTGCTTCCATGTAGCGTGCTTTCAAGAAGCACAACTGCTAGCTAGTACATACTACAGCTCACAGTGTGCAGGGGAGCTGACAGAGCGTTTGACCGTGTCTTGAAGTTAAATGTGCTGGGGCTGTTGTGGTCCAGTCAACACAATCTTCAGTCAGCTTCTCTTACGTTCTCTTGAGCGTGAGGAGAGCATAGTGCTTTGCTGATGCTGCTGGGATTTCCAGGTGTTTGTAGCTATGAGCAAGAAAATTTGAGAGAAAAACATAACAAACCAGATTCTTTTCTATTGCAGCCTGAGGTTTCATAGCAAGTCTGAATCACAGCATATTAGGATGAAAACATGTCCTGAATACTAGGGGAGTTAAAAATCTTCCCTCTTTATTTATTTTATCATGTGACTACATCTCCACAATTAAAAGTGAATTTGATGTTTCCATGTTTCTTCTCATTTTCCTTTATGATTATTTCGCCCCAAAAAACACCATAGTGCCCCATTTCACCAGCAGATTTGTGCCAAACCAAAAGAATCTGACTAGATATAGAGCTGAAAACCCTCAGATGCTTTGCTGTCCCATCCACAGTGTCTTCATTTATGTGTTTTATAGTGTCCCTTTTCTGATTTCCTTAGACCAATTTACGTTTCTTAGGGGAAGAACTTGAGTAAGACAAACTGAATTTAGTTTCACTAACTCACTATTAATCCCCTGATGCACTGTCACAAGACTAATGGCTGAGTTTAAGGAGCATCGTTGTCAGGCAGTCTTTTTTTAATAGCATTTCCACAGTGCCATGAGAGGTAGCCCTTGTATCTAAAAAACTACAATATGGGAGGAGAGATCTCAACCTCAACAGATTAAATTTGGATTTTACTGAAGACCTTTAGAACTAGGAAGGTGTCACCTGTTGGAGTCAGCTGTAAAGCCCAAAAATAGGAAAAAAAAGTCTGTTTCTTCTCTGATAGTAGTGCAAAGCTCTGCTGTGAATTTTTGTGGTTTTGCACAAAAGCTCAATTCAGACTCAAAAGCTTTGGAAAATTGACCTGTTTTCATGACAGGTTCTTTGATAATCGATAAGACTTTGAGGGCTCTGGCCAGGGAAGTGAACACAGAGACAAGCATGGAGGAGGGCTTGCACATAATCGCAATGGGAAGGGGAAGAAGTGAGGAAGTTTTAACCCAAAACACAGCAAAACTTTTCAAAGCTTCCCATCTCCTCTCAACAACAGCTGTTGCTTGCACAAACCTTCTCTGAAGTCAAAGGCCACAGCCAAGGACTTGCTTGGAGGAATGAAGTTTCATCTCTGTCCTTGTTCTGCCATATCCACCATCCTCCCTTAATAACAACAGTTTCTGTCTCATATGCTCATCAGAGCCAAGATGACAGTATGAAACATGATCCTCTGCCATCAGGGCTACTATCAGAACCCAGGTTTTCTCATCATTTCTATGGATGTCTCATTATGATATTTATGTCAGCCTCAGAGTGAGATCCAACACAGGTGTCCTTCAGGCAGGTGAAGTCACATTGCCCTTTCTTCTTTCGTTTTCTCTGTTGGGTGACAGTCTGTTTTCAGTAATGGGAAGAAGTTCTCCCTATGCTGTATCAGTGCAGAAGTAAGTCTGCTAGCCTGGCTTTCCTTGATCCTTTGATCAAGGAAAGGATCCTTGATTCCTTTCACATGAAAGGATCTCCAAAACAAAGTTACAATAAGAAAAGGTGAAAAAAGTTGTCAACTGGCTCCCATTTGCTCAACTGGAAGCACATGTCCGATATCAGCCATCTCGTTGTCTCTCAGGGGACAAAAAATACCACAAATCCACCTCCAAATACTAATTTCAAAGTCAGGATCTGTGAGACTAGGTAATCATAGTGCAATGCCAATTCCTTGGGAACAGCTATCAGCACCCTCTCAAATGTCAACACTCAAAGCAAAGACTGATGTAAGTACGGTCACCTTATCAGTACTAGCTGTCCTAGAGATTTAACAATTTGAAGAAAGAACCTGAGTTGTAAAAAAAATTAATAGCATCATCTGAAAGGCATCAGATAAGTCTGAATTGCCACAAAAGAAAACAATTTTCCACCAATTTCTGTCTTAGTTAAAATCATCTTCATACAAGTATATGGTGAGGATGGGAATATGTCATGAGTTGCATTTGAAAGCAATTGATTTCTCTCCCTCAGCATGTATCAGTAAAACCTCAGTTTCATCCAGTTTTGGGCGTTGGACCTCAAAAAAAAGAAGAGGAACAACTGCAGAAATTCCAGAGGAAAGAAATGTGAACTGTCAAAGATCAAAGACCATGATCTATAAGGGAGAAAAAAGGGAGCTGGTGGTTTAGATGGAGAAGAGAAAAACAATGGAGAGAGCATAATAGTCATCAATTGCATAAAGTCTGTGGGAAAGAGAAAGAAAATAATCTGTTTGCCATGACTAGGATGGCTAGCACAAGAAATAATGGGCTTAAGCGACAGCAAGAGATATTAGGGTTAGACATCAGGAAAAGCTTTCTAATGGTGAGAGGAGTAGAGGACTGGAGTGGATTGCCTAGGGCATGGTAGAGTCTCACTGTCGGAGGCTTTTAAAGAACAAACATCCATCAGAAATTATATATATAGATAGCTGATCCTTGCTAAAGGGGGAAGAAAATGGATAAAGAAACCTCTTAAAGCCCTTTTTCCCTTGTTTTTTCTCTGATCCTGTAAAGCTACTAAAGAGACCCCAGCTGGCTCAAAATCCCAAGATCGTGGTCAAAGGCAGCTATAACAAAGCCTCCTGCAATGAAATTGCAGAGTCGTCATAAAATTCTCAATAAGCCAGAGGGCTGGCTAGCATAACCTGCGGTGTGTTATACCAAGGCAGAGAGTGAACCTCTGCCCCTTTATTTTACATGATGTTTAAACAACGGACTAGCTTCCAGTAATACAATTCGTTTTCCAGATACCTCGGAAACTACCTGCATGGTGAAGGTTAGGAGCATCCTTGCTGAATCAGAATTTAACTACAGCATCTGCCCTGGGCCACTGAAGTAGGCTCCTGCCAAGGCAAAACTTTGTACTAGAGGAGTTTCTATATTCTGGAATAGCTTCGTAATTTAACATGCGAGGGAACAGTCCGGCCATTATCAGATAAGGGCCCTAAATGAGAAAGGCAACATTCCCAAGGTCCAGTGCCTGTGCCCCTTTGATTACTGCAGTATAAATATATTATTGTTTGTCAGACTGATCTTTCTCAGTCTATTTCTTCCTATCAGTGGTAGAGATAGGAGCTCTCTGGGGTCTTCTGGATGTAATTACTTTCCTTTCTGTGTGGTGGAAGAGGTTTCCTTTCATTCAAGGGTGGTGTTGTCTGCAGCCTTAATTTAGTCACTTTTATCTATATTGTGAGGAATGTGGACTCTACTATGCGTTGTGCCAAGCACCCCTTGAGAGTGAACTTCTTACAATTCATGCTGCCACCTATGAAGGAGAAACAAGGTTTGCTTTACCTGCTTCCCCAAAGACAGGAGGCCCCTCTGGAGTATTCCCTCAGGTTTCTTTGACCAGTCACTGTGTACCACCCTTGGTTTGTCCACTTACACTGGCATAAGTATTTTTCTACTCTGCAATGGCACTTAGACCTGAAAGTCTATCTGTAGTCATGTCCAGTTTCCAGAAACATCTGATTATATTCCTTTGCAAGAGAGGTCTTTTCCCTATGCCTGCCAGGGGAATTCTCCTCTGTCTTGAAGTGCAAAGTACAATTTTTTTTTCTACAAGTGTTTTCTTGGAACTTGTCCTCTAAGAAGCCAGGACCTACCACACACCCTGACGTGCTCCTGAGACCTCTGCCACGGAAGCAGGACGGTTGGTGATCCAGGTTTCGCCATTCAGTACGTGAACGGGAATATTGCACAAGAAAGTACCGGGAAGCCAATGACTCTAAATATTTACATAGTTGTGTGCTTAGATCTCCCAGATAAATTCAACAGGACTCGTAGACTTGCCACACTAATATTGGAATAAAATCTTCTCCTTTTTACTTCATAAAAAGCCTCAGGCAAGAGAGATCAATTTTAACCTGAGTATCTTTCTGTTTCAAATGGTGTATAGTCATGCTGAATGAGCCGGAAGGAGAGGTATTTATTTAATGCATTTTTTTGTGTGGTATTATCAAATTTGAGGTCCAAAGACTGAAATCCTACTCTTCACAGTACAGTGTACACACTAGTTAATATGGATTTTGCTCTTGGAGGAAAAAAAAACCACCACACTGAGATATGCTAGATGGTGAAAGTAAGCATTATTGTGTTCAAAGCAACAAAGGAGGGAATGAGGCAGAATGAGAGAGAGAAAAGAAGAGAGAAATGACATGATCTATCCAAGGACACTCAGGAAACTCATGTCACAGCAGGGAACTGAATTTACATCTGTTCTGTTCCAGCTCAGCACCTTTTCTACAAGCAGCCTCCCTCAACGTGCTTTGTGGTCAAAATCCCAAAGAGGGAAAGGAAGAAACATGAAAAGGAAATACTGGAGGAACTTTAATCCCACTGTTGAGTACTTTTCATGGTGTCCAGGTGGTTAATCTTAGTCTTCAATAATGTATGACAGAAAGTAATGCAATTTAAATCAGCAGAAGCAGACAGCAGGGTAGGGGAGACAGAGGGGAGCCTGAAGCCAAAGGAGACAATATTGCAGGAAAAAAAGTTGTGAGCCATAATAACAGCTTTTCTTAACAGAACTTAACTAGGTTAGAGTGACCTCCGAGAGGTGCCAGAATTTTAACAGCCAAATTCTAATGTGAAGGATTACGGATATTTCTCTATAAATTGCCCTTGTTTTACATAGACCATTTTGCTGAGCACAGTGTTAATTTTGCAGCTCTGCTGGAGCAGCAGCTTATGAGAAGATAAACAGAAAATGATGCTTTTAGCATCAGATAGACACCTGGGCTAAGAGGGATGATAAAACATGAAGATATTAAAGCCATGAAGGGCACACCAGCTTTTCAGCAGCACTGCTCTGAACGGGGTGGGAGAAGGTGGCAATAGATGGGAAAACATATATTTTCTTCACTGATTTTTACCCAATCCACAGCTATGACTAAGTGAAGACTTTTCTTCTTTAGCAGCACGTTCTTCTCTGGATTTCCTTTCCTGCATAGTTCTGCAGCAAGAACTGTTGAATGAATTCACACCTCAGGTGAAATTTGGAGTGTAATTCCTGGTGCTGACAGAGCAGGAAAGGGGAAATTAAAGAGAGCCAAGGCTTAACCCTTTCTGGGAACATAAACTCAACTGCACTGGAGTGCCCGAAGCAGAGCGGGCTTATAACTCCCCATGTTTCCAGCCCCTAAATCTGTGGACTTTTTTACCTTTGTGTTTCATCCAGCCTCAGCAAGATGATGAGGGTAGAGAAAAGGCAGAAAGGGGCATCAAAATCATGAGGTTCAAGCCAAGTTTAAGAACTCTCCCCAGCCTGATCCCAATCCTGTGTCAGGACATGTGCTGTCTCCAGCTGTTCCTATGGGCCAGTCCTGCATTGAGGGATGTACCCACTTCTTAAGGGACAGCAGATGGGATAGGAAGAGAAAATTGGAGTCTGAAAGCAATCAGCACCTTCCCAAAGCACCACCCTCAACCACTCTGTAGCCATATCTCAACAGATTTAGGATTCAGGCTGCATCAGCTGCGACACAGTGGTGCGTGAGCAGGCAGGGCCAAACCCTGGGATGTCAGGTGGAGAAAGGAAGAGGTGATCATTTGTGCCTGGCGGGGAACACGTCCCTGTCCCTCTCCCTCCCCGACCCAAGTGGTTACAAGCTCCAAGGTCACCCAGCCACAGACTTTCTCCTTGGCTAGTCAGCTCCACTTGGCCTAATTCCAGGTATTAATGACCTAAAAAAAGTGCACATTTGCAAGTTATTCATAAGTAAAATATTTTCAATTTTTCAACCACCTGTTTTCCTCTTTCTATATCTGCCTCTCTTTGTCTCTTTTTAAATGTGGAAAAACTTGATTTCCAATCAAAAGCAAAATTTTTTTTTCCAAGTAAAGGGATGGCACTGTGGTAATCACACTTGAATAGCATCAATAGACTTACCTGCCCAAGATCATAGAGCTGAATTCGGTGGCTGGCAGCAAGGTAATATTAGCCCAGGTACAATCCCTCAGAAATCCGCCTGGCCGCAGTCATTAATCGCTGCCTCCATTACAGCTTTGCCAATACCATTCCCACGCTGGCTGCACACCAGCTTTATTGTAGTATAACGTGCATTTCACGGGAGTGCAGCAGGAATGACAGAATGGGGTTAGGGCTCTAGAAAAGCCACATTATTTTTTCATCCTAGGAGCTGCAAAAGGAGGTAGAAAAGAGAAGGGCAAAGACACCAAAGGCTCAGCTTAGGCTGTTGCTGCAACTGAGAGGAGAGAAAGACAGTCAGAAAGGGGCTGCGCTCACTCATCCAGTCTAAATGTAGGAAAGTTTTTCAGAAATTTCCCACTAGTCTTTCAGTTATTATGCATCAAGGGCAGAGCTGTCTCGATTTTATTGCACTCTGTCACTCAGAGCTGGGCTAATCATTGCTGCTGAGAATGGAGACAGCCAGCTGGGAATCCATCTTTTCAAGTGTCTCCCATGTTGCTTATACACATGCCACTGCCCTGACTCGAGCTCTGTCTGGTGACTTTGGAAAAACTGTCTTTGCATACAAAATTCTAAAGGATACAGTGAAAAAAGACAGCTATATATGACAAAGGAACCAAAGGACAAATCTGCTGTGTTCTGAGTTTGAGTTAAGTTATCTAGAAGCAACCTTGACTCTGATCTCTTCAGCACAACTTTAATAACAACAGGTAACAGGCTCTAGGCAGAAATCTCCAGGACAAGGAGATCATCCAGTGCCACACAGCCCTGTGAGGACACAGCAGGTTGGGTTGGAAGCAGCACAGCCACCTTCACTTCCCCCAAGTCCGATTCAGCAAGGTCTGGTCTCACCACCACAGCTATCGAGACAGACGTAAGTGTAAATTTTAAATGCAGAATGTTTCAGACTGCTAGGAAGTGAGAAGGGTCAGAGGTGATGTCTTGAAAAATGATGAGTCTGGAGCAGCTCTCTCATATCTTTTATCTACCCAAGCAGCAATGTCAGAGGAGAGTATGAGGCCATCATCTTGTCCTGAATTTCCAGGCAAGGAATGAAGTCCTGTCTCTTTTCAGAAATCTTCAGATTCATGTTGCTGAAGAAATAAGAGAAAAAATACAGGCAAGCTTCTTCAAGGGAAGCAGCACACCTTAGGGTTTAATTCACAGGAGGATGTTATAATTGCACAGAGGTTGGTATTTGTGCCAGTCACCTGAGGGAGACAAAGAGCTACACTGAGTTTGCCTGGATTTCATATGGTCTTCAAGGTAGAAGAAAAGAGAACCATAAAAGCCTTATGGTCCACACAAGGTCTGGAAGTAAAAGAATGAATGAAGAATTAGCTTCTGGAAGCAAAAGAATGCATAATGAGATGGTAAAATCTACAGAGAAATAGAGAATTAAACTGGACTTGAAAGATCTCATGGGAGAACTGGTCAGCACAGCTCCAAACAATGTACGTTGTAGACAATAGCAAGGATTGGGATAGTTTGCCTGAAAGGATTTAAACTCACTGTAACATTTGGTGAGGGAAAGAAAACCTGAGAATACAAAGGTCATTTCAATCAGCTCAGCACAATCAAACACTCTGATGCATCTGCTCAAAACATCTGTGGTGTTTAAACTTCTGCTCCAAAGTCAAAATATTGGGATACAGAAAATACCAATGTGCTGTGCACTAGAGAAACCATGAGTAATTTCCTTGGTGAGTGCTGTGATCAAATCTGTGTCATAAGCCCAAAAGGAAATGGTAAAAAATGAACACAATTTCAAAAAGGATTGTAAGGATAATAGAGATTTTTCTCCATGGAGAAAAAGTACAAACATGATGATTACTGAATAGAAATCAGAAAGATAAATGAGATGATCCAGCACAGGTGTGGTCACAAGCATAAAATACCATACTTGGCACTTCTGCTTTTTCACTGACATTTGAGAAATCAGTTTGGGACAATCTGCACAATTAAAATAGAACTTGCTTAGAAGACTTAAAAAGAAAACTCCTGTAAGTGTTTGAGCAAAAATAACCAGTGGAACACTCTGCTGTGTGATATAACTGAAGCAACCAGCTACAGCCTTCTGTAACCTAAAAAGGATATTTAATGTAAGTGGCACACAACGTCATTTCTAGCGTGAGGGATGCCAGAATATTTTTATTTTATTGGCTTACATTGCTTTTCTTTGGCAAGTTTGCTTTCTCTCTTCATGATGGTGAAGCTCAGTTTGCTAACTCGCAGCCACACAGCAGATCTTTGTGGAAAGTTTCATCTGAAAGAGCTGAGCTACCTCTCAGCTCAGAGCATTCCTCTGGAAACACCACTCATGCTCAAGACTACAGAGGGAGCCTCTCTCTTGCCATTGACCAGCTTTGCCATCTAAATTAGCTGATAACACCTCGTGCTGTGAACACTCCCAGAAAGAAACGAACACATTAGAGGAACTTCATCCAGCCATTAAGTTGGGATGTATCTACCTCTTTCTTTGGGGTCACAAACGAGATCAATTTACCATAAACCTCCAGGGATTCTGCAATATCAAAGCAGAGGTAGGTAAATGTTTCGGCACTCTATAGAAATTTCTGGTCTGTTTATCATTGCAGTTTCAAAGCACTTAAGTGAACCAAAAATAGTTTAGCAGTTCAATAGAGCAAGACAGTCACTGTATCCATGCTGGACTGGACATGTGTGTGTTAGCTGCATCACTGACCATAATAATGACCTTAGGTATAAGTGTAGTATTCATGTGTTCTTCCAGCTGACATTTTAGTATAATTCTACATTAATAAAAATACAACTGAAGTATCAGTGCAGAATCCAGCTCAGTCTAACCCACTGAAGCTGAAGAAACACTCTGAAAGTCCTTCTGCTACTATGGGTTGGAGCTGAGTAAAACAGAGCTGTACATGAAAGGGTTAGCAGCCAATTGCATTGTCCTCTCTGTTACTACAGGCAGTCAGTCCCTGAAACGATGACAAATTGGCTTGGAAATGCTCTGATGCACCTGGATGATTTTAGAGAAGGAAAGGCCTGGGGGATTCCCTTTTCAACTGAAATGGGAAATATATTTTTATAAAATCAAGTCATGCTACTTTTCTTTTGTTTTCATCACTGAGATGTCTTTGGTGACAATGAAAGCGAAACATGCACAGTCCCAGCGAGAGCCAGTATCCCACAGGCAGGCAATAATCAAACTTGTCTCCTGACAACTTAGTCAGTGGTTTCAGTGCAGAACCACAGCCAGTTTTCATTCTTTCCTTTCCTAAGCTGATCCTCTTATTACCTGTGGATGGACTTGACCTTGGTTTTGACCATTTTCCAATCTTTTGGACAATGAAATAAGCAGAGATATGCTATAGCCTTAAGAGTTTTTCCCATAGCTGGTTAGGACTAGCAACTAGAGAGGAAAGAGCCAGTAAATACTCAACCAGATGATAAATTCCATGTCTCACTCCTAGATACTCTAAGGAAACATCTGTTCCTTAGCTCTCACAGGTCACCTTGTCCCTCAAGCAACTATACCATTTCTTTTCCTAACAAAGGCACGAGTTACTTTAGGCCAATACTGGGCAGCAGCCCTGGAACTTCTAACACAACATTGAGTGTATAACTGGGTTATTAACCTGGTACTCTGTCAAAATCAAGAAATTGATTGAAATCAAAAAGCTGCTAAACTTTAAAGTTAAGTATCTTTCTACCCAGGTGATTCACAATCAAAGACCCCACGCTGGATGTTTCAGAGTTACTTCAAACTTTATGAAGAGTAAACAACATCCATTAACACTTGAATTAATTGGCTCCTATTTAGCCTTATAAGACCAAATCACACTCCAATACAGAGATGGTTTCCTCTCAGAAGCTGTTCCTCTCCCTCTCTTGACAGCTTTTCAAGTACTGGATAGAAAAAATCTGACCACGAAGTAGTATCAAATCCTGGGCTTGCCCCAACCCACACTATGGACTTATTTCCACCTCTACTACAGAAGTGCAAAACCTTCTCCTTTGGAAGAGTTACACTGGAGGAGGAGAGTTTTCTCTTCTTTTTCAAGGGAGATTCCTGAACATTTAACAGGACTTATAATGATCCACTGTTGCACTTACCAGGACATGGCTCAAGGAAGGCAACAGACTCAGACCTCAATGATGTCTCAAGGTAGAGGTCTGTGTTTTTAGCCACGAACGCCTCACATTCATGTTTTCTGCTTTACTCACACTGGAAACAACTTCAGAGATCACCACTCATCCATCTTTCCCCATCCCTTAGTGATAACTCATTGAGGGACTTTGACTAATGTTTAAAAAAAAAAATATTGCAGAATGGGAGAAGCACAATGTCAGCTGTGACATGAGGTGCTTGGGGACAATTAGTCAGGAGCTGCCTGGAAAGACTCTTTCAAGGTTGCTGAGTCTCTGAGCATGATACACAGAAGAGAAGGATGCCAGTGCAAGGCCACAGGGATCCCTACAATCTGCTGAGACTGAGAGGAGGAAGGGTATGTTCCTTTGCTGCCTTTATGAACACCTTTCCTCCAGTGGTGATAAAACATATGTCTGGAGCCCTACAGGGAGGTACTGTCTTTCCTTATTGTTTCAGCTCCAGCCTCTGTCCCAGAGCGTGACCCAACACGAAATAGAATTTATCAAGAACAAACTCCTTGGGTCAATCATTCTTCTAGATGTCACCTTTCTTTTCTTACTCAGACAAAATGCATCCATGACTTCACATAACTGATGGAGCTGAACCTCTTCTCTGCTCCTGTAGCATCAAGTTAGTAATGAACTGCACTCCCTCGCCAGGCAAAGCAACCACCTCAGAAACTCTAATCAGATACATGAAAGCTCAAGAGGATAAAAACAGATGTATACAAAATATATGCAACATGCATAATTTCTGTCACGTCTGAAGCAGGGACTCCTTACACAGACCCCTCCCTACTTGCCTGCAAGTTTCTCCATCTCCCTTGTTTGCCAGAAACAACAAGAGGAACCTATGTTCAGCTGTTCCCTCTGTGCAGAGATTAATTCATTGACAAGGCTCCTAGGAATGTGCCAGCTCATTAATTACCGTAAGAACTGTGTCAGCAAGAAGTAGGCAAGGTGACTGCTGAAAATGGTCAGAGCGAGCCATCTATTAGTGCTTGCTATCCTGACCGTTGTATGCCAAAACCCAAACCAATAACACCTGGCAGACATTTCTTAACTATGAAATATCACAACTCGCACACTTTACTAATGCAAAACACTAACGTAAATCAGTGTAAGGGGAGCAGACGACAAGGAAATTGGTCCCACAAGCCAGTGAGTCTTGTTCCAAGGATGACATTATTAGGCTACCTCCTGCGGGCACAATGGAGACCGGGGAGTGCAATGGGCTTCCCAGCAGCAGGAGGTGGCATGGAAAAATCCCAACAGCTTTGACATGCCACCTCATCCATGTTTCTATCTGGCTGGGGGAAGAATTCCTCTTTGGTAGACACTGCTCCTGTTATTAACAGGCAGGATTTCCAGAAGGCAGGTAGTCCCATAACAAATCCACTAGGACATCAGACAGAGAGACACCAGGCTCAAGAGGCTGAGATCTCAAATACAATGTCTGCTTATGCAAGCAAGTACTTGACTCACAACCTTGTGCTGTCTACAACAGCTTAGAGATGGCCACAGCCCATTTCAGATCTCACAGCTGGTAGCTCTGCCTGGTGCCTCCCTCAGAGAGGCAACGTGACCACCAGTAAGTGTCTGATTTGCTATTAAAATTCATCATTCTTCTTGTAATGTCAACACTGGAATAACCTGCCTGGGACTAGACCTAGGAAATCCATCAAAGCCAACACTTTGTCAAACTCAAGTGCTTTTACGCCACAGTTGCTATGAGGAGTGGCTTCAAAAACAGCCCCTTAAGAAGATGGGGAGGGCAGGGGGCCTCCAACCGCTGTGCAATTGAAGGCTGGGCTCTTCCCCAGGCAGAGCCCATGTATTTTCAGCAAAGGGGCATTTGAATGCCAGGCAGTGGGAAGCAAAGTCTTGTCAATGCATCAAAGGTTTTGCTTCCCTTGGCTCAAGGGGAATTAAAGGAGTAGAGAGAATAAGCTGGAGAAATTTCAGGTTGTTTTAACTTGCAGAGAGCTCAGAAGAGCTCTGGAGCATCCGTAAGAACTAAAAGAAAGATCTGGGTTACAATACAACTCCTCTCTTCTCATGCCTGTCACAGGGCTGGAGAATTTCTACCCCGAGAGGAAAGTACTAAGCCCTAAGTTAAGAGCTATGGCCACACTCCTGATCATCTGCCTGTAACCCCTTCCATTCACTAAATCACAGAAGGTGACCTTCCCTTCATGTCCCATAACCAGCTCTCTTCCTTCCAGCCTTTTTATTTGATAGACTTTCATTTTATTCCCCCCCCCCCCCCCTTTTCTTTGGCCAGTCTCACTGCAGACCGCAGGGCTAGGAAACATTATTTTTATCATCTGATGTAAAAGGGATATGACAGGCCAGTGCTGTAGAACGCCGAGTGTCAAACCATAAGGAAATTCCACAAATAACCATTCAGATGTCCAAAGGGGGAAAGCAGGATATGAGTGGCTCCCAAATGCACATCTAAGTCCACCAGTACTGCAGAGAGGAAAATGGCTCTCTGGCCAAGCTTGTGAGGTTTCCAGAGGTCCTTGTACATGTTGGGAGCAAGCCCTGGACAATGCCACCACCTGAAACCTTTTGTCAGAGGTCTTGCAGAGAACCATTGCCTCTGGGTGACAGCATTAGCTGTGTCACACACCTGGAGCAACTGCCTTGAAGAAATCAACATTCGCTGATGGAAAGCACAAAATGCGTGACCTGGTTTCCCCCAAGGGATGTGCAGTGAGGCCTGGGGAGAAATTAGTGAAGGAAATCTGTGAGAGACTCCCCTGGCACGGATGAGGCACGAACAGGCTGATGCTGAGCAGCTGGGAGAGGTTTTGGTGCAGACTAGGGAGAAAGCCGAGAAGCCTGATGTGCTAGAGGAAAGAGGAGGAGGAGGAGCTGCTCTCTGGGGTGAAGGGGAGACGGTGGGATGGGAGATTAAAGAGACATGTTGTAGGGGGCAGGAAGGTGGAGGGGAATCAGAAATGGAGGCTAGCAATTCAGATAAAATGGATTAGATGGGGATGAAAGCAGCTGGGAGGGACTCAGAACATGAGATTAAGAAATGCACTGGAGAGCTGATCAGTATTCAAGGGAAATGAGAACACAGGGTCGTCTGGATCCTGCTGATGGCTTTTAGAGGAGCAGAGCCTGAGCAGTCTGAGGAGAGGGGATGGTCACAAAGCAGAACAGACATGCATAAAACCCAAAGGGACCGAGAGCAAGGCAGAGGGGCTGCTAGACCTCCTGAGCACCCTCTGGGATCATCAGACAGTGAGCTTAGTTCCTGGGCTTTCCAAGCAGTGCTGTTTCTCAGTGATGCTGTGAGACCCAGCTGCAACCAGGGCTGCCAGGCACTGGGGTGATGTGAAATGGGGTACAAACACCGTGCAGGAGTTTCTTACATTTCGGTCTCTCTTTAGCAACATGATTCTGGGCCAGCGGGGCTTAGATCCAAGGCAGCACAGCAGACAGAGAGCTAAATGACAGAAATGGCTCCATCCCTAGGGACATGCCACCACCCTGAGGGGGTCTCTGAGTGGCCCTGGTACAGGACTCACTCCCCAGGGCCGGCCAAGCACCACAACTGCTTGTGTGGGCCAGACAGAGCCGTGACCCCGGTTGTGCTGAACATCGCGTGGCCATGGCATCGCTTGTCGTACACTGGGAAAAAGGTAATTGAGAGGTCTGAATTGCGCGGCGAGCGGATGTCAGAGAAACAGAAAAAGTGTTGGCTCGGTTCCTTGATCTCTTTTCTGGGCTGGGAATCAACTCATATGCCAGTTTGGTCAGGCAAGAATAACCACCACGTTGCTGCGCCCCGGCTCCTTTCAGCCTACATCTCTGTTTGCTTTCCCCTGCCATCCTTTAGCATTTGCTAACAGATTCTTGAACTGCAGGTCCTGTGAAACGGGCCACAGCAGATCGCCACTGAGACACCAGCTTCAGGACCATGACCTTCACACGGCAGTGAGCGGAGCTGCTGAATTCATCCCTGAGAGAGAGATCTAGACTGCTTGTGGGCGGGCATGTTAATACAGAGAGGAGAGGGGAAAATGCCTCTAAATTGGGCAGTAGATAGTTTGACTGTAGGCCTGCTCACAAAAGCATGCACTAGGCTCAGAAACCAGTGCAATGGCAGAAACAATCAGCCAAAATCAGGAGAGCAGATGGTACTTAAGTCCTCCTAAGATGCTGAAAAAATACACATTTAACTACAGTCTAAATTAGATTAACTTCATGTCTTTGGTGCTATGAAGGCCATGGATTATCCTGTTTGAGCTACTTTCTCTGCTAACAGCCCAGCCAGGTGTGTAAATAGTCAAATCACTTTATAAAAGAGTGAAAGATTCTTGGGCTGCCAAGGAAAACTGAGGAAAAGATAGCAAAGGCAAGCAGAAGCCAAATCTGTAGTCCAATTAATAACTTTCCTTATTCTTACCATAGCTACCCCTAGTTTCCTAAAGATCCTGCGGAAACAGCCACATCTGAAGGGACCGGACAACCACCCAGCGCAGCCAGCTGAGTCTCCGCTGCTGCTTCCCAGGCAGGTCACATCCCAGGGGCAGCAGCCTCCCTCCTCCCAGGCCCCTGAGTGCTCCCAGTCCCACTGCTCAAACACAAGCACAGGGGCTTATCTTTCCCCCTTATTCCTGACAAACAAAAAGGCAAAAGCTGGGAGGAAAAAGAAAAGAAAAGATGAACAAGAAGAACCTACTTCGAGCAATGGGGGTTAATCTGACTCAAAGCCTAAATCCATGTTAGCAGTTAATCCAGTTAGTAAGGCTTTCATTGCGAGCTTTGAGAAATCCTTTAACCTCTTGCTGTAAACTAGGAGCAGCTTAACAGCTCAATGTTCATGAGAAAAGCCTGTCAATAATGCTGCTAAGCAGGTATTTAGCAGGATTTAAGAAACAAGCATGTGACAACTCTTCTTTAATGAAGCAATTGGGCTTCTCTCCAGGAGCCAAGTGGTCACCATTTCCTTTAGTCTTGCCTGTGATCTGCTTTTCAAGATTCAAAAGAAGATGCAGCTATGGTCTCTGTCAGCTTGGGAAGTATTCCTTCCCGGGGAAAGCACAGTATAAAGCAGATTTTGATAGTGGTTTTTATAAATCTCATGGATTTTTTGTCCTGAGAGGTCTCCTATGAAGCACACTGCAGTAGTCAAAAAATTAAATTAACTTTCCTGTGATTTTCTTCTCCTTTCAGAGGCGTCTGTACTGTCCCAAGGGAAGAAAGCTGAAAAATAGCTTTGACACTTAAGGCTTTTTACCCCAGCCTGAAACTAGCAGGATGTTTTTAAAAAAACCAAGTGTTTTTACAGTGTCTCTGCAAAGTTGTTACATATCCACTCCACCTGCAGAAACTGGCTAAATATGAGTTAGCTCTAGTCCAGAAACCATGCTATCACATGTAGCGTGGTGCTGTGTCCTGGTTCCTGGCAAAGTTTACTGCAAAGTAAACTTTCTCCCTGCCCTGGACAGATGAGACCTGGGACATCAAAGGCAGGTGATTGTCCAGACTCACTCACCCTTGGCTTCTCTCTTGGTAGAGAGATCATGAGGATGCTCAGCTGTCCTCTGGTCTATGCTTACTTAACCTCTGATATTGGTCACAGAACATCACCATAGGAGCTATCAGGCACAATCACCTTAATTATCTGTGTGGGTTGCTTCAAATTCTCTGAAAGACATGTGATCAAAGATGGCAGTATCTACTTTTTTATGTAGGAACCCCTTTTCAAACTGCTAAGCTCTCTGGGCACCAGGGCAGAGACCCCTATGCTGGCATGGTGGGGACCTCCATCACTCTGGAAGCTCCAGTGGAATCCAATTTTCTGCTGTGATATCCCATCCACCCAATTACTTCTGGAGAACAGGGCAGTTCCAAGCTACAAGGAAGCAAAGAGAAGAGGAAGGAGAGGGGATGTGCATGTCAAAGGTGTGTGACACACACCGTAAGCAAGCACAAAAATCATGGCTTTTCTCAGCTTTCCCTTCTGTTTTATGCCAGGAGATTCAGCCAGGAGTAGTGTTTCAACAAGACCCGCTCTGCCTCTTGGATTCCAGATATAGACACTCCCATTTCCATTCACTTTCACAAATAAAAGGTCATTCTACCTTTTTTCTGCTCTCTACATTAAGGGGGAATATTGCATTACCTTTGATATTTGCTGTGTTCAGCCAACGTGGACTGAGGCCCCCGTGCAACATTAATCCAGTTTTACCACCGCACGCCCAACGGTGTTCAAAGGGAGATGGATCATTGCCATTCTGGCTGTTACCTCTAACGCACAAGAGTGTGAGCAGAGTCTATCAGAGGGAAATGTTTTACAGCTCTCAGTGCCTGAATTCAGTCCTAAAGCAGGTTGAAAAATCCAATGTGTAGGAAGATACAAGAGAAAGTAATTCCTCTTTAAGCACCCAATCAGAATCTCAATAGTTTGTAGGTTTTGTGTCACTTGAAAATATTTCCATTTCTAGTCCCTTTACTATCTTTTTCTGCTGATAAGAGCAAAAAATGTCCATGCACGCACACAGATATTAAACCACTTATAGAAGGATTGTCTTTATGGAAGTCCTACCTAATAAGACCATGATCCCTTGTGAATAACTCTGGTAGGCAAAAGGACAGCACACATACTAATTAACCTATAACACTACCATTAAAAAGTCATGACATGAGTTAATACACTGACTGGGATAGTTATTTTTCCTTTCATAAATTATATTTTCCTATAGCTCAATTAGGTATTTTCAACCACTGTTCTTTTCCCAGTCCTTATACCCTGTCTTTTCCAGAAAGATAGTCACAAGCCCTTTTATGCAAAAATAACCCCAAAATCCACAAAAAAAAACCCCAAACAAACCACATCTAAATAAAACAACAACAAAAAAAGAAATATAACCTTTAAAATAGCAAAAGAGTGGTAAAAGCAAGTGAGCTCCCACTCAGTTCTAATTCCAGTTCAGCCCTTGCTGGCCAGGTATACTGATGGAAATGAGACTTTTTATGCATCATGCAGAGCCATCTTTTCGCTGAAAAACATACTTCAAACAGACGCAATGCTAGCAGAGACTGGGATACTGAGCAATTGGTTATCGGTTATCCTGTTTGCTGCAAAATAACTAGTTGTATCTAGGTTTGCTGGTACAGTGTTTTCGCACTCTGGTTTCTTATGAAATCAACACAAAAGACAAAGTGGACACGAGTAACATTTGTTGAACTACAGTCACAGCTGTCTTGCAGCATCTGGATGGCTCAAGCTGAGGAATTTAACTTCATAAAAGCAGCTGTATTAACCACACATAAGCAAAAGAGAAATAAAACCACCCAGCCCTCAATTCCAGACAGTTTTCACTACGATGCATCCACCTCTGGCCCCTAACTCTCAGAGGGAACCACACCCAATTTTTATCCTGGTTATGATCCACTCCCTTCCCAGCATCGAGCCATCCGTGGCTTTTCCAGCCCAGCTCACGTGCTGAGCCAGCCAGGGCACACAGAGCCGCAGTTTGCCGCCTACCAGCAGGCTCAACCACTGCTCCCAGACCTCCTCGTGCCCAGGAGGGCAGCAGCGATGGCCAGATGGTGCCCGCATCCCCCCTAGCGCTGCTACGGACCACGCCGCTGGCACGGCAGGAATCTGTGGACAGGGTGGGTGCTGCTTTCTTCTTTCCCACGCAGACCTCTGTCCAGACCTCCGTTTGGCCGCGTCCCAGTGCAGTTTGTGCTCTTTAGTCGGCATTGCCCTGGGGGTTAGCTCCAGCCATCTGCCTGACACACCATCTGAGCAGACCTTCTGCTAACCTTGCCTCCCGAGGAGGCAGGCGAATACCGCCGGGCTCCCTGCCGTGCACCTCGAAAATAAATAAATAACGAGGGAGCGAGAAGAGCCACCGCCACCGCTCTTTTGTTCTGATGCAGTCTGGCAAGGTCGGCACCGATGCACTGTTTGGAAAGAGCCAGAAAAATGACAAGATCCGTCTAGCCTGTGAAAACCATCCCTGCCAGGGCTTTGCAGCGAGTGCTACTTGGAAGGAGTGAGGATTCTACATGGTATTATCGCCATGGCAGCTCCAGGCTGCAGAAAGGACAAGCCGTGGCCACTTGGAAAGCTACGTGGGACTTGGGAGAATCTCTTCTTATGGTGGGTTGTAGAAAACCTTGGGATTGTGTTCCCTCAGGCAGGGACATGCTCCAGTTTGGACCCTTCTAATTCCTAGTAGCCAAGCACAAAGAACAGCTTTGCAGAGCAGGGAGGGCTGGGACACAACCACCAGCTCTTCTCCCTTCCCATCACTGAGTGAGGAGATATTGACCATGGCTTTGGTCTGGAAGGAGGGATAGGTGTGCAAGGAAAGAGGGAGACAGAGGAAGAGCAGATGCAGAAAAAGACTGAGCTTAGGCAAGGCTGAAGAGACCAGACTGTGAGGGCAAACACAGAGCAGAGTTTAAGGCTAATTTCGCAGTTATTAACGTGGATATCACAGGCATATGATATGGTGATGTTGCTGGGATATCGGCACAAGCACATCAGGCCTCTGTTAACCCAGGCTTACAACCTCGCTAATACACTTCTAGGGTTTCCAGTTGCCTTCAGGCACTGGGAGAACTTGCCTGGAGCTGTTTATAAAAAATAGTGTAGACATCCCTTAGAAACAGGGTTCAGGAACCAACCCTCTGCTCACACCTCACAAACAGACAGCACCTCCTCACCCCAATCCCTTTCCATCCTCTCCTTTTCCACCTAAAGAAAAAGCCTGCAGAGCCTCAGGCTGTGACTAACTGCTGAGAAGACACTCACTGGAAGGGGGGGGATCATTCTGTAGATTAGGCTGGGAAGATCTGCAGGAGATGGACTCCAGGATGGAAAAGTTTTGCAGCAAAGCTATGCAAAGGAACAGCCTGAGTGAGAATCCCTCTACAATAGCACGGTCATGTTACTTACATCAAGCTCCTTGGCCATCGCTAGCAATAACTGACCTTCTGTCTTGCTGTCATCCGATGACCAACAAGCTCATCAACCACACTGCATGGCAGGGAAACGATGGTGGTGGAATTAATGGGACCCTTCTCATTTTGCTGTACAGCCTCCCTGCCTACCCCAACATCTCCAGCCGCTCGTCCTTCCCCGGCCAGCTGAGCATCGCAGCTCTGCCCTGCTATGGGGGGCCAGGGACAGCACTGCATGTGCTCAGCCTCTGCTTAAAGTGGTCGGGGCAAACGCAGATGGAACATGTGAAGCACGGGAGGGCGATGGCGAGGAGGGAGGAATTGAGAGAACGTCGGGTGACACGAGGCCATGGGCAGAGACGGATGGCACAGAGCTCCCCTGCGCCAGGCTTTTGGTCCCAGCAGGTTCAGGTACGGCCGCCTTGACAGATGCAACCGTCCAGCTTGGAGGGATTCAAATTAAGGTCAAACAGGATAAAGCAACGGTGAGCAAATGAATGCATTGTTCCTGGCTCACAGTCATGCCCAGATGTACGTTCCTCATCATTTATGAGGATAATTAAAATGCATCATTTGCGTGTCTGTGTGCACACACGATTTACTTCTCTGGAAAGGAATATGTCCATAGAAACTACTTTTTCGCTGCTGCTGTAGCAGCTACCTGGATTTTAACCTTGGGAAGAGGGGAAGGAAAAGGGAGGGGAAAGAGTATCCCTTTCTCTGTTTAACTGCACCAGGAGAGGAGGGGAAAGCTGCTCACAGCTTTCCAGCCTGGAGCTGGGATTCGGTGGCACACAGTTTATGCAATTTTGCATTTGCAAAGAGCAGGGCCTTGTAGCTGGAACCCGGCCCTGCAGGGGCAGGTTTGCCCCATCTCCATCACTCAGCAGATTAATTAGCCATTGCTCTCAGCTCCGCAATGTAATCGCAGCCCAGATCTGCAGCAGCAAACTCTGAACCTATCCCAGAGCACAATGCCAGCTGTGCCCAAACCTTGTCCAACAACCATGAAGGTCCTACATGCCAGGGCTTCCTTCCCTCCTCCTCCTGGGCAGTACAGCTTGACGCTGTGACAGATTGTCTTTGTATCCTGCTATGTGCTCTCCACAGAAGCTGGTCAAATGTCCCTGTCTAAAATCTGAGTCCCAGGAAACAATTGATTTCAACAGTGGTGCCCAGAAGCTTCGTCCAGAACTGGAAGGCAGATGCACTCAGTGCTGTATCAGGGACAGGACTGAACTGCCCACAGTTGACAAGACAGTTTTGGCTCCGTAAGGCCACTGGACATTAACAGGACCCTACTCTTCAGTCTTCTGCCTGGACCCAAGATGTGCCTGAAAGCAGAGGAGTGTGCACTACTCTGTGCACAAGGCTTGTCAAAGCTATTTTGATTGGCCTCTAATATTGTGGTAGTGCCCAACAGTGGATACACAAGCACAGGAGAGGGCTGAATGCTTTTTGCTCATTGTAAGTTTGTGATGCTTGGGAATTTGTTTATTCCTAACTAGAAAATGCAAAGCCCATCAGTAATGTTCTCACTATTCTCATCATACCATCTAATTTACACTGGCCTTCCAGCCGCAGCACTGCCCTAAATTGTCACAAACAGTCGGCTCTCCATTACGCGGCTCAGTGGACTGAGGGTTAGAGACATCTGTGTGCACAGACTCATCGCTGCCATGTTACTCAGCACAGGATCCCCAGGCATAATTAGCCTGGACACTGCACTGAATCCTGGCTGACTCTCCTGCAGCCCTGGTCTCCAGCTCATAAACCTTTCCAGAGCTCCAAGACACATGGAGCAGAGACAGCGCTGCAGTCCCTTGCTCACCTCTGGCATCACCTGCCTCTGCTAGTGCCACTGCCTCCAGCCAGTGCAGGTCACAGGGCCGCTGCCACTTCCATCTCACCCGTGCCTGGTGCTGCAGCTGCACACTGAGCTGGCAGAGTCGCTGGAGCTGCTGCAAAGCCCATGCTCATAACTCTAGCTGGACAAGGGCTGGCTCCATCCTTCAGCCTAAGCCCCTCGACACTGCCTGCTGCTGCATCCTCTGCTCTGGGAACCTTGGAGCTGGCAAAAATCCCACAGGATTTAGTAAATCGGTGTCTCACTGCTAAGTATCTGAATTACGGATTCTCTGTTATGGACTTGACCAAGATTACCTGTGAGCTGAGAAACAGGCATCTTCTAAGAAGCTTGGGGACCATCACCACTTGGGTCTACTTCAGGATTTGGTCCTCGAGCAAAGTTGTCAGCAATTAGCATGGATGTATTTTAGGTCTGGTTATAAATGTCTTGCAGCTGCACTGATCAGGAGCTGGGCACAAATAGTAAGTGAGAGAAATCTGTTTGGGCTCTTTGCTGATGCAACTCGCTCTAGATAGAGTCAGACTTATTTTTCCTTCTTCCAAAGGCTGATGATGTCTTTAAATCTGTGAAAGCTGGGATGTGGGCAGGAGGGGCAAAAGGACCATCCTGACCTTTGAATACTCAAATTGCTCAGACATCAAGACTAATCCTATCTGATGGTGGGATCAGCAGAAGCTGGCCAGAAACCCTCTCAGAGTTCAAGTGCTCCTTAATTCATCAGTATTCACACAGAGGATTTAATCAGGACTAAGACTAATGCGAAGTTAAGATCTTCTTCAGAGAAACTACAAAATAAAGATCATGGTGACATTTGTCTCCTGCCTCTTTCTACTAGGGACCTTCTGCTAAACATCAGATCCCAGAAGTGCCTGCCAAGATCTCGGGCATTATCAATAAGTCTTTCCACCATTTGGCCCATGACATATTGATCTCCAGTGGTAAATCAGCACAGTGCCTTCTGGCTAGCTGCATGGCTAGCTATACTGCCCCCAGGTCCCCAAGCTTGGATCTCCTTCCCCAGGCACACCACACCCAGGGTCTGTTCCCTCTCCTCACTGATGCAATAGCGGATGAAACGCTTTGATGCTGCCTTTGCAAAAGGACAGTAGCCCAAGATGCAAGTCTCAAAAGAAGAGGCAGAGAGTACAGCCTAGCTTAGTGTCAGGACAAGCATTAACATGAATAAAGAAGAAAAGGACGTATCCCTGATGACACTCTGCACGGCTTCAACTTCCTTGGCTTGTTTCACTCTCCTGTTCCAGCATCTCTCTGTTTGTGGGTATTTGGGAGCAGGGTCTGACTCACAGTCCCCCTCAGCTCCTCCTGCCATCCCCAGTGCACTGTTGGCTCCGCGGCCGCAGCCGTGTTAGCTGAGGCGTGCAAGGCCCCATCAGCATCTCCTGAACCAGCACAGATGGACAAGCGGGCTTCAGCAATAAAGATAGTTTGAAACCATTAAAAAACGACGAGAGCGAAATGAAGTCTCCTGCAGTGCTGCTGCCATTAGGAAAGCAACACCACCAGCAAACAAATGGAAAAACGCACTGAAATGTTTGCCAAGAAGTCCTCAGTTGAGAAATGAGGTACATACACAGTGCAGAAGGAGCCAGCTGCAAAGTAATTTAGGCTGCAACTTTAAAGTGGGTCTTTAAACAGTGTGGGATGCTTGATCCCACAACTTACATTAGAAGTACGGAACAAAAGGAGCTGTTTTCCTGTGCTCCCTCGTTGTAAAAGCTTTGTGGAATCAGGACTGACTATTACAGGCAACTCTGCTTAGAGACATGGTTAACTGCTGCACTGAAGTAATAATCCTGCCGCTAAATCCAGAATTTAAATGCCTCAAGGGCTTAAGGGCTGTCAGGAGCTAGAATTCATTTCCAGAGGTTTTATTTAGTTGCAGCAGCAATTTTACCTGAGGGTGACAGTAAATTTGAGAAATACAGGACTAATAATTTAACAGAATTGGCTGCGGTATTTTTTTAAAGACACGCAAACACACACACACAAGCTTGATGAAATGAGTTCTGCACATTGCACGCTTGCAGGCTTCATTTGAATGAAAATGATTAATGGGAACACAAAGAAAAAACACAGCACAGCAATAAAACAAATAAGCTTTGCCTCCTAAAGGTCAGAAGAAACCTGTCTCCTGATTTGGAAATCATGTCCTAGGACAACATCAGGCATTTCCTTCTGCATGTACCTCTTGCTTCTCCTGGTTGATGGCTGCTGATTCCCAACACCCCAAGCGAGTGGATGGAGCAGTAACTGAACAGGATTTTAGTCAGATGTGCAGGACATGCCCAGAAACAGGGATTTACACCACCGGCTCTCTGATTTCAGAGGACAACTTTTGTTATAATAATGGTGTGTGTCACCATTATTTGCAATAAAAAAACCTAAGAGATCTTTTACTCAGTACCTCAGTTCAGCTTGGAAGATGCTTTCCCTCAGGAAGAGACGGGGACTCACATAGTGTCAGAGGCGGATTTCCATCACCGAGAAGGTGAAACGACAGCTCGTAGGGAGCTCTTGCCCCATTGCCTTGGTCCCAGGCAGAAGCAGAGCAAATAGCCCTCCCGTCCCCTTCCTGTGCCGTGTAACAACACCTAGAGACAATCCTCTGCAGAAGTTCCCATCTCTTAGCCCAGCCAAACTGCTATTCTAGAGAGGGAAATGAGTGGTCTGGGAGACTGGGCCCAAAAAGAGAACTAAAACTTCCAGCTGTGAAGCTGTCCTACAGAAAAACTCTACAGGATTTGAAACCACTGATATCTCTCTCCCTCCTCAACGTTGTAATTGAGAAATATGTTCTTTTCTGCATTTATAATTGGGACGGAACAGATGGCAAAGGCTTTGTTTAATGAAATATGTCCATTCAATTAACCCATGCCACCAGGGATTCAGCAACACAGAAGGAATCAGCGTCTCATCACTGTAACAGGGTCCTCCTGCCCAAACCCACGTCCCTGGGAGAGGACTGGGATGCTACAGGCAGGACTCGGAGACACAGGTCAAACCTGCTGAACCTTGCTCAGCTGCCATGCTTCCATCTCCATAAGCTTTGTTTCTTTTCTTTTTTTTTTGTTTTCTTCTTGGATTGATGGCCAGTTTCAGAGCTGTGTCCAGAGATTTCAGACCCTGTGCTCACTCTTGCCTTAACAGCACACGTAAAAGGTACTGTCTGGTCTCTGTGGCAATTGAAAATGGAAAGGCTTGGAGGTTCAGTAGGCAGGGAGCTGTACCAAAGGGAATCACGTCCCATTGCTAGCTCTGCCACCAAACTTTGGGGAGGGAAAGCCCATCTGTGCCTCAGTTTGCCCATCTGTGCTGATGAATAGCCCTTAGTACTCTGTGAATACCCCAACATGTGGTTCCCTGGCACTTTGAAAATTGACCATCAACCAGCACAGCTCCCTGAGGCAGAGCATGACATTTTATTTCAGGTCTTGCCTGAAACAAAGTTTGGCCCCTTTAAAGGACGGGGACGCCATTCTGCAACACGCAAATTGCAACACATATTCATACTGTGGAAAAAAATAATCCTCTTTTCTTTTTTTGTCCAATTCCATCACTAGCATACTTACCATGAGAAACAGAGCCAAAAGATACAAACGCCTGGATTCAGATCAAGTGAATCTGGAGTAAAGATTTTTATGCAGGTAAATAGTTTCTTTCTAACCCCACTCCCAGCTGCTACTGGTGCAGAGGCTCTTCAGGGATGTGACAGGAATAGCTTCAGCTAAAGAAAATTCATTAAACACCAGCTGGACTTATTTTACCACTTTAAAATGAAGCCATTTCAGATTTTCATTCCCAAATGGTGAATTAGTACATTTGCCAAAATAAATTACTTTGGTGTTTTGGGAGTTTGGTTGTTTTTTTTTTTTTAAGTAAGTGAGGAAAGCAAAAAAAACCCCAACAACCTTTCAGGTTTTTGTTTGGTTGGTTGTTTGGTTTTTTTCCCCTTTCTTTTCATTCAGGTCAGGAAGGAGACAGTGCTCAGATGCAGTGTATTATTGATCTCCACAGCACAGTAAGGAAAAAAAAATACTTCTATGGGAAATACCTATTCTCTTCAACAATGCTTTTTTTTTTTTTTCTCATTTTGCAGAAAACCAGAGTAGTATATCGGTCCCTTTGGTTGTGAAGAAATACCTTCGGATAGCAATTCATTCAGAAATCGGATTTACACAGCCAGTGGAGAAACACAGCCCGTGATACCTCCCAACAGGCACCGACAGCCCTGGCCGAAGCGTGACACACACAATGACATGTAACACAAAGACTCCCCAGGGAACACGTCAGTCATTCCGTGCACGTGTGAGGAATGACATCCAATAATCCCGCCTGGTGAAGCCAGATCCCTCCAGCACTCCAGTGCTCGGCAGCAGCACTCGCTAACAGTCCTGCTGTGGTGGGAAAGCAGCTCCCGCAGCTTCAAACAGTACCCAGTACCCCTCGGGTTCCCCAAAACACATCCTTCAAATATTCCCATTCATCCTGTGTTATGACCCAGACAGACCGTCTTCCTTCCCTTCTTACCCGTTACAAGGGAGAGGGGCACCTTTCGACTTCCTTTGAGCTACTTCCCTTTCTCACCCGCCTCCCAAGCGCTGCTTACCACCCCTAAACCAGCCTCTCCCTGGTGGCATCACTGGGACGTTTTCTGACATTTGTGACTGTTCCCACACAGTCTCGAGCTGAGCTTAAACAGGTTCCAAGTGCAAACCAGCATGACTGAAGCGCCTGCTAGACTTTCCTAATGAACATGAAGCTGCCAGACAACAGAAATTCCTAACTTCACTCAATTCTCCAAACCCACTCATCAATGCTAATCAGCCAAGACCAGATAAGTCTTCCTGTTTTAACTGGAATTGCATTCTTTTATGGGTTTTTTTTTGAACACAACAAAACAATTCCTGCAGAAATATTGTTATTTCAGTGTATGTGAAACTCAGTATCTTATTAACACAATGTGCTAACTCATGACTCAGACAAGATATCGGCTGCAAAAAAATGACCAGGTTGACTCACCTTTGTTCACGGCAGAAGTGTCAGAGACTCATCTCAGATCCTGCCATGAATCGTTCAGGCCTGAGAGCAGCCCTGAATCTGAACTCTCTTTGGGCTTTGAAGACATTCAATCTAGCTTCAAATCTGCTGGTTTGGAGGGCACAGCTGGTCCTCTGGGATGTTTCAGCAGCTGAATCAAATCATTTGATGGTTTGTAATGTGCTCAAACTGGGATGCCACAGGTTGACTGCGCTAACATAACTGCTGCCTGTGACTGTTGCAGCTGGCTAACAATAGGACTAGAGATAAAAGGATAATTTTGCAGCTCTGAAGTGAAGAAATGTAAGATAAAATGCAATAAAAATATTGAAATCTTCCCAAAACACCAGATTCTAGGATCAAAGCTCTGCAACCGCTTGCCAATATCAAATCACAAAGGCTCATGGGCAGGTAGAGATGCCTCTTTGCCCAGGGTGCTGGTCTTGGCCAGAGTGAAGGAGGTGGTTCTGCATCTCCTTCGTAACATCTCCAAGCAAGAGATGGTTTCTGACAGCTTGACCACCTCTCACTCTCACAACTTGGCTGCCTTGTCATTGGCAGAGTCCTCAAGCAGATCCAGCTGCCCAGACAGAGCTGGCTCGTACTTCGAAACGTGGCAGGCAGCCAGAGCAGCAGAGAGACGTGCTGGCTTTTCCCTACACAATCCCGTAACAAGGAATCCTGATGTTCCTGGGCACAGCTTTTGTTCCCTGGGTACCTCACACCATCCGGCAGTCGCTCTGATTATCTCTGAGGCTGCCTTTAGTAAAGAAACAAACAACCTTTTTTTCTTCCTTTCTCTCTTGGGATGAGCACATAAGAAAGCATCATTAAACAGAAGACTGAAGAGGCAACTCCGGGCCACTCTAACAGGGTGAATTTTGTCCTTGCTATTTTAACATCTGGCCCTGTTAGGGCTTGTGCTTTTGTTTAAGCCATCCAAACCAGACACATGCACCAGCTTCCATGGAGAGTGAGCCTCATTGAGGGTGCCTATCCATTTGGCTGTTAGGGGTGGACAAAAGATAATATTTCTATTTCTTTTCTAGCCATCCTGTTTTCTTTGACCCAGACAGTGAGCCCAGGCCATCTTCAGATGGTACCTTCCTCCCAGATGTGTAGCAATTTCCCTTCTCTTCAGGTGCCTGAATTTCACAAAAGCTGAGCATGTGATGGCTCCCTAATCCCCTTCAGATGGAATAAATGGATTAGTGCAAGCAGTTTAACCCAGACCTCTTTGCTAACCATCCTCACCTTGAATGGTGTGGGCAGGGAGCAATCACAGTTCAGCACCATAAGCTGCTAGAGGTTTAACAAGCCACTGGGGCAGTGACCATTTCAGCCTGTTGAGAAAGACACAGACCTGTAGTCCTCGAAATGCCCACTGCTTTCCTATCTCTGTGAATTCTGGTTCAGGATGAAGTTTAGGAAAAGATAAGCAGCAAAGACTAACTAATTTCACCATCAAAATGGTGCTTTCAGCTTGCCACAGAGAATCTACAGTATCAAAACACAATTAAGTAGTTGCACATCAACAGACTCTCCTAATCGCTGCAAGGAGCAATTCAATTATGTTTTTGACACTGAAATGAATCATTATCACTCTATAGGGGGAAATTGTGTTTGTGGGGTCATGTTTTTTATAGCATGCGCTATATTCTTCCCAAAAGTTAGCTATTTTACTGCTGACAATATTCATTTTGGATAGATTCTTCCCTTTAGGAACTAAATCAAGACATTTCTAGTTATAGGAATGATGTTCCACTGTAGATCAGAAAAGCCCAAAGCCATACTCTCCTATCTGGGGTTATGAAACCAGAAATTTAAGGCCCAATCTGCCTTGTGAAATGCAACTGCTTCATAGTCATATTATAAGTAATTATACTTCTACTCTGACTTCATTGTAACTCTAGTCTAGGTAGGATCCTAAACACAATTAGGCTAGTGCCCCAGTTCAGACCGGTGATAGCTGGTTTCAAGAAAGGAAGAAATAATTCCTCTTATGAAAGCAGGTGAGATGAAAAGTGGCAAAGATATTTTGAAGGTATTCTGAATTACAGATACTGGAAGAGTCAAAATACACAGAGTATCTTAAAAATAGAAGCAACTTATTGAATACTTAAAATAAAGTTGAGTCATGTTGGGTTTACTTGGGTGACTGAGGATGGTTAAGAGCTACAAGAACACTTGAACCTTTCTCACAGGGAGACATCTTTTTTTATTATTATTCCTACAGCAATTTGAAAGCAAGATGATTGCAGAGTGGTGAGATACAGCAGCACTGAAAAAGTCCTGTTTCGAGAGCTCTGGGTTAAACAGTGCTGATTTAGATGTTCATGCCTGAACAGTAGTTCAGCAAAGATAACAGGTTGCAGTAGCCACTTGGTAATTGACCTACGGTGATTTAAAACCTTAATTTGCTTTCATGCTTCCTGATTTAAAGTAGTGTGTGCACTTCGGCATAACTGCCTTAAGAGGTCTAAGCGATATTTTAGCCTGGATTCCTTAGGAAACAAGGCTTAACAGAGCATACAGACTATCCCTCCTCGTAACTCCTAAATGCATTGGCCATTTTCAGCCAAATTTGTGGCAGGGTTCAGAGTCTCAATGCTTATTCCATTCTCCCAGGCTTTGTGAAGGGCCAGAGCCAAACTCCAGTCTTGCTTATTTTAAGAGCAGGCTGTTGGTTGAGCACTGTGGGCAGCTGTGACTTGGTCATAACATCCTGTCTCATCTGTGGTGGGCACATCACAATGGACATGATGCAAGAAAAGTACAGCTGGGCTACTGTGGGGCTGGCTCCTAGATGCAAAAGGGATAACATAGAAATCCATATTGGACCCGCTGCTTGTTAAATGTCCTGTTTTTAAATAGCTGTGTTATAGCCATGACTTTGTGATGTTCCCTTTATGTACAGACATGGACACGGGAACAAAATGTCATTCTCTAGCAGAGAAACAAGCAAGCAGAGGGGTGAAGCAGACCTTCCTGGTGCTAGCCAGGTAGGGCACGAGGCACTGCCCACTGCAGAGCCCTGAGTGGCACCTACAGGCAGGTGACAAGGCTCCCAGGATGATTTGTGGGCTCTGAATAGCAAAGTTGTCACTGAGCTCCAGTGAATCTTCCTTGGTCTGCACCTTTGCTGAGCTGATTTATTGAATGTGTCAATAACAGAAGTGGGCTGAGGACCAGCTGTAAAGTTCAAAGCCTCAATTCCCCACGTGTTTGCACTCTCCTCCGCTATCAGTTCTCTAAGTTTCATCTTCAAGTGAGTTCAGATTTTGGCTGGCTTTCAGGGGCAAAGGGCTGCTGGAAACAAGCCCCGCTGCTTTATCTGCACAGGCTAAATCAAAGGATGCTCATTTTCACAGGCTGCACACTTAATGGCTGGGTTAACTTCACAAGAGTTAAAAGGCAGCTTGGTCAAGCAAGCAGGGAAGAGCTGGAATGAGAATGTTCAGTTTCCTGTTTCCCGTTACATAATCATATGCACCTTTGGGCTGCAGCATCCTCACTTAGAAAAAAGGGTCAGTCCCAGTGTGCTCTGGTCGCAGAAGGACAACAGGCATTTCAGAAAAGGGGTGCTGCATTTCATTATTGCTACTCCTGAATTAAAATCCAAGTGCTGACCAAAAGCTCACTAAATTAGAAAAGAAAACTTTATGGACTTCAGCAAAATGTAACGTACCTCCTTACACCGGCTGACGAGGTCCCTGTCACAACGACATGGAGAGGGATTATGAGAAACACCAAGAATTCCCCAGAAAAGTTACACCTCCCAAACCAGGCTGCGTTATCTGCAGCCATGAGACTCTGTGAAGCCGGTGTCTGTCCCACTGGGGCCACACTGCATGGTGCCATGATCCCATCAGGACCAGCAGGATTCATCTTCTGGGCAGGGAGCCCAGGGCTGCGAAGGGAAGTGCTAATAGTTAAAAAGATGTCTGGAGCTTGCAGAAATAGATATTTTCCCAGGAATAAAACATGACTTTGAATAAATGTTTCATTCCACTGCACATAATGAATGGCAGTGAATGTGATTTGGGGACCTGTCAGAGAGGGGAGCACAGACATAGTACATGCTCTGCAGACAGTATTAATGAGGTTGTTTAACTGAAGCGCAGGGAATTGAGATCACTGTTAATTTTAATCCCGTTTCCTCTTTCCTCTGGGTTTTTTGGTTGTTTTGGTTTTTGGTTGTTTTCTTTTTCGTTTTTATGATCGCCTTCCTATGAGGCTGATAAAACAGGGCCATCAAGATGTTTATTAGAAACTGTTGCAGGAACCAATCCATATGCAACTGCATGAAAGGTAAAGAGGCATCCACTGCTCAACGTTTGCTGCAGACTTAGCATCAAACTCAACTTGCAGCCAGGCAAACAACACTACTTGCTTCCAGAAGAAGTACTGGAAAGTAGTCCCTAGGAAATAAATAAGGGACAGCGCTCTAACCCAACAGCTGCTTGAACCAGTCTGATCTGTGACAACACCACTTTGCAGAGGAGCTTTTCATGATTCTTTGCATACGGCTTAATAGTGGCTGTTGGGGTATGGAAAACTGTCACTCTTGTGTGGATCAGAGCAGCTCTCACCCCTACGCTCACTAGACAACATATTGCGCAGCTTGTACCAGCATGAGGGAATAAGGCCAGTGGCTGCCACTCCTTTCTGGCTGCTAGAGCCATTTTTAGGAGGGGATTTGCTCCAGCTTTTATTAATTGCTTTAACAGGCAGAGAGCATTCTTGTTGGTAGATTGGTTTCCTCCTTCAGGAGGAACATGTTCCCCCTTGCCAGCTAAATCTTCCCCCTACAAGGCTGGTTTATTAAAGATACAAAGAGGCTTGTCCTGGCAAAGGAGCATTGTGGTGCTATTAAAAGAGCAGAATAGCAACAGGGCATCATCTCCAGCTAATTGTTTCATCAACTTGGAGAGCAACAACCATTTGCTAAATAAGGCGCTTCTTTTTTGCTTTGCAATTGTGCTCTTCTGTCTGCCAAAAAAAGCTCTGACACCGAAGGCTTCTCGGGCCCTCTAGAAACGTTGCCTTTGGTTTTAGTCCAGAAAGACAAGAAGCAAAACCAAGAGCTGCAAATAGGAAGAAGATGCAAAAACTCTAAGGAGATTTGTCCTCCTCCCACCCGTGTGAAACCCATATGTCCAGTTCACATTGGCTAGAAGAAAAAGAATTAAACTTGTTTGCTGCACCTGCATCACAAAGCGTTAATGCTCAGCTAAAGAAAAGACACTTGAGAGTTTCCTCAAATAAGTTTGTGTTTCCAGTTGCTTTTGGAAAAACAATCAAGTTTGAATATTTTTACCAAAATATTGAATATGTTTGACTCTTCATATTACAAACCAGGAACATGAAGCTATTAAGTCCTATAATAAGATTTGAAAAGAAATAGAGAGCTATTTAGAACTAGTTATTGCGCTTCGTAATGAACTGAACTGACAAAAACTCTTTTATTTTTTCCTGTTCCTGAGTTATCCAGGAATCAAACATGATGTAAGCACCTATTAGTTAAAGTACATGCTCACGCACGTTGATTTCCCTTGTCTCAAGCTCAGCTTATTTGCAATTTAAAACATCAACAGTAAAACACTTCTGCACTTAAAGGCCATATCTTTTCACCATTAAAGATCCTTCCTGAGCACATCTCCCCTCTGCTCTGGCATGCCCATTTGTGGGCTGCCTTTACACTTTGTGTCTGATTTTCTCCTTCCTTCTCCCAAGCAGGTGAATGAGCCAGGCCAAATGTCCCTGGGTGCCAAACTTGGCGTCAGTGCTGTTGGTCTGTTATCAACAGCAAACTTTCACTAGATTATGCAGATGGCTCAAAATCTGTAATCTTAAATTTCTGGAGCAAGTCAGTCAACAAAGTTCACTTAAGGATGAAGGTCTCCTTGCAGGACACAAGTGTGAACGAGTAGGCATTTCTCACTCTTGCAAAGAAGAAGAGATGGTGGGGAGAGAGACCAGGGCTACCTCCAAACTGGCCAGCCTGCTTACCAGAAGCCCAGGGCACACTGGTAAGAACAAACGTACCCAAGTGCTAGACACATCCTGCAGAGTGTGATTAATCCCTGCATGCCAAGTCAAGCCTACCTGCCAGATTAACTGTGGGCATAAGACAAGCCAGTCATGATGAGGAATTCCTCTGGTTCCAGTTGTGACTGACAAGAAAACGAACAAGAAGATAGGAGCTAAAAAACTGTGTGCAGTAACCTTTCCCTTTGTCAGAAATGTCAAACCAATTCCTAACAGTTCACTTTAAAATGCATTTAACATCCTCTTTTTGACATCTTTCCCACCTCCCCAGCATCACCAGAACATACAAATTCACCCTGACAGCCAGAAGAGGAAGGGAAAACAAGAAAATAAAATAAAAGAAAAACAAATCTCTAAACCCTTTCTAACCATCATAGAGGCTAACGAGGGTTAGTATAATACACTCACTGACAAATCATGCATGAGCCACCTCTCTCCACAAAAAAACAGCACTAATAAGGCAGGAACGAGGTTACTTATCCTGGCAGGACTCAATAATTATTGTCTTATTTCCCTGCCAAACATTGATAGCACATTGTAACATAATGACACCAGGTTCATTTTCTTATTTTTGTTACTGCCCTTCTCCTCTCACAAACTTCCTCCATTTCTTTTCTCTGTCATGTTGACTTACAGAACCCGGTGTCTTTGCATGAGGAAAGCTGTGCAGCTTTATTAATTGTTGCTGAACAAAGACACGTATCACACAAAGACAAAAAAAAAAACAAACCACAAACAAAAAAACTCAACTGTCCACAATACGGAGGAAAGGAAGAGATGTTACTGATGAAACTCTCACATCTGCATTTTGTGGCTCTATGAGTAGACTTTTTCTTACCTAAACTTACATCTTTAAAAAATTAGATATTTAGTCTCTCATACACAGAGAACAGAGAAAGGGCAAGTCAGGAGAATGATTCACCATAGCTTCTTTAGAAAGCTATTTTGGAATGGACTAAATCACTCTTTGGAGATTAGACAATTAATATAGACTAGATGTCCAACTTCTACACAGCTGCAGGGTAAGATGTACTACTGTCATGACACAAAGAAGGATAGGTCCCAAGACTAAGAGCTCGTAATAGACATCAGTGACAATTACTTGATTTTAAAACCTCTGGGAAGGAGCAGACTCAGGTAGAGAAAACACTTGTTCAAGGTCACAGAGAAGGTTGCTTGAGCTGCTTGTATCTCCCAAGTGCACTCCAATGTCCTGAATAAAACATATTCATTTATCATGCATGGAGTAAGGTTCGGGAAACGACAGTCCAAACGCCACATGCAAAAAAATGTCAGAAGAAAAAGCATGACCTTATGTTGGCACGTGTTTAACTGCAGTTTCATTTACTTGATCAGAAGCACACCAGTCGCCCCAAGCTTCTGAGAGTATCAGTAATAGGAAAACACCATCCTGTGGATTTTCAGAAGCTGCTTGCATTGACCAAAACCCCAGGCACAGGATGATATCAACGACCACATAACCAACCGAACCTATGGTAAATACACTGCAGTCTGACTAGAACTGGGGCAAAAGCTGTAGGGAGCAGAAGGGCTTTGCACTGCATGAAATTAATGCTGGCTCTGGACTGAGTGGTGGGAAATACTTTGACAAAATACTGCAGACAGCAGCTGGACACCCATCTGGAGATGCCCAGTGATGTGGGACTTCCATACATGGAGGCAATAGCGACCAGAAGGTGGGAAACAAGATTCATTTCTCCCACATTCATCTCTGCCACAGCCAATAGGACACCACAGGAGACGTAAGGAGCCTAAGGGACCTTCCAAGGACCTCTGGGAAAAGGAAGGTCATGAAACATTTGGAGAGATTACATTATGAAAAATAAATAGCCGTGACCACGGAATTGCACATAAATTGCCAACTGCAGCTGTGCTCGAGACAGCAGTCAGTGTTGAAAAAATGCCTTTTAAAAAGTCAATGTAGAAAAGCCCGCATAGACCTGAAGGATGATTTTTATCCTTATACCACCACGTCCCTTTGGACTTTCTTTTAGCTGTAGCCAGTTTCTTAGAACAAGAACTAACTGCCAGCCGAATCAGTGCTTTCCCTCCTCCTCCTCCAAACACTTCATAACAAACCTCAGCTGCGCTTACTTGTTTCCCCGTGTTTACCCAACAGATCATGGCAAAAAGGGACAAGCGGAAGGAGTTTATAATAGGAAAATAATCAATACTGACATGCCATCACTGTCTGCAAGGCAACCATTAGCGGCTCAGGAGAGACCTCAGGGGCTTCTGTTTGCTTGATGTGTGATTGCCTCCTGCAGAGAGCTAAGCTGCTATGAAAGACTTCAGCAGGTGCCTTTTCCTCCTCCACTCCTGCTCCAGCCCAGGGAATTCAGTGTAAGGCAGCTAAATTACACCTCTGGGTTATTATCAGCAGTATTAATTACTGTGTTCTCCCTAATTATCCTCTCTTAACACACTCAGTTGGTGTGCAGGAACAATGCAAGGTTGGCAAATAGTGGCATTTAAAAATGATCAGGCCAGAGGCTCAACTGATATAAAGCAGCACAGCAGGTTTATAGAAAGGTCAGTTTATGCTAGTGGTGGAGTTTACCCACTGTTTTCTGAGGGCGTGAGCCGAGTTGCAGCTAGGCTGACATGACCTGGCCAGCTGGCATGAATGGAGACAAACAGTTTGGGGTCAGTTGTTCACCGGTCTACACCATGACCTTGTGCAAAGTGCTATTCCCTACCACAGCTCTAATGTGACTTTCTGACCTATATTAGAATAAACAGCACAATATCATCATCCAGAGTCAGAACTTTTCTTTTGTCTCCTGTTCCATCCCGCATGAACTGCAGGTAGACTTGGGAAACCCCGGGAGATCTGATATGTTTTGACTGTCTATCCTGTTCTTGACATAACCAGACCTCAGTGGACTCACACTCGGTCACTGACATACCGAAAGTCACATTTGCCACATAAGACAACTCAGTTGAGCATTTCCCTGCCTTTGTTGTTCAAATCCCTCGCTCTCCCCAGGCTGGTTCCCTGCTTCTTGGATGCAACTTATGTTTGAGGTACGTGACTCAACTCATCAGATTCAACCCATCTCAAACGTGGTTGACAAGGATAACTGCTCGGCGGCCTGACAGCCTGCTGTTGGAGCCTTAACAGATTTACCGCCTTAGGGGATGACAAACCTACCCCATCAAAACGTACACGTGTCCCCATCATATAGATCTGATCCTGAAAGAGCACTAAAATTCAGATAAAGTGTATTAAAAAGAAAAAGAAAATTCTGCAATCTGAGCGCATCTTCTTGGCCTGTGATCTTTCAGCATGATCCTTTAAACACACAGGTATCCATAACCCCAGACAAGCACCTCTAGTTGTGGAACATATTCTTCCATGTCTCTCAAAATGTGTTTCTGTTTTGTTCTCACTTTGTGCCTGTGAAAATCATAGGTGTGTCCTGCAGAAGACACGACATAAAATACAACAATATTTGCAGAGATAAACTCTGAAGATGTCACCCAGAACCAACTAAAGCTCTATTAGTCTCCTCTTGCCAGCTATGGGATATGAAGTAGTTTTTGCAAACATCACCAGACTCCTGTGCTCATCTGCCTCCAGAGTTCAGAGTTTAAATGAAGCACTCAAAAAGAACACGGATCCAAGGAGGCAAGATATATTTGCCAGTGTACAGAGAGAAGCAATAGAAATCCCATTTTAACAATCTGTTCTCTATCTCAGAGAGTGAAATCCAGTCTGCTGAAGGTCAATTCTAGCTCTATGTATGTCATTTAAGTCCTCCTTAGGCCTGTAGCTGTCACAGAGGCCACGCACTTTTGCAAATGTTTATCCTGATAGAAGATCCCTGTGAAGAACAAATAGCTGCTGCGTTTTAACACATTCCCTACAACACAACCATAATCAGGGCAAGAAGACTGATACCCTGCTCTAGGCCCTCACTGAACGGGCACCAAATAAGGTAAATCTGCCTATTTCTTGGCTAATTCCTGCTCCTGCAGGAATCCAAGGATGTCTGCAGATCTACAGCACTGGAGGAGGAGGGGCAGAGACGGACAAGCAGAGGGACAAATGCACAGGAGGATGAGGCAGTGCCTCAAACATCAAATGCTCTCAGTCTTCCCCTGCATATCAGAGCATTTACTTAAGTTACCATCTCCAGCATGCGCTGGTGACACCAGAGCCAGAACCATGCTCCTTTCTGGAGGAAATCAAGGGCTTTTCCTTCATTTTGATTACATGAATATAACTCCAACCATGTCGCAACCAGAGGTACCCAGCAGAAAACTGAGAGCAGCCACATCCATAAGAAAGAGTCAAGGCACAATCAGGGTAGGCGTGTTATGATGCCAAAGAAGCCATCTCTACATTAATTCATTAATGACAAAGAGAGATCTGCCCAACAATGCAGCAAAGAAAGAAACTAGGACATATATAAAACCTCCCTCTCTTAGCAAGCAAATCCCCATCCTTATAAACTTCTTCCATGGCTACAAGCTCTCTCTTGGAAAGTAGCACTGTCTTGTTTCTCCAGCAGTTTTGCATCACAAAGGTGACCTTCTCCGTGCTGCTGCAAAATATTCAGGGTGTAAAATGTTATACATAGATCAGGGCCGGATTCCTACCTGCACTGGACCATTTTAGGTAGTTCTGACCATTTCAGTCAAAGGTAATCTTTCCAGCAAGCTTTGGATCAAGACTAGCATAAATTAGAGCTCCCAAGACCTCCTTGATTTGGCTTTTGGTCTGGAGGAGAGCGTGCAGGACGGTGTTTTTGCTGATGAATGGTTTGGCATTAGAGTAACAAGGTGCAGGAGATCCAAAACCCTGCTGCTGTTAATATACATGAGTCACCACTGCTGCGTGTGCCCAACATGCTTCCAAACGCAGCTGCAGTCTGCCCTTGGTTGTTTAGCTGGGCAAAGGCAAGTTTGCAAAACTTATTTTTTTCAATGATTCAAGGTATCGACATAGCAGAAATCTCTGTCTCAATCTGCTTACCGGCAAACATCAAAGAAAGACGACTGTTGTGTGTTTGCATGTTATTAATAGTTTACAACTTGAATTTTTCTTCTCTTTTGTTCCCACTGATCTCACAGAAAACTATCAAAAAATATGTATAGATGTCTGCCAAGTAGATTTCTTGGAGGAAAGCAGAAAAGTGTGAATAATGGGTTCTGAGGTATGGATAATTAGCAGATAAAATAACCCCAAGGACTAGGGAAATTTTTTCAACATCTGCAGATATTCACCATTCCTATTTTTCTAAATAAATTATGTGTACCCTCTAGGTATATTTTTTTCTTCTAGTTCATGTAATAAAAATAGAGGTGTCTACTGCAGGGGTAGGGGAGGTTATTTATTTATTTTAATTTAATGCTTCTGACAGTGAGAAAATGACAGCTCTGGCTGCAGTTAGAAGTCATATGGGCAGTCACTGTACAAACATCCTGACCATAGCACCTCTACCCTGACCTTTCTGCTCCTACAAATGGCTGCTGTTCAATTTGGTTCAGCAATGCCAAGCTAAAGAAGTTTGCCAACGTCAGCAGAAGGGTCAGTGGGTAGTAGGCACACAGGAAAAATTGTGGACCCAGTTCTCTCTGGGTGAAAAGGACTGCAGTTCTCCCTTAGGGTTCCAAGTCATATTCCAATGTTTTTTTTTTCTAAATACTGCCTTACTTCTCATTTACTTGCTCCTTTTCTCTGTACATCCATAAACAAGGAATATGCAAATCTCCAGTGACACAAAACCAAAGCAATCTGCTTCTCATCTGAAGCAGGGCAAGGCTAGAACACAGGGAAGGGTCCTTTCCTCTCCCTAGACAGCAGCTTATCTGCCACTACAGTTGGTCATCACCAGCCCACAGCAGATACATGTTCTGAAAGGTTTGTACAGCTTTGCCGACATATTTTTGGAAATAAATGAATAGTTAAAGGAACGGCTGCCCCACTGAGGTGTTCAGCTGCTGATTTGTGGAAGCAGTCAGGGATTGATCCTTAAGAAAGGAGAGGACTCTGTTGCATCCTAGGAGTTCACAACAGCAGGTTTTTCATAGCAATTCTCTTATCAAAAAGTAGAAAGCCAAAACTCTATATTCTACTGAGATCACAAGAAAAATGATGCAACTCTTACTTACAAATAAACCTGATAAAGTGTTTCAAAGCTTGAGTTCTCCAAATCTTCTTTTTTTCTAATGAAACACTGTCATCTTAGAGGCAAAATAAAAGTCTTCCCTTAGAGACAGTAATTTAATAGCAGGGACATTAATTAATTTCATCTCCACATCAATGCTCTGTTTTATTTAAACTCCCATCCTACAGCCACTGGGGTGCTCGAGCATCTGCAAAGCCTGCAAGAGCCCTGGCTGGCAGCCAAGGGGAGGTTTGGGGTAGGTGGCAGATGGCAGACTAATGTAGGCATGACAGAACCAGCTCTAAGCCAGTTTGCTCGGGCAACAGTAGTGGTTTACCAAGAGCAACATGGTGCTTAGCCCAGGAAAAGCAGGATAAATTACAACCATTCGTACTTGGCTCGCGCAATAGGATGACCATGGAGCTTTGCTAACAATAATGAAATTATGGCTATTACAAATACGCTTTAAGTACTCAGATGCCCTAAACCCATCTATTCTTCATTTTTGTTGACAAAAATTTGCAACCATGATTCACCAGGGAGCCAGAATGGTGGTTATATCTGTGAATGATAGTAGTTTTCCTGCTTAGAAAACTCCTCACTGAACTTCAATGGTAAACTCAACAAATACACCCAACATGGATGGCATACCTAAATCCAATACTCAGAACTACAAAAGCAAGGTTTGATATGACCCAGAGACCTTGCTAAATCCTTAGCTACAGCCTGCTGAGGCCTGAAAAATAGAGTTCAATGTCAAGGAAAGATGTCATGAAGCACTGTCAGAAAGATATCTCTATCAGTAGCCCCATTGAAAATCAAATTGATCTTTCATTACCCCAAGCAATTAACCTATGTAAATATGTGCTAATGACCACTTCACTAGTAATTCATTTCATTTGCTTGTGAAGCCACATGAAGACTGTTCAAAAAAGCATGTCTTTAGTGACCAGGCCCCTCAGCCTGGAAGGAAAATGCAGGAAGCCAGTGGCAGAGTAACACCATTGACAGGACAGCCATCCTGCACTTCTTTCTGTGAGCAGTCTCTGAAAGGTAAACTCAGCAACTTGCTGATGCCACAACAGTGAAAACATTCCCTTGGCCATTCAGCCACTGCTGTTGCTGTTAACCATCATCTTGTTGCTGTGGTCTGCTAATCTTCGCAGTGGCGAAGCAGGGGTTGGTTGTTTGCCTGCCCATGCACTGCAATGTGAAACAAGGACAGGCAAATTCTTCCGCAGACAAGTCTGTTCTCCCTAGTCCTTGCCAAGTAAGCATGAGCAGATGGTAGGTGAGGAAGAGGGCAGCAGCCACAGAGCCTATGAGACAGCCCTGAGGGTTCCCAGAAGTAGGAAGCCACACTGGTTTGCCTTGACTTCACTCCTATCACACTGCCAGTGTGCTGCTGCTTTTGATCTGACAGAGGATAGGGACTGTGTATCTTAAGATCCAGACATGCCAGGACACAAACTGACATGCTCTGAGTCTTCTAAAGAGGTGGATTGGGTGCATTAGGTCCTGCCCCAATAGACTCAGGTCCCTCATACATTCTTTAGAGCAGAATTGTTTCTATCTCCAAGGTCTTGAGCAAGCACACAATGCGTAAAATAAATCATTCTCCTCCTCTTCAGTTCCAACAGTTCAGCTGTGCCAATGTGGCCAGATTGAGTTTTCACCTCATTTGAATCCTGTGTGTTTGAAAACATCAGTGACAACCACTAAGTGGCACAGACCCACCACTCCCTCTTCTCTTCTGCATCATCTCCCTAGGTCCTTCCAACAACGCAGTCAAAACCAAAGGAGCTTTATCTGACCACACATTCCTTTCCCCTTCTGAGACTGTCCTATGGTTGTTTAGAAAGCACCACATCAAACTTGCCCTCTCTAAAAGCAATTATGCCCTGTTCAGTCCCTATAGACAGCAGCAGAGCCATGAGGACACGAATCAGACAAGAGACAGCACCTTTGTCTCCATCCTTCTTCACAGTGGAGCAAGAAGATACAGTGATACCTTCTGTATCTTCCCACTTAGTGAGACAGGCACCAAACACTGAGCTCTCAGAGGGGAATCAGAGATTTTTATGCAATCACTGAAGGTCTGGTGGGCACATTGCAAAACCTACAGCCCATCTGAACTTGATATGCAGGGAGATCTGCCTGAGTTTCTGATTCTTGGACTTGTTTTCCTCCTAGAACAGGTAAATGGTAGACGAACAAGAAGAAAGTTAAGTTTTGCATTGTTTCTGCAGAAGAGGAAAGGGGCTGGATTCAGCAGAGGCCTGTTGAAGATTAATTTCTTACATAGGATTTGTGTGATAAAGCTTTGTGTGCGTAGACATGCAGACCTTTTTCTTTCTTGTCCACAATAATTTAAATGCAATAGCTAGTTGAAAGCCAGTTTTAGTGAACAAGAAAAGTCTCCAAAATACCACATGTTGCACAACAATGACTGGGTTAAAGAGAGATCCTGAGAGAAGATGAACACACCTACCCTCTATTTTATATTTATAGAAAGCCCAACCAGTGGAAAAGCTTTCATCAGTGCTCATCATCATCATAAGGCACCATTCGTCTAAAACCTCAGTGTTGTTGGTCCCACTGCTGATTGCACTGTTAGACTTTGAACTAAGGTTGTTTTTACCCAGGAACAACACCAGTTCACAGACAGAAGCAGAGCTTTGTATCAGAGGGGCTGTGCCGGGGCTTTCCTGTAACTTTTCCCAACCTACACTAAGGACACAGCCTCAAGCAGAAGGAGGATCAGAGTTTGTCAGTCTTAAGCCCGTTATCACTTCAACTTTCTTCTGTCTGCTACTGACTTGGAATCTGTAAACGGGACTGGACTCGAGTGTTGTTCTGGCCTCATGGAAAACCATATTTCAAATTTGTGTGTGGTATATGAACTGGATCTCCCCCCAGTCTCCATGACATTGAAGCATTAGATGACAAGCTCCAGGCTTCCCATCATCAGGGACACAGCTCTGCCTGATGAGAGAGTTGCAGTGAAGGGATTTTCTTCCTTAATTACTTGCCTACCAAGAGAGCTTGGGAAATACCAGCCTCAGAGGGGGATGGTTGGGAAGGGAAAGAAGGGAACACATAACAGCAGGCAAATACCCTCCAAAAAATTGGCAAAAAGTATGAAAGTCAGGAGCTACATTAAGACTCCAGTTGCCAAATAACAACACCGATGTGTTAGAAACCCATCAGGATAAATACTAAAAGCTCACCAACCAGAGCAGGGCTTGACCCCTGACTTCCCTTCCCTCCTTGGTGGTTTCCCCTGGGGAAGCCTCTGAGGAATCATTGCTTCAGGGCAACAAAAGGGACTTAGGTACCTACTTAGCCATCTATCACCAAGTGACCCACAAACAAGCTCCTTGCATGCCTCCAGAGCTGCCAGGCTCCAGCTTCTGTGTCCAAAGCCACGGTGCCTAGTGAGGCATCACAATAACTGCAAATAAGCCCCACTTTTACATACTGCCAGTTGCCTTCAGACACTCAGAACTCTCTTGATCTCCAGTGCCAGATTTGGAGTGGTCACCTGTCTCTGCCTGTTACTCATCGGTAAAATAGCAATAGTAGCAACCTCTCAACTTCAGGTATTACTATTCTTGTGGCAGATGCTCACACTTCTGACAACGGCTGGGTGCAGACTCAGCAAGACAAATCCCATTCTCAGAGTTCTTTGCCTTTAGAAAGTAAACTTAATTAGTCTACAGCATAGATGCACACAGAAAACAACTTCTGGAGAACTGAAACACCCACATACTCCCTCTGCAGAACCCTCCAGAAGTGCTGCAGCCCGCTGCCCCTATGAACACACATCATAGACCACAGTAAAGCACCCTGGCACCATGCGCTGTAGCATTTTTATGTTCTGTCCATAATTCTCTCCAGCAGCTCAGCAAGTCTGGCAAAGCCCAAGGCTATAGCCACCGGTTTTTATGAGCATAATAAGCAGAGTTTATTTCCACACCACAGACATAAACATTTCCAGGATCCCAGCCACGTACACGAGACACCTGAGACATCAGCAGCTGTCTCCAGTTCCACTTGACCCCCTGAAAAAGGAGGCATGGAAAATGCCATCCCAGCAGGCATTAATGCAGGTTAATTAAACCTAAACTGCTCGGCAGGGGCACAGCAAATTGAGAAGCGGTGCTTCTGCAGGCTGCCCAGTGCACCAGTCCCACCGTGGCATCATCATTAATGGTTCTCACACAAGCCTCAGGGCTCATTTGCTTGACAAGAGCAAAGCAGTAATTTTACTGTTGAACACTTGCAAAAATGATGCCCTGACTGTTATGAAAAGTGACAGGCAAGTTATGTGAGCAGTTAACTGAAGGTTACTTTTTAGGGCCAAACCTCTGAACGGATCAGACGTCAATTAGTTCATGCATGGAAGGAGGAGGGGAAAGAAAACATAAAGAGAAAAAGGAGGAAGGAAGAAAAAAGGAGAGAGGAAAAGAAATAACATGAAAGAAGTGGACTTAATTGGTTTCCCTGAATCAGTGCTTAGAGGGATAGAAGGGGGAAGACTTTAACATGGCAGCTGCCTGCATTCCCCACGGAGCTCTGACCATGCCAGTGGGTTGGCAGCTGCTGCAGGTCAAGCAATGCACCTGGGACAGCAGGAAGCAGCTGAGGTTTCAGCACATGCTGGACAAGCACCCTTCAACCTGTACCTCCCACAAGGTTTTGGGGCTTTTGCTTTCCTCTATGTTCCTCAAGAGAAAACCTTGTGAGAAAACTTTCAAGGTCCAACAAATTGCTTCATTTCCATTATGGTCACTTGAAGGGGAATAAAATTATCCATACAGTGAATATAACTGGGCACCCTCCAATTCCAGAATTTTAGGAAAAAATATGGAGTCTTTGAGACTCAGGAAACTGCCTAAAGAAAAAATTTCAGTTTTGACAAAGTTTCCCAGGTATAAAAAATCATTAGTGAAGGTAAATATCCCACATTTGATTCACTCTAAATAGAAAAGATCGGGTTTTCACCTTAAAATTACTTTCCTTTTGAAAATCATAGTTATACTAGGCTACAAAAGTGAAAGCTGACAAAAAGACTATAAAGCTGCAAAGTGAAGCCTTTGTTTAAAAATAATGAAGGGGTTTTTTTGCCTCTTATCCAAAAGCAATGTGGAATTGTAACTTTTCTTCTGAAATACAAAAAAGTGGATGAAGTCATCCCCCCATCAAAACATCCTATCCATCCTGCTTCACCCGACGGCAAATGTGAGGAAAAACAAGAAAATTGATGTCACAATCTGCAAGCCAACTTTTGACCAAGAGCTTGGTGATGCCTGCCTGGCTCAGATGGAGGAAGTCCCATCCCCATCATCAGGGTGAGGAACCAGACAAGTCTTCTCCCTGCCCTGTGGGTGTGCTACCAACAGGTTCAGTTACTAGTAACTGTTACTGCTCCAGCTGTTAACTGGATAGACTGCTCTGTTGGGCTTCTTTAAGATGGTGTAGCACAAGCCCAGTGGTTCTCTGTATTTTGTGGAGAATAAGATTGATGGGAGGGAGGAGCAGAATAGGATTCTCAAGGATTGAGACCTGGAAGAATAAAGCCTGTGTTCAACAAACTAAATCCGAAGGTGTAACTGCAGGTTTTTCTTGCTGTTAATGGTTTTAGAAACAATTTGGGTCACAGTTTTAGAAATGCTTTCTTTTATGATTAGCAGAACAAGGAAGGAAAACAGACTGCTCATCTCTTTGTCCTTCTCCCAGAGCAGCTGCCAACAGCACAGGACATTTGATCGCAGCTAAGCTTACAGAGGTGGGTGGGAGCCTTGCAGGTACACCCAGGGACAGCACCCCCAGCCCCAGCAGCCCTGTCCTGCCAGCCTGCACCATGCTGGAGAGGCACTGAGACAGCTGGCTGGCAGCAAGATTAAAGCATACCGTTATTTATTTCCAGATAAATTCAATTCTGGACCTGTCAACCCTGACAGGACCATAAATACTCGCAGGACTGGACTTAGGCTGAGTGAGTCTCTCGGGTTTAGGGTGAGAATATTGCAGCTGCAACCTTATCTGTCCAAATTCCCACTCTCTCCATCTCTCCTCTTCACCCCACTCCCTGCCTTTTCTGGTCTTTATCATCCCAAGAAAGGTCAGCGTTTTGCCTTACTGGTTTGCTCCTGGAGCACACTCTGCCTTGGTTGATATTAGCAGACTTGATGCAGGCAAGGACTAAACCTTACAGAGAGCACCCGTTGGTTTTCTGATCACATCCCGGACGGGCTGTCAGGCTCCAAAGGCAACAGGATTTATTGCACGGAAATGCAGCAGCAGCAGCCGCCGCCCGTGAGGAGTCTATGGAGCTTCATGCACAGGAATAAAAATTTCAGGGCCGCTTGGAGATATGAAATATTTCTTAATTACTTTCTGTTCCAGCACAGCTTGAGGATTTTGCTGCTGCTGTTGTTCTTGGGGCTTGTTTGGTAGTTTTGGCTTTTTTTTTTTTTAATGTAACTGGTAGCAAAGCGGTGTTAATGCCAGCTTCCTCACTGCGTCTCATAAAGGACTAGCTATGGCTTTGCTCGGGGACTGGCTGCTCGTGGAGGATGTTGGCACAGAGAGGGTGCCAGCCTCTGTCAGCGTGGGATCATTTACCTCATGCTGAAAGACATTAAAATCTCCTCCCCTGAGACATCTCTCCATAATAGCTTTGCCGAGAGGTGCATCCTTGCAATGCTTGCTTAAAACAAGCCTGGACAAGTTCCATTCTAGCCCTGCCAGATCACCCCTTCCACTAACGCCCCTGCTCCTCAGTAATGTTTGTCCTTTGGACCGAGATTCCTAAGGTACGATTTTCCCAATCACCCTTAAAACTTAAGCCTTGCTCCTCTCCTCTTCCTCCTGCTAAATCTTTGCTTCTCAAACAAAAGCAGTTTTTCGCTGCTGAAGCCAACACCTTAGACACAAAAGATGTTTTTTTAAATTTGTTTCTGGGCTGGTGCTCACTGAGAGCTGGGGGAGAAAAAGAGGAAGTCTGAGCCAGAGGTTGAAACCTGTTCCTCCCGCTGTTCCCACATCCTTGGATGTGCCCCAGCAGCCAGGCCTGCGACAGCAGAAGGAAACTGCCAGGGCTCCAGGATCTGCACCTTGTTCACAGCTTTTCTTTCTCAAAAACGTTGTGAAATGCACCTGTTTTGCACCAGTCACTGCTCAGTAAAAAAGCCCCACAGCTGAACTGCGCAAGGGAATGGATGATGCTTTTGCAGTAGGTCTTTTGGGTAGAGGGATGCAGGTATTGGGCTACAAGGGGAACGATGAAGACTGATGCCTGTCTCCTCATTCCAGGATCGAGGCCAGCTGGGATGTGGCCCTGGGCAGACCAGAGGTGGCTGCATGTCCCCACACTGCAGTCATCTGCACTCACACACCTCTCTTCACTTCCCCCACCTCTCTAACGCTGGCTGGAGCCTGTCCTGCTTTCCCAGAGGCCGTAGCTAAGGAGAAAGTAACATATAGCTGCAGTATGTCCCAGTTCAAACCCTCCTAGAGAATCCCCCGGCTGTTCCTGGATTGTGCCTTGAACCAGGTAAATGCAAGACCCATAAACAGAGCTAAAAGACTCCAGCATCCCTCAGTCTGTGCAGCTAAAGAAGTAAAGAAGAGGAAAACGTCTTTTCATCATCTCCTCACAACTCTTTTTCTTCTACTTCACATATGAACTGAGAACAACGCAGCACTCACAGCCCAAAAGTCTTCCCACCCATGCCACAGTTAGAGAATCAGCTTTAGACCGGGGGCAAAATCAGTTCTACATAATCATGAAACATAAAACCCTGGACACGACCTTAGAACAGTGAGCCTCCAAAACAGAGAAGTGGCACAAGCAGGATTTGCTTCCCTGTTACCAGACCTGCTCACATCTTTGTTCCTAAAAATGACACGTTTCCTTCCAGCGTACCAGGCTGGGGAGGGCGGGAGGGGTGGGCAGCTGGATGGAAAAGAGAACGACGATTTTGCCAGGACAGCTCAATGACCGCAGTAGGTCATATTTTTTAATCTTTTCTAGGTTAAACACAGGCAGTTGTGTCTTGTTATATTACATTATATAATATGATTTGCTGATACAGTTTGATAGGATGAATCCAAGAACATGGTGACTCATGTAGGAAACTGGAAGCCTCTGTCTCCAGCATAGTGTTTCCGGAAGCTAGAGTGAATCAAATTGATTGTGTTTGTTTAGTTATTTTTGCTGTTTAGTAAATAACTATTTATTTAGTTATTTTTAAAGTCTGTGAGGGAAACCTCCCCAGATTTAAGGGGAGTGGGGCGGGAGGAAGCTACAGGTTTAGATGCAACAGATTCTCTAAAACAAAATATTTTTAAGAAGTGTCCCAAACTGGAACAAGAGACGGGAAAGTCACCAAAGGCGGGTGTCAAGACTCCTGGGTTGCAGTCCCTGGCTCTAGCACTGACTTCAGAGCAAGGCAGCTTTTCCCTGCAAAGCATCCTGGCTGCCAAGCAGTGCTTTGCTTTGGGAGCGGAATGCTTTTGACAAAAAGCCTGAGCTTTTCAGAAATCCTCCCCTCTAACATCTGGCCATCTCGGTTTGCCCAGACGTAAAGATCCACTTCACAGTAGCATTGTAAATCTTAATTAAGATCTGTAAACGACAGATGAAAAGGATTGTATGAGTACACGAGTATCAGTATCAGGTACAGCCCCCGAGAAGCACACGTTTTCATACTGTACCATGCACAGCAGCGTTGAGAAACGTATGAATGTCACAGCGTTATTGATTTGGTAGCTACTAAAAAGCTCCAGGATCCCTGGCAATAAAAGCACAATAATGAGAAGTAGCCAGGATAGCACTATTTCTGCAAACAGTATTTGCATTCACTGAGACTAGAGCATAAGCTGTATTTATCAATAGAGAGGTGAGGGCTGGTTTGAATGCAAAGGATTAGCCAAGTTCATTTTGCAGAAAACGTGGTGGCTGTGGTTTATCTTTTTAGCGTTGGCTGCAAGGTATCGGTAAAAAAGAACAACTCATCCAGAAGTGAATGTTGCAAAACCAACTCAAAGCTATCAGAAGAGAGTATAGCTGCTATTTGGGGTTTAGGCATTATTTTTTTTTGTTAGGTGAAGTCTCAGATTCTCAATAGCTAAAATACCAAAATCTTCATCTATTTATACTCAGGGATGTGCGGGAGCACAGCTTTATTACAAGGTGATGGAAAAGCAGAATGTTAAATTGCCCTAACGAGTAGTTACTATTTAATGAAAAAGAAGATAAAGTATACTTTACGAAAGCCCAAAGCGTCGGAGATTTCTCTTGAGAGGGCGATATAATGTAATTAAGGCCAAGTGCAGCGAGCTACCTCAATGATGTATGTTGTCTGATACTGCTCCCCATGCATCCCCCCCCCGCTCTGGTCTCTGTGTAATTGAGGACACAGCTCTAACGAGCTGCCTTCTACGATTTACCATAGCAGGGTATTTCCAAAAGCAGAAAGAAGGACAGTTAGTAAACACCATTCGCCCTCCTACCGAGAGAAAGGGGAAAGATGCTGCTGTGCTTTAGCAGAGGCCATGTGAAACAAATGGCTGCTTTGCTACTGCAGGTCATTAGCATAGGTACAACCATAAATTTTGTTGTTCCCTACTGCTGCCACTGCGGTACGGCTCTCGCTCGCAGAGCAGAAATCCTGCTGAAACCTCATGGCGTTTTGGACAAAGGCATCCTCACGATGCGCTGGGGATGCTGTGCAGCCTGGCTTCCCATCTTTGCACTGGGTGGCACACGGGCTGGAGCTGCACCCTCCACTTCTCCTGCCTGAGGTCCCGCTTGCCCAGCCCCAGTGAGATGTTCAGTGTCCAGGCTCTGATGGAGATGGGGCCGTTTACTCTAACATTTCAGTGCTTGGAAACCCTATTTTGTCTTTGTGTTTGGGTTTTGTGGTTTGTTTTTTTTTTTTCCTTGTTAAATGAGTGATTCTCTCTTTGTTTATCTCTTTACTGGATTAGTCTTCTCTCATGGCTACCATACATGTTCGACATGGCAGGAAGTAAAGGAAAAGCTTTCATCTCCTAAAGATCCCAAATAAGTGGTTAATTAAACAGTAATGATTACACTTCCTCTGGTAATGCTGCACAGGCAGAGAACTTTCCTATGCCAAAAAAAAAAAAAAAGAAAAAAGCAAACTCCTACAATGTTTCTTGTCTTGGAAAAGCTTTCAAATCCTGCTGGCAGAAACTTTATAGTCCTCTGCAGAGATCCCAGCTGGGTGATATTTTCCTGTCTCTCAGACACAAATACCATGTAAATTCTCTTGAATTACCTGGTAACTAAGAAAGATATGCTTGGCAAATACCCTATCACTACATAACACAGTAATTACATATTCTGCATCCAGGTACTAATTATATTGCCTCTCGATTACTCAGTGATTACACTTTGAAGTAATTATCATGTCACCTACCTATGCACTTTGGGTGATAAAGTAGCAATAATCCTGTATTCATTCTAGGGGAAATTGGCTTCCCTGTAAACATCTTCCCCCAATACTTTATATCAAAAACAGATCTGGAGAACTCCCAAGGAGTAGAGCTGTGCAAAAGGGAATGTGCCCTTCCTCCCAGCATATTGGTGGGCTGTAGATCTTCCTCCACTGATCGCTACTTGAAGCAAGACACTTCTTTGATGTCAAAGGGATCCAAAAGTCACCAGGGTAAAAAGCATGGTAAGGAGTCAAGAGACTTTGAAGAATAAAGAGGCAATAAGATAGCTTCAGAGGAGCAGCAGAACAAGACAGCTAGCAAGTGTTCAATGTGTGGCAGCACTAAGAGTGACAACTGAGCACCCGCCTACATCAGCAGGTCCAGCACCATACGCACATTGTGGCTCTACTACAGAAGCAGTTGAGCCCCACGACTGCAGCTTTACTACTCCCAAACCAGAAGACTGTGTACCATGTGGCTAAGCCTGCAGTGCTCCCCAAGGTGACTGATGGCATCAGCTCACACAATAGGTACCCAGACGTCATGTAGCCACAGTGCAGACAAAACCTTTAACACAGGAACCCCAAAAGGCTCGAAACATTCACACTGGCAAAAGCAGTGCTTATCATCCTCCCAGAATTCAAGTAACCAAACTGTATCATTAGCACATATTCAGCAAGTAATTTCTTCAAAACACGGTATTTTGCTGAACAAATTGGAGGAGGAAAGGGAAGAGAGGATTTTTTTTTAAAGCAAAAACGTCACTTACAGCTCTTACTTGCCTTTCCCATCCCCTCCTGAAGCTCAGTTCTGATCATACACATCATTCCAATCCTCCCTGCATCCCAGAAAGATGACGCTTTTTAATTGCAGCAAGTGTTAGAGATTCATTTCTGCCAACCATTTCAGACCAGTCCTGAAAGCTCAGAAGCAACCTGGGCAGCATTTTAAGAGCTCAGAGTTCTGCCACTGTCCCTTAACAACGCTTAAGCGAATGCTAATAGGTTAACATGTTAAATGTTGTCTCTTTCTTGCCTGCAAAATATTTCAATTACAGTATTCCCACGGAATATCCCTACCCGCTCCAGTTATTATAAGCCAGGCCACAATCATCACGTCTGCCTGCCCTAAGCTAAGATCACAGCTCTTTGGAGCTTTTGTTTTGTGCTTACACTGTGCCTGATCCAGGACAGAGGATCCTCTGGGAGATCACGATGCAAATAATACATAAAGTCTCCAAGATTCTCCCAGCCCCATGCTCAAACAGTGCTCATCTCCCAGCCCATGGCACAGTCTGAGCTCTTGTTTTTCCCTAATTAAGTAAAGGTCTTACCTACAGCTTCTTGAAATGGGAATTTTCCACCGATTTCAGCGTATACAGGGTCCAGTCCCTAGAGTAATTTCCAGCTAAATAAAGTACTCAGGGAAATCACCATGAGGGTTTTTCAGTAAATCTTATTATGAGTTTATTACACACTCTGGAGGCAGAAGGAAGGAAGAGAGGAACTACATACTGTCTGAAAAAAGATCCACCTCCCCATTAAAAATACTCTCCCCTCAAGAATGTAATAATTATCAATGAAAACTGGTCAAGTATGTGCTCCTGTGGAGCAAAATTATCTATTACTCTGCAGAAAAAAAAAAAACTGTTACTGGGCTTGTATTTCTGCACCTGATTACGGCTTTGGTCATCTGGCATCACCATCCTGTGGGACACAGATCCAGATAGGCATGTCACAGCGTACTTCTGTCCAGCTGTAATCAGATTCAAATCTTAAGGGTTTGATTCCTCCTTCTTTTCCATCGGCAGAAGTCAATACTCTGCATGGATGGTGATGCTATGACACCACTGTGAAGCTACATAATCTAGCTTCTGCTAGAAGCTGTGAAGAGAGACAATCAGGTCAGTTCAGCCCTCCCTGACTTTCCTTGCTCCAACAGCAGCATCTTGTTTATATGCCCTCTCCATATGCGTTTGTTTCTGTGGTTTGAGTGAGACTGTTCCTGACTAAACAAAAGAATTTGCCAGAGGGAAGATAGAATCCACACTTATATTATCCATTATGGACTTTAAGAGGAAATAATTTTCACCCAGGAGAGTTTCAAGCTGGAATTCCCCTTAAGAGAAAAGAATAAAGCAAAGCAATCCTGTCAGTAGAGATGCACAGGGATACTGTCTCATAAGGGCTTAATTAAGAATGTTTTCCTCCTGACACATCAATTGTAGTAGGTCCTGAGCTGCTTCTTTAGCAAGACCTGGAGAGACTTGGCTGGCTGAACCTGAGCAGCAGCTTCTTCCTGCCCCAAACTATGCTGTGAGGAGCAGTGAATGCTGACTTCTCCTGCACTGGGGCTGACCTCAGCCAACACTCATCCTGATGGGAAGCCTCATCACTTGCGGCAATGATCAGACTTGAACACAGACCACGTTTTAACCTACTGCAATGCTCTCACTGAGATCTTCCCGCTCCCACATCATAATCCTCCAGCAAAAAGAATAAGTCCAGACTTGCCCGTAAAAAATTTTCTCTTTGTGTACCCATCAGCAAGAAGGTGGCATCACTTAAGCTGCTTGCTACAAGGCAGGTGTAATCCTTGTCTGGGTTCTGTCAAACCTGGAAGTCCCTGGTCAGCTCTTTAGCAAGCAAAAATGAACTGGAAGGATCCAGCCTGTGCCTCTGCTAAATAGATGGCAAGAGGCTCCATGCCTGAAACACACAGTTTCACCCTTTGTGTCAAATACATTCGGCTCTATTAACATTTTATCTGCGTGCCAGAGCAAGAGACTTGGCAACCTGTCAAGAATAATCTTTCCTGGCACGCAGCACCCTGCTGCTGCAACAGCTCTGATGAACTTAGGGACATTTGATTGGCAGCAGGGAAGAGACTGAAGATGGAGCCGTGGAAGACACGATGGGGAGGAGGGAGCAGGAGGGCCCAGGACAGGGATCATGGGATTGAAAGATGCACACGTGCAAGAGTACAGGTCTAAATCTTTCAATGCTGGAGGATCTTGAACTTGTTTCCTTCAGGCACTGGCTCAGTAAATGGCTGCCTGCTGTTCCCTTTGTGTCTCTGGTCTCTGAAAATAGAAGGTATTAGCACTTATCTGCACGAGACGTCTGATCGTTGGCCAGTGTTCACACAGCACTGAGAGGAAAAATCCTCTCCCAGCAAAATAACACCCATCCACAAGAACCTCTTGAGCACCTTAGCTCAGGACAAACAGAAAATAGCAAGTGTAGATGAGAGAGTGTGGATGCCACGGATCAGTGCTGATGACATGCTCTATCTTGGACAAATTCAGTAATGAAAGGGAGGGATTGCTCACACCACTTCATCATGAGACTTGGCATGGCCTGGTCAAAGGAATCTGGTGGAAAAATTGTCCCATCTTATTTAGAATGGTTTGGGTTGGAAGGGACCTCAAAGATGATCTAGTTCCAATCCCCCTGCCATGGGCAGGGATGCCTTTCCCTGCATCAGGTTGCTCAAAGCCTCATTCAACCTGGCCTTGAACACTTCCAGGGATGGGGCATCCACAACTTCTCTGTTCCAGTGCCTCACCACCTTCATTGTGAAGAATTTCTCTCTTAGATTTAATCTAAATCTCCCCTCTTTCAGTTTAAAGCCATTGCCCCTTGTCTTATCAATATATACCCTTGTGAACAGCCCCTCTCCAGCTTTCTTGTAGCCCCTTTAGGTACTGGAAGGCTGCTAGAAGGTCTCCCTGGAGCTCTCTCTTCTCCAGGCTGAACAACTCCAACTCTCTCAGCCTGTCTTCACAGGAGAGGTGCTCCAGCCCTTGGATCATCTTTGTGGCCCTCCTCTGGACCCACTCCAACAGCTCCGTGTGCTTCTTGTGTTGGGGCCTCCAGAGCGGAACTTACTTTTTTGTTTACTCTGAGACCCACCTTCAGAGACTTGATCTGGGGCCTGTTACATATCCAGATATGAAATTAAAGTAGAAAATATAACACAAACTTTCTCCTTATACGTTGAAATAGCCTAGCACTGGACTGGGTGGGAGTAGTTAATATAACTTCTATTCACATTAATTAATTGGAACACCTAGAGTTTCAAGAAATAGCTCTGCAGTTGCAATGCTTAAATAGCTTACGGTATTACCAGCTAAGGCAAAAGGGAGGGATGAAGAAGCCAGAGATTAAAAGCTGTACTTTAATGAGATAGCCGTCCAAATTTTACAGAATTCATTAGGGATGGTGGTGAAGAACATCCAAATTAGAGCAGCAAAAACACACTACAGAGCCAAAATGAGGTAAACCATCAGTGTCAGGCATGCAGACTGTCAAACAACTGGGTTGTCAGGTTGGAGGACAGCAGCAGCGTGATGGCAGGAGGGTCAATACTTGCTGCTAGCCATGTGACTCCCTGAATTCATTAGTGTAATAAGCATCACACCAGGAAATTGCAATAGAGGCCAAAACACAGAATGAGAAGAGGAAAAACAAAAGGGAGCTTGGGAGAGCATCCTGACAAGGAGAAAGAGACAAGTCCATACAACAAGGCCAGATGAAAGTTGAAGCACATATGGACCACTGCAGCATTTTTCTACTGGAAATAAGCTTCCTCATCTTGCCTGGTTTCCTAAGGAAATGACAGTTATGCGGTCATGCTCCGTGTGTCTGTCTGTCCTACCTGCTTCAACCCAATTCTGCACAGAGGCACAGTATGAGACATGTGTGCATCCTGCGTGTTTTGCAAAAACAGGAAGACAGGGATGTTCTGGGAGCAGCTGGGTTACAGTGGGGTTACTGAGCACGCGGCCCTCCGATATTCCTTATTAGTCTTCAGAGAAGCCACACAAGGTGTTTGACTCCTGTATTTCGTTGCTCATGGAACAGTAGCTTTTCTCTAATATGATTTCTGCAAAGTTATGCTACATCCCTGTGGCCTCATGCAGGGGATGAGAGACTCAGCTAATCTGCACCTTGGGAATCCTCAACAATATGAGGAGTCATAGCATGCTGCTGCCAGAGAGCTTACTAAGGTGTGGAAGTGTCAACATACGAAGTTGAGGAAATCACCAGGTTCTCCCAAATGAGATTTTCCTGATGAATTAATAATGTTCCAGCATAATAACAACAGAAAATGTCTGTCTTTAATTTCTTGTTCTCACTGGTTTATTAACAGCATGGAAACATAAGCATAACACAACACTAGGGTCAACTCCCAGCTTCCCCATTCTTTTTATAAACCAAGCAATTCACATTTTTTTGTGACTCAGGAAGGTGTTGGAATCAGTTCCAGCATGTGAACGTGTGGCCTTGAGATCTCAACAGCTTCAGAGCAGAGCAAATATAGTTAACGCCTAGATTACCTTTGATAGCACGGCAAGGGAGCACACAGACAGACTCCACCAAGCTGAATACACCTCTCAGTTAAGTCAACCCAAACCCTACAAACTACGTTCCCGAGAAAAGAAAATGTAGTTCCTTACCCCATCGCTAAAAAACTTACTTGTAAAATGAATATATTTATCCTCGTGGCAAAACAGAGGAATATCCCCTTGCCTGGTGTGTTTATCTCCTGTCTTTCGGCACAACTAGCTGCTTAGCTGCGTGATTCAGGACGTAGGTCCCACATCAACTATATTTAGATGGTAGGCATCTTTAAGAACCCACTTAAGCCTAGCTTGCAGTAGTCTCTCAGCATGCCTTTTGGCTGCTTTCTCCAGCCACCTTCCCTCTGTGTTAATTTGTCCTTGTGAGTTCTTCAAGATGCCACTCTGTCCCATCCAGCGATTTCCCTGTCTAGCAGGCTGGCTGAGGGAGAAGGTCTGGAATAAAAGCAAAAACCAGAAAGTTCCTCAAAGGAAGAAGATGACAAAGGAGCTGAATTCAGTTGGCCTGAAGCTTTTTTTTTTTCCCATGCCCTACTAGCATGTAATGAATCTGCATCTTCCCACTGCAACTGCAGGCTCATAAAGATCCAGTTCAGTGTTTCCCTTTTATTCACGCTGATGATAATACAACTAATTGTAGTCTTCCTGCCCACTGAAAATTGAATGAAGAAGGAAAACTGCATACTGACTGAACATACTGCCAGGGAGAATAATAAATGAAAATCAAAGGCCCTGTTCCCAGATGACTGTATGCAAAAGAATCAGTTTGCATGAGAATTCACACTTTCAATCACCACTGGAAGTCTGCCGTTGATGGCATTTTTTCTGGTGGAAGTGATACAAGCATTTGATCTCCCTCAGAAGAAAACGTGTGATGTTCAAGAGCGCACAAAATCGTACCCTTTCTCCAAGCACCCAGCAGCAAGGCCAGGAAGAACCCAGCTTTGGATGTACGAGTTCCACACGCAGAGTCCCTCGACATCAGCCTGGCTGATGTGATGACTTCCTGAAAAAGAGGTAACTATGTAGATTAGGATTATTTATTTACACAGCCCTGTCACATTTGGAATGAAACTGGAGACCCCAATCTGCCCAAATTCCCTGCACAGCTGATGTAGAGGTTCCCTGTCAGAAGAGATGGAGCATGTGCCTGTCAGGCTGACTCTCTCTGGAAGTGAAAGGACATTATTCAGGCATGAATCACTCGAATCAGGGCAGTGTCTGTCCCAGAAGCCTCCTCAGCTCCCAGCCAGTGTGCACTGCTGCAGTCGGTCACGACGGCAGCAGCCACGGCGGTTTTATGGGTAGATCTGGAAGCACGGATCCCTGCAGTCAGCCCCATGGACATGCTGGAGACGTATCATGCCAGCCCCTGGCAGGCTGACAGCAGCCTGCTGTTTGCCTGGTCTTTCAAGAAAAAAGCAGAATAAAGCAATACCACAGCTCAGATGCAGCTTTCACAAGAAAATAGCGCGAATGATGCCTGTAGCCCATTGACACCTTCTAAAAGCAACATGACCAACTGCTGGTGCTGTTTTTCCCATCTAGGCTGGTTTCTGGAGTGTGTCTCTGCTATTTTTTCTCAGGAGGGCACATGTATAACCTTTCCAAAAGCCTTCTGGAGCCATTTTCCTCATCTCATGATCTACTGACTGCCACGGGATGGTTCAGAAGTGAACAGGACACTCTTCACTTTGCAAGTCTACAGGATTTCCCCAGAAGCACAATTTCACCAGAGCTACCAATTCTCCTTGCTTCTGAAGACTCAAGGCTGAAGCAGGGAGGCAACTGGAGGTGAAGTTCCTGATATAACAAAATACAAAGATTTTATAAGACATCTTGAATAGGAAAGGTGTTCTACAGTGGTACTTGGGTCACTTTTACTCCCTTTCCACCTCTCCGCCCATCATCCTGGTTGTGCTGGTCAGATCAGCTGTCAGGCTGTTGTGATTTGTGCTGCTCAGAAACAGGGTTTTGTGATTTTGACATTCAGATTTATTGGATTGCAGACTGCCCTGCACTTTGCCTTCCAGCTTTTTGCTCATTATTCAAGAAGACATCTATTTAACTCTTTATATCAGCTGTGTCTCCTCGTTGCTTCACTGGAGTGGTGCCAAGGGGATGGAGCTGAGGCTACAGTCTGACCTTATATATTAAATACAAGTCGCATGAGTCAGGGAACCATTTGTCTCTACAGGGGATCCCTGTACCTGCCAGAGAGAAGCAATTAAATCAGCAAGTGTCCAGAAAGCTACAGAGACAAAGGAAAATAGATATATTTGGAGGTGTTGGAGTAGTCTTCTTCAGAAAGCATGCGACAAGAACATTCCTCATTAGCTTTAATTCCCTCCCATCAGCCCTACCACCCAGTGAAACAGGGGCCAGAGCAAGACCAAAGCACCAGACTCCCAACAGGGAGGAGGTGTTGATCTTACATACAACCTGCCTGCGCTCAGGAGGACAACTTCACCGTGGGAGCTGGGCTCCTGCATCCACCAACTGACGTTTCCTCTCCCATCCCCTCGAGGGCTGGCTGCCCGTGGGCACGCTTGCAGCCTGTTACTAATTTGGACTTGTCTCTCCAGTTCACTTCACTCGTTTGCCATGGGGGAAGATTAAAAAACAGAAGAAAAACAAATCTAAACAGAATATTTTTTTTCTTGGTGCTGGACAGAGCTCAAGAAAGAGTGAGACGTCCTCTGAATACAGGTCTTTCTGGGACAAAAAGAATCACCTGTTCTCTTCCCATGTACCAGCATGGGTGGGGAGAGGGGGACCATTCCTTCTGATAGCTAAAAGCATTCCTTTGGCCTTAAGCCCAGCATCAGGACTATAATTAGGGTCAGAAAAATGGCCTTCTGTCTCCTCCATAAAATTCTCATCACGACAAATTGTGAGCAGCCTGTCATGATCATTTTCAGAGCCCTGTGCCCAGTGCCAGCCCGCCCCGGCGATGCTCCGGCTCAGGGCTAACCTGCCACTGACTCGGGCTCAGATGCAGGAGCTCCTGCTGCTGCCGCACTCCCATCCTCCCTGGGTGTGTAAACACTTCATCTAACCATGGGAATGACAACACAAACTCTCCTTTCTTGAAAGTAGATGGGGTAAAAAAAAAAAAAAAACACAACAAAACACAACGGCTACAAAATCTGTTCATGAAACTAGCTTCTCTGAAGTGCATAATTTCTGGTGTTTCCTGGCAAACTCAGGAAATTATTTCTAATGAATGGAAAAAACATGATTTATTTCTCCACTGTTGAAATATTTTACTTCACTATTTACCTCAAAAAAAAGTACTTAGTTTAGGATTTTGTGGTACATTTCAAATCAATATTATCTACAGATTTGGGTTTATTTTAGAATCAGAGCATGGGAGTGTTATTAAAAATTAAATTTGGATTAAATAACCTGAAATAAAATATAACCTTTCATTTGGAGTGAAATCAAATGTTTCAGACCAAACAGTATTTCTGAGGTGGTTTCACTGTCATCTCCGAAAAAATTGTGTTAACTTATCAGTATAAGATTTTTTTTTTTTTTTTCCTCACTCAAAACAAAAGATCTGTCCTTTTTAACCAGTTCTTCTCTCATATTTTCTCTTCTCACTTCCATAGAGTGAAGAGGCACTAACTTGTTTGGTAGCACACAAGTCTGGAGAACAAGAAAAGCTTTGGAACACCAATAGAGAAACAAGCCTGCAGGAAGACTTTCTGAGCTGATACCACCACGGGCTGGTGGAAAAATAGTAAACATCCAATGGAAACATATAAAAACCCCCATACACAACAACAACAAAAGTAAAAGCAGAAAAAGAAGTTTTTAAAAAGCAGAGGAAAAAAAAAAATCACAGGAAAGAGCTGTGCAAAGGCTTTAAAAAATTCACAACATTTCAGCTATATGCTTGGACCCAAGGGGGGTTTCTTAGAAGAAATGCATCTGAATGGGACATTCAGAACTCCCCCATGAGAGCAATTCTGCATCATGGAACATTTTATATCCGTTTGCCAGAATGTGGATTTGTATGTGACCTGTACACAAAGCGGTAAAACTTCTAATGCCACCTTTTGTTGTGTGTTTTATCCCAAGATAGGAATGACTAACAAACTTAAATTTTTAGCTATGTCTGCCAACGCTTTTGATAAAATAATTCCTGTCCTCGTGACCGTGTGTGATCACAGTTCCATTAGTGTGAGCCAGTTGTAATAAACTAATCTGCAGATTGATTTCCAGGCACCTGCAGCTAAAGAGAAAGTAATAAGTTTCTCCTCCTTTCTTATCTCTCTTCCTCTCTAAATGACAGACAGACAGATAGATAGACAAACAGATAAATATCCACCCTAGTGACTGGGATATTCCTTCCTATTTGTTCTTGCAATAGGGCAGATCAAAGCAGGTCTCATCAGAAGATGGTAAATTTGGGATATAATTGTGTCTGTGCCTTATGCGAATAGACTCTCTTGAATTAATCTAGTCACGATGGAAATTAGTTTTGTTGAGGGCTTCTTTTCTCCCAGTGAACATACTGGGAACCTTATCCTAAACTCTGTGTACAGACATAAAGGAGAGTCTTCACGCAGGGTGACCATGCTGGTGTTAATGCAGCTCCAGAAGGCTGTTCCTTGCTTGTTCTCCAGGGCTGGCTGAGTCATTGGATTGTTTTATTTGTGGGTCAGCCCTGAAGTTACCATCGCAAACCCTCACAGCTAGGCAGCTCTCCAGCCATGAGGAAAGGAACGATTTTTACTCTGACAAATCTGAGCTGCATCTGCACTGAGAGCAAAGGCGTTAGTAACAGAACATGTAACCGAACAGGCAAGCGGTCACTCCCTCTGTCTCTCTCCCTCGAGATGGCACAAAGTCATCTTGGCAGAGTAGAGGCTGCTGCAAGTGAAGAATGATGTGTATTAACACTGCAGAGTTTAGATGTCATGACCGAAATGCCAGTGGGAGCAGCGGGCTGCCACCAAAGCGCCCCGCCGAGCCCGGAGTGGAAAACCAGCCCTGTAATAACAAGAAGATGCTGCAGACCTCTTCCCAGGGACTTGATGGAGCAGCGTGGGAAAAGCCCCATGCAGCATTTCCCAGATATCTAGTTACCTCTAACTAGGACTATCAATCTCAGTGTCTTGAGCCAAACTGCGCCCATCTTGCTCCTTCTGCTGCTTTGCCGTGTCCCACCCAGATGACGCAGAATGCGCCAGTCAAGAGTGGAGAAGCATCATGGTTGCCTAGGCAATGCCTTTGCCACGAACAATAAATAAAATAAAAGACAATGCGTGTGGGTTAGCAGCATCCGGGGGTCTGTGTCGCTCTCGCCACTGCAATACCTCCCTACGGAAAAGCCTGCTCCTCCCTCGGCACGTGGGCACGTACACACACACAAGCGCTGGTGCCTTCCTCCTGCCTTTCACTGCGGGAAACTGCCTCCTCCAGCTCGCTCGCCATGTCAAAGAGCAAGAGAGAGAGAAGATAACACATCCAAAACCACCTTCAACCCAGCCCGCTCCTTCCTGCATCTTCACAAATGGCTGACAAATCGCGAGAGGAATCCAAGACCCTGAGACAAGGAGTTCAAGCCTCTGGTACTGTGAACCACTGCAGTGAAACCTCTTATTTAAAAGTAAAGGGAAATAGTCTTACGTACACATACGGTAAGAAAAAGCAAGCCACCAGCCCACCAGCTCGCTCGAGGTGGGTTTCTGACAAAGGAAGGCACTGCAGCCCGGCACGCGCTGCAGGCAGGCAGCCTGGCCAAGCGTGATGGGGCTGCTCGTTTTTCACTCTGACACCACTGCAGGCTCCACCAGGCTCCTTGACTTGCAAGGTGATCAGAATATTGAGTACGATACTGCAGTAGCGAGCCTGGCACCCAGCACGGCAGCAGAGAGACTACCTCCCTCCCCTCCCCGCCTCCTTGCTCACTCGCACGCAAGGAAAAAAGGAAAAAGAAGGAAGAACAAAACTCCCCCTTGACAGCAAGATTCCAGGCATCCAACGCCCCCTCATACATCTTCGGAGAAGGGACCTTGGTTCCATTGTTTACGGTCCTTCAGGTCATTTCACAAATGCCAGAATGTGTCCATCGGTCCCGTCCCCATGCACACACACCCTTTTTAATATGCATGTTTTTGCTACGGAAACGTAACCCCGGCAGTACATTGTAATGATGGTCTTGCTGCAGGGACACTGCAGTCCTCCTCTGCCCCTTACTATGCAAATAAAATTCCTGGGGAGAGCAGTAAGTCATCATCTACCCCACATGATAAAGCCCATGGCTTGGACCAGCTGCCAGGGGCAGATCCTGCAGCGAGACCCACAACCTTATCCTCCTCACTTCATCCACTCTCAAACCCTTAACTCTCAGTACCCATTCATGAGGTGGGAAAAACGCTGTCCTGAGCCTTAAATCTGAAGCCACTCCTAACTGATACCAGCAGAAATCCATGGAGGTTGAGTTTTACTCAGGAAAACATTGCTAGACTGGAATCTCAAAGGACATGGATTAATTGATTGCCGCAAAACACACCTGAATGACACAACGTCTGTGAACTTGTTGCTTGCCCTACTCCTCCTGCTGATCTTTTCTCCCAGCTGTCACCTCTGCCCACTCTGTCCTTGGGTCTCTTAGACCACTTCTCCTGTCTCATCTCCTATCTAGAATATACTTAAGCCACAAGTTTCGTCCCTGCCTGTGGCTTTCCTGCCATGAAGAGTGAGTCATCAGAAACACCTTCATAAAACTTCCCTTACACTTTTGAGCTGCTTTACCTCATCCAGTTGGGCAGGTTGCACACAGAACAAACTGCCTTTCTTGTTTCTGAGATTTCTTAAGAACTCACGTCCTATGTTCGGGATGGCACAGTCACTGAAATTCAGTCCTACAAGGGTTAAAGGTCCAATGGCCTGTTTTCATTGTATTTCTGCAATGTAGAAGCATCCTGCATAATCAAATGTCTTCGAGATACTTAAGCATAGTCCCCGTTCATCATAGTTCTTTTTATTTATTTATTTAAACTAAATAAGATATCTCTGAAAAACATCTATATTTACATAAATATTGTGGAGAAGAAAATTTCATGCTGCTGCCTGACTAATAAGTTACACACCAGCAAAACCAGCAATAACAGCACAGCAGAGATGTGATTCTCTCCCCCTCCCATTATGTATTACTTCTTCTGGATAACTTCCTATCGATCAGCTGAATGACGCAGCAGAAATTTCCATTTCAAATTAAAAAAATTCATTTGCTGATTCAGTTTTAGAAAATGTTTATAATAGCTTTCAATGTCAAAAAGTCATCATTTCATTGACCAGTTCTGACTCAAGAATATGAAACTAATGCATTCTATTGTTACTCCTTTCAGTGGCAAATTAGCGTTACAAAAATTAAGACTAGAAAAACAGATTATTGTTACAGGTATTCTGAACTCATAAATGTCTCTCTGATGTGCGCTGGGGATTGACAACATAATCAGCTCTCTCACCACCACCTTTCTTTGGCAAAAAGCGTGTTTGTGCGCACCACAAGTCTCCTCCTTCCCCTAATCCTTCCCGCCTTTGGAGTTGCTCAAGAGAGCTCATTGCTGCCTGCGGTGAATCAGAAAGTGCTATCATTAGACTCAACGTGTTATTGAGTTAATTAAATGTCACACTTTTGATAACATTAATTAGAAGCATATCAGACTTATCTGAACGCACACCCTTCACAAAACCTGAAAAATAAATGCCGATGTTTTCACCTGGGTAGGTTTTGTTGCTGGAAACACTTAATCCATCCTTTCATTACTAATATTCAATGTATTTTTATATATCCTAAGATAGCAGGTTCTTCCTCACTTTTTCATTCTGGACCAGATTCTACAAAACAGCTGCAACACTCAGCTAGCTGTGTCCCGTGTTTGGGAGCTCCGATTCCTAAGACAAGTTTGGACCTGTACTTCCAGGACATGGCTTTCAGCATGTTGCACTCTGCAAGTCAAAGACAGCAACTTTAGGCTGTGGGTTGTCTGTGGTACATGGCCTGAGACCCTCACAAGGTCATTGTGGAAGTTAACGTCCAAATTTGTGTAGTTCAAAGATCTGTTCCTACTTAGTATGAATTTCCACACCTTGAATTTGAAATGAGAGAAGGTCCTAAAGCAAAGCACAACTCAGCTCAAAAAATCCATGCCTTATTAACTACAGGGAAGACAATTTTCCAAGCCAGGTACTACACTGTCTATAAATTCTTATACGCACCACAGACCTTTTCTTACATAATATTGCATTTCCCTTTAGCCCATCAATCGGGTCTTATTTCACACACCCGCCCCCCCATGGCAGGTTAGTGCTCACCAGCACTGCTTCTGAAACAGGGATGATGGCTATCTCAAGAACTTCCTTCCGAGAAATACAAGCCCAAAACTTATTTGCCACATTTCACTTCAGGATGTTTCATGCTCTCTTGGAACTCTGACGTTGCTGTTCACTTATTACAGATTGGAATGACATTTTGCACCTTATCAGAAGTCTATTTAGCCATGTTACTTTATAATGGACATGAAATACCAAAAAAAAAGGCATTCTCCGCAATACAGGACAGGTGGGCACTCTAGATGTGAATCACAGGTCATATATTTACTAGTTACTGCTGGGCTGCTTCTCTATGTGTTCATTTATGTGAAGGTTTCCTTGTTTGTTGAAACCTGTCTAGCTGAAGAACAGACACAAATCACACCTAAGTTCTCCACGTCGCAAAAGAGAAATAAGGATAGTAAAATAAGATTAAAACAACCTTCATCACTTCTCCATTTCCCTGCTAGCTGGCTGGAGCCTGAACTGCAATGCACACTCGCAGTGGACTTTTTCATGAGAGCCCATCATCTTTTGTTTCTTCATCACTGTGACACCCTTAGTTTGTCGTGTTCCCTTTGCACACTGCTTCATTGTTTTGTCTCAAAGCGCCGTGTCATACGTCTGACACATGAGGCGTCCCACAGCATCTTTCACTAGGCTTGACCTTGGCCTTAAAAAGATGAGTGGGAAGTAAGTGCTCCTGAAAGCTACAGCTGAAAAGAGAGAGAGAAAGAGAAGGAAAAAAAAAAAGTGAGGCTTATGAGAACTTTTATCAAGCAACTGTGTAAAACACGCCATTTGCTATTAAAATGATAAACCGAAATAGTTTCCAGATAGAAAGACTACGACAAAATTCTGTTATTAAGTACTCTAGCATTGCTCTTGGCAGTGGCATATACTGAAAACACTGTAGCCACGATAAGATGAGGAGTGTCAGTAAATTTTCACTGAACTTGCTGCAAACAGGAACAAGAGACCAGTATAGACAATAATATCACGACTTCAGCAGATTCTCTTCAACATTTGAATGAGACTTTGGATAACATCATGAAACTGTGATAAAAGGTAGTAAAAAGGTGTTTTGTTGTGTGAATGGTAAAAATCAAAACATTTACATTAAAATATGACAATACTATGACTGTTGGGAGACCATCAGAAAAATTCATTCTGCCTGAAAAGGCATCCAAACACTTGAGAACGAGGATTTCATGGTTCCTACATGTCTTCAGAGCACCACTTGCTCTAGTGAAAGATGGAAAGAAATTTTTTAAAACGAGATAAAATTACCATGGAAGGGAGAAACTATAAGCTAATATCGTTATCATAGAAAGAAGAATGGCCATATGGGTCAAGCCAAAATCAGCTTAAGTCAAGTATTTTATGGCCAGCAGTTTTCAGCAGGAAATATTGGGGAAGTGTACAACTATCCGAGCTCTGTATAGGCATGTATGCATGGGTTTATTTAAATGAAGAGAAGGAAGAGCTTGTTAGAAAAAAAAAATAGTTACAGCAAGTGACCTCCCCCCCACACTTCAAACCGTGACAGCAAGGTTTTTTTAAACTAGAAAATATTAACTTTGTTCTAAAAAGTTTTAAATAACATGTTCTGTAATAGGACTTCTTTACATATTTCAAATGGAGATGGGGGAAGAGAGTCAATAATTTGAAAGGGGGTCACTGCCCAGGGCTATACATACTTTCAAAGACTAAAGTAGTACATACGACAAATGTCAGATTTACTTTTTCAAGAGCAATTACCCACTAAAACAATTTGTTTACAGCTTTGTGGAGATCTCTTTCACTCAAAGTCTTTAAACCAGGTTAGGATGATCAGACAGAGGTTATGAGCCTTGTGCAGATATAATGGAATGCAAGTCTACACTCTGTAAGCTGGCAAGATGAAAGTGTTTAGATGAAATGGCTCATGATCACCTTCTAGCCTTAAAATATGTACGTCCTAGGCACTCTACTTTATCGGTTTTGCTGCCTTCTTATTTTCTAGGTGGACTAGAGTCATCTGAGACACAAACCATCAATGAGAAGACAGTGGTGTCTCAAAGTCACTGTACTGCAGTTTCCTCCTCATTATTGCTTTTTGCTTTGGAGTTTCTCTGCATAGACCAGCTGCTGCTTTGCTACTTTTCTCTATATTGGAGGAAAAATAACGAGGAAGCCTCTGTGACCACAAACTTTCTCTTGCTTTGATTATAAGCTGTTTTCCTGTAAGTATTTTACATGTAATATATCCCAGCAGATCTGATGTTCTTTAGACATAACCAAAAACTGAGAACCAGGTCTAGCAATAGGAGGGGTAACTTGGTGGCAAGGTGTAAAAGGAGCTCTCAGGGATCATGGACACTTCTAGTGGAGGAGGGTGAGCTGCTGTAGATCCACAAGGATCAGGGCTAGGGCCAGTTTTATTCAACATCATCTTATTCAATGCATGTGGCAACAAGTTTAGAAGTCCTTCCAGTCCTTCCTGCAGTTCCCATAAACAAGTTTGCAGTATTTGAGGTGGGCATCTGAATAGCAAGCTGTGTCCTGCAGGGTCTTCACATCTTTGCAATAAGCCGCAACTGGACTGTGCATTACTTGGAAAGGTACAGTTTCCTTTTGTACTTTCTCTAAGTGAACATTCAGATCTCAAAATGCTTGCACCAGCGGCTAGAGAAGGAGTAACTCTTCAAACATCAAAGAGTAAATAATGTTAACATCAGTGTCATTTAGCTGCTAGTAGAAGACGACAGATTTATGGAAGTAGCAAAAACTGCTAGCGTTAAGTAATGGGACTGCACGCTAGTTTTTATTTGTATTGGTGTCTGATTGCAGAGCAGGCTCTTTCTCTGTGGGGCTTATATCAGCATGTAAGAAGAGATGATCACAGCTCCCTAAAAAACTTTGGATTCTCACTTGAGGAACGCTTGGTCTTGGGAGGAGCAAATTCACAGGTCTCCACCAGCTTTGTACTGATCAACATTTACAATAAAGGGAAGCGAAAAGATAGTAGTGGTGTCTATTTGTGTGTGTTTGCAGGGAGTGCTTTTGTATAAAAGCAGGTAGGGAAGTATCAATTAAAATGCAACGGGGAGGTGAGGGAAGGACAAGGAAGGTGGTTCTCAGCCTGGCCAGAGAGCAACGCTTCTTGTTGACACATCCTACCCCACTGTCTAGACTTCCTCCCAGTCATTCTTACTAGAGCTGGGTATAAATCCCTGTTCAAAAGAAGATCATGCCAAACTGGTCATGCTGCCTCACCTCATGCACACCAACCCCCTCGCCACCCCTGCAGGGCTACAGCATTGGTAACCTTTGAACTCCCCATGAAAATTGTCAGGGTTTATTTGGTTCAGAGCACATTGGGCAGGAAGGGGAAGGAGGCAGGAATATTGGGGTGTGAAGCCAATGTTTTACCTGGCTAACACGGCCCAGGATTTGCTCAAAACTAGGTTTGCTGGAGAGTTCACAAACCCTTCAACAAACTTTGCACAAATAACCTGACAAGTCTGCCCTTAGGTCAGACTTTCACTGCAGAAACTGCCATTGCCCTCACTGCTGTGGTTTATTAGAAGATCAACCAGTGTTTAGCTGGCAGAGTTTAACTTAAGGCAGTATTTAACTGTCAGTTAAACTAACTATTTAACAAAAGAGAAGATAATCATAAGAATCAGGAAAAGAAAAACGTTACCCTCTGAGGTAACACAGATGGTCACCTCAGAGCCAGTCAAGTGAAGATACTGGGCCAAACATCAACAATCTTATTCAATCAAGAAAGTCACAGATGTTGGCAGTGCTGGGGTTACCTGGCAGCTTGGAAATACAAGGTGTGTGTCTGAAATAAAAGGCTGATGTGCTTGAGAAGTCTTGTTTTGACATTGTCCTCCCATGCCTGTCCTGCTACAGCTTTTATTTTTTTTTTCTTCCTGTTATTTGCTGCCTCTCTCAAACAAACGGTAGAAAAGACAAATATCCAGACTGATATCTGGAGCTAGTGAAAAGGTTCAGAATGGCAGTAATAGAAATGAATGTTTTCACATCTTTCAGAGTGGATAGCAAGTAAATCTAAGCAAGCTACCCCATTACCGTCACCCTGTCAAGGCTAGACCCTCCACTGTTCAAGCTGGAAACACGTCATTTGCACTGACAAATAGTGAGCTCACACAATACATTTCTCTGAAATCACCAACATGATTCACAATAACTTCACAATCTGGCCTCAGAAGATCAGTCGAAATGGCCTATCCTATCCTTAATGTCTTCTGTAAGCTCTGAGAAGAAATACATACTGGGAAATAGGCTTTCAAGAACACTTCCCAGTCACACAAACACCTACAATCTACTTTGACCTTCACTGAGAACTTCCTCTCAGGGAAGGAAAATTATATCTTTTAATTTTTTCTAATGTTCTGGTTTATTGTTTTTGCTCCTTCTCATGCAATATAATTAAAATTATGTCCTCAGAGTTGGAGGATACTTACAATGAACAGCTTCTGTGGAAGCTGAACAACTCAGCTATGGTGCTTAATCAACTGGAGAAGATGTTTATTGCTGCATATGCTCTGCTGCTGCGAAAACTAGCCCTTAAACACTCCGTTTCTAAACAAGAGAAAATAAAAATCCAATAAGAAGAAGTAAAGGTCCTTGACACACCACAGGGAAGTGAAGGCAAGAAAGAAGTATTGTTTCTTGTACAATAGGAGTAGACTTACGTCAGTCAATGCATTGTAGGATGAATTACAAGTGATAGAAGAACTACAGGACACACAAAATGCCGATTTTCTTCCAGTAAGTGTCCATGTATAGACATCCCTAAAGCTGCAAAATTTCACTCTCCTTCAACTCTCCCAGTGCTGACTGACTGCATCAGAGCGCAGATAAAAACCTATGGGCTGCAACACAGCTCAAATGCCTCCCTGTAGAAGGTCCAAATAGAGCTATTCCACTGGCTGAAGAACACATTTTAAATAAACACAAAGGGTAAGAGAGCAGATGTTAGCAGCAGTGATAAATAATTGAGAAATATGTTGAAGGCCAAATGTTCAAGGGTCCACAAGTACAAAACAAGCCTGTTGCTGAAATGAGCCTTGTACTTAGCAACCAAAAACAAAGACGTGGGAAGAGTCAATTCCTGGTTTTGCCTCAAGAAGTGTAAAGAATCATATGGCTCTAAACCTTTCGAGGTCCTTCCTATCACATACAAATAATCCAATGTAATTTCCTGAGCTTCTTGGATTAGATAGGATTACACAAACAAAGCTCATCAGTGCTACTGTGATGTTCACTCTGCACATCGTGGACAATTTCATCCAGTGGGATTGAACTGGGCAAAATCCTGTGACTGCAGGAAAGAATTAAGGGTACCTGGAGGAGAGAACTGGAGAGCTGTAACCTATCAACACGTCGTGTGTCCCTCTCACAGGGGACCTTCTGAGCCATTCAGTTAATGGTGTCTCTGAATCCGTAGCTCACTTCTGAGCATGACAAGCTTGGTGTAGAAAACCTGCAAGGCTCAGCTGAGGCAGCCAGTTCAGGAAGGTTGGCCTTTGGTGTCTGCAATTTTATGAATCAGTTCCTGTATAATCAGTCAATTTTTACTGTATATATCTTTCCAGGTAACAGTTTTTATATCTTCCCTGTTATATATTTCTGTTGGAGCCCTTAAGTTGAATCAATTACATCATTAACAGCACTAAGAGCAACAAAGTGAGTGATTGGTAGAAATTTCATTTGGCATGCTGGAAATTACAGTTAGAGATGTGTTTTAAATGTTGATAAACACAAGCAGAGGACCTCTACTTTGCTAGAGAAATAGGTTCTTCCTTTCCTTCCTCTTGTGACTGAGTCTGAAACATTACAAAATGGTTTCTCTCTGCAACATGCAGCCCAATCCATGCACCTTGACTCTTCCTTCAGCTCTGAAGCACATGCATAAAGCTTTTGTACTTTGACTTATCTTGCCTCTACTGAGCTACTGCACATCTAGATATAGTGATCCACTGTAAACCCTCAGAAGTAAATGGTTCTGAATTAGAAAAATATTAATACAAAGAAAAGGAGATCATTTGATTTCTTTGGGTAACCAGGGAGGAATTAACTCAAATATGTAACAAAAAATAAGCACCTGGTTAAGGATTGCCTGTCATAAAGAGGCAATATAAACCTGCCAGAGGAATAAAAGCACCAATCATCAGATTTTATTTTCCCTTGCTGTGTGAAGTAACAAATGCATTCTTTCAGAAATCACACAAAAAATATTAGAACAATCCTAAGGGCTTGGGCATTAAGGACAAGTAACAGATCTGTATTAGGAACACACGCACAGGCACTCTCTCTTTTTTCTCTCTTTCCTTTTTTTTTTCTATTTTAATTTTTTAAGGTGAGAATTTTCTTAAGAACATTGAAAGAACGTGCTGGAGACCAAAATCCAACACCGATATCGATGAAAAGTATCTATATAACATGAAGAGAAACAGCAACATCAAACTGTCTGCAGTTTCTTTTACTAAACCACACAAAACATGGCAGGAAATGCTTTTTCTGTATTATCTTTGTCTTTTTTGTTTGTTTGTTTATTTGGATTCATTTAAGTCCTCTCTGTATCCTGTCATAGTTGAGAGTACTGTAAGTCGAGAACCTTACAGGCACGCATGTTTTTAGGGCAGATACCTTTCAGAGAGAGAGCAAAGAAACCTTCCAGACAGCGCTTTCTGAATGTGTCAGCAGAAACATTTGCAGTGGAAATTTTATTTCAAGAGCTGCGTGCATTTAATTAGAGAACAGAGGCAGTGCTGTGAGAGCCGAACAGCTGAGAGCGCAGCCTAATATTTTCGGTGCTAAGCATACAACAGGGCAGACTCTAGTACAAAACCAGCAGTTTCTGAACCACTTCAAGCTCAAATAATCATAAGGGCAACGTGGCTGTTCATGGGCAACTCATCACTGAAAGCTTTCACCTACAGGAAGACAGAGATCTAGGCTGTTGCAAAATATTAGCAAGAAAACCTCAATGAAACCACAGAAACAATTTCTTCCTCTCCCAAGCATCCTCGACACGTCAACCAAAGTAAATTCCCTGTTGCAATATTATTCAAATTGGGAATGCTGAAGCCTGTAAGGAATGCAGTTCTGTGACTCCCCAACCATCAGTTCACGTGTTTATTTTTAACCATTTTGAGCAATCACGGGGGACTACCAACTTGAGAGTCCTTTACTACACCAGGACCAGAGTGCCAGCACCTTGTAGGACCCTCAAGACTGAGCCTCCACTGAATTTTTGCTTTGAGTCACATTCTGGTTCTGGTCGATGGAGCTGGAAATACATCAGCAGCTCTGACACTGGCTTTCTGTTGACTTATTCAGACATCAAAACTCCCTGACAAATCTGAAGTGCTGCCTTCTCAAACAAGATCACTACCACCACATTATTGTACTGTAATCCCCTGAGATGCCAACAATGAGGAAAAATCCAATTCAAGGATTTTCCATGGGAGATGAAAGGGTTTCCTCAAACTCACCCCGTGTTCCTTCACCTCCAGGCAGGCACTGAATAACTCCAAACAGGATTTTGCATGGAATGAAAGGAGAAAAAGATGTAAAGCCTTGCTGGTTCTCTCCGACAAAGACTCACACAAGGAAATGAAGGACATGAAATATGAGGGAAGAGATGGAAATTTTAAGAGAAAAAGTCATTATGATCCTAATAACAAAAACTCATAATCCACCCAGTCTTTTGTTCTGGCTCAGAAGGACATTTCCCCTGAGGGACAACCACCAGAAAAAAGAAAGAGATGTAGAAACAGAAAGAGAGGGAGAAATTATTGAAGAAAACTGAGGAAAACAAAACCTCCTTTGGCATGCTGCTTACAGCAGAACAAGCTTCACAAGCTCCTTACTAATTCTCACAGTATCAGGAAGCATTTGGTAAACATTTTTCACCGAACAGCAGATCCTCTTCTGCCAAATCCACTGCAAACCCCACGGGTTCTGCAGGACTCCCCTGGCCACCGAGCTGTTGTAAACCTTGGCATTCCCTCACTAAGCCTCGATGAGGTATTTGGTATCCACTCACATCTCTCTAGCAAACTAATGGCAAAGCTTTCTAGTAAGCATAGGAGCAAACCTGCCCAACTTTGTCTTTGATGGCATGTTTGGTTTAGTCAAGTGGATGGCAGGTCTGTACTCGCTGGTGTTTTTGGCCAAAGGTTTGGGAAATTGCAAGTGTGTTAACCAAAGAAAAGTCCTGCACATCTTGAGGGTTTATAAATAACACACAGACCTTGTGCACAACTGCTGCTCTGTTTTACTTTTTCCTCTTTCCATTATCCCTTTCAAACTGCTTTACCTCCATTCCTCAACGTTGCCCTAAATAGGTTCCTTCTTTCAGGCTGTTTGTGTAACAACAACTGATTTCTCTAAAGACCTCGATGTCCAAAAGGCTGTCACTCCACTCTGGGCATCCTACCCTGTTCGATTTGCAGCAAAGACAGACCACCAACATACCCAGCTGCTGGCAGGAACACTGCAAATCAACTGAGTGTGTCATTCGGATGTATTCGAAAGTGAAAGTGCCATTCGAAAAGCCAACGTTACTGGCCAGTAGCCACAACCAGCTGAAGCACGTTGATGTTCCTTCTAGCGATGAGTGAACTTCTGTTTATCCTCAGGGCCATGAGAAACTGAAGGGGCCAAGAAGTGAAATGACCTAAGACAGACACGCTTGGATCTTTTTGTCAATATCGGCTTTTCCATATTGGCTTTCGCTCAGATGCAGTGGATGGAAAGGTTTGGAGACACAGGCACAAAATGAAATTAATTTTTTCAATGAAAGCCAGGCCCTGCTGCAGTTACTGAGAATTTTGAAATTAATTTAATTGGGAAGAGGATTTTGCCTTTTGGTTTCAGACATCAGTCAGATATTTCAATGTTTTCCTTCTTCTCTTGGGTATATCTAAACATGGACAAGCCACTAAAAGATTAAATGCTTGGTTCAAATAGACAGACACACATCTCAGTACCCCTGTAATCCTCCTGACCCTCCTGGGCCAAAGCTAGCCGATACAAACGTGCAGAATTTGACTAAAAACTCTATGACTTTTGCTTTGAAAGAGGATTTTCTGGAATATACTAATTTGTTATTAAAAAATGGCAGTGCAATGCTGTGCACAAGTTCTGATTGCTTATTAAATTTTAATTAAATTATGGTACTTAAAACACTGCCTCAAGGGCAGTGATGGGGCTGCAGCCCCTCCGAAATGACTCCTACCAGCTTCCCTGCCAAGGGCAGTCTCCTCATGGGATGTGGTTATAAACCAGCAGTGGGAAATGACCGCCTTCAGCAACCTCTTGGTCTGATCAGTAAGTGTCCAACCAGAAATAAGCCCTTCATGTAATTACAATAAAGAAGATGGCAATACTATGAAGATGAGGACATTCTAGATTTGTGATTGCAGCTAAAATGAGAGCATTATGGGCTGTTATGCCTTGTTAATTTTCTCAGGATGCTGCAGAAAGGATAAAGGTAAGGTCAGATTTCTCCAACAACTCTGTCTCCCAGGAAATGAAACCACAGAATCCTTTATGCTCCCTGCAACTGCTGTGTGTAATCAAGGACTGCATTCCTGGGTCAGGAGCTCTAACAGTCCAGCTGCTTTGTATGATAGCAACTGACACCTTCTCCCATTGATGAGCCACTTTGGTGGCTTCACTTCAGTAAACACCATGTGAATTGGCATAATGATGACAGACAGAATTATCTCAGACTTATGCTGAGCCCTAAAAGACGTGATCATCTCACTTAGTATAATCATCCAATTTCAGCTCATCCTTTCTTCCCAACCTGCCAGCCAAAAAGAGCCCCCATATCTCCATCAAGGAGGATTGTGTTGGAGTGGGAACATGCCCATGGCATTGCTTTTCTCTCTCCCACAATGCACTTGCTCACGTCCTCTGGTCCAACTAAATTTAACAAATGCTTCAGGGCACAACTGGTGCCAGGAAAAGAGGCCCATCAGCTATAAATGTTCTTAGGAATTCACACTCCTGCCTACTCACTAATTGCACAGCTGGATCCAACCCAGAGATGTTTCCACCACAACTCAGATTGCTCGTAAAGCAGATGCCTGATGCTTTTCCAACTAGATTTTGGGTGCATGGTCCATAGCTTCAAAAGATAACAGCAGTAAAAGAAAAATCTGCCTTGTTTTGGTACTAACAGTCACTGGTCGTATAACGGAATGAACATGGTGGAGAACAAGGAGAAGGAGGGATGGACTGAGCTGGTTGCAACCAGAGTCAGGGCCACCCACAGCTGAGGGCCTCTCCCAGCTTTGCTCCTTGACGACAGTACAATCTACCACGTGCATTCAACATAGCCTAGTCCAGAGGTGACTCTCCTTCATATGGACTCACCTTCAGCCCTCAGTTTCCTGGTTCCTTTGCCTGTGTCCATAGGCACTTACATCACCAGGGACTGAGTAAATTTTCTGCCTATAGGTCTGCCAAGGTGAGTTTCGGGTAACTGTTTATATGAACCAGTAGCACTCATCAAGCATATACCGAGGCTTCATGAAGATGACATCATGCTAAGGAGACCAAGACGTGAGCTGAACAATCTTCCCTTAGCAAAGTCTCTTAAAATTTAGGATTTTTTTTTTCCCCCAGAATGAGAACTTTAGTAGTGTTAGAAAAAGAAAAATCAAAGAAACCATTCAATGGACTATAATGAAGAGCAGCTAAGTGCAATCACAGTAAATTGCACAAAGTCCATCTTTCCTTCTCAGAAAGAGGACTTACAGATGAAAATACACATGAAGATATGTATTTTTATATATGGAGCAAAACATAGTTCTACACAGAGAGCTATTTAAACCAAATATATCATGGAAACCCTACCTGAGCATGTAACACTATTGCCCAACCGCAAGCCCATGGGCCATATTTAGCTGCCAAAATTGTTTTACATGCTCTGTTGCCTTTACAGAGGAGGAAGGAGGGAACGGTGTTGCTAGAGCAGCACAGACTCCTGTTCTTGGGACACCTGTGCTCCTAGAGCTGCTGTGCAACAGCAGATGGAGAGCAGGAATGAATGGGAAATCCATATAATATTGTGCTCACAGGGGGTTTAAACAGACTTGCCCATGAGAGTGTAAAAGCTGGGCCAAGTAGAGCATGCAACGTGTGCACTATGTGTGAGAGTGGACTTCTCATGGCAGTCAACTTCTAGCAGCATTCCTTCAGCAAAGGGAGACAAACTAGCACTAAAAGATGTTTTTTAAAACCAGAAAGATGGTAAAAACTGCCGCAGGGGAGGGCTGTAACAGACATACAAGAAATGGAATTTGTACAGGCTCAGGGTACATTTTGTCTGCTTTAGACCTTTCCAAAAAGGAGAACAAGACATTAATCTAATTTACTCAGTCAGTTATATGAGGTTTATGCCTCCTTTGTATCACCAGTCTGGCATAAAGCAAGTAGAAGCACACAGGTAAATCAATCCCATAATTTCCATTTTAGCTTTAACAAGTTATTTTACTGTTTCTAGGTGCTAAACATGTGTATCTGATGACTGCAATACACATTATGCAGCGATGCATCCTGAATAGATATATGAATATTAAAGGTTGCATTGTTCTGACAGCTTATTCTAGAGTTTGCCTTACGCTGGCTGAGATTTTCAGTTCTTCTTAAATGTAACTTGCATATCACTGTAAACTCTCTCCTTCCTTTTGACAGGGTGCCCTTGTAGATGGTAATTTCCTGAGTAGGGAAGAAGAGACTCACAATTCATCTTGGATTGGGTATCCTACGGCAAGATGTTTTTGCAGAACATAAATATGTATCACTAGATGTAAAGCTGAGGCCCCATTCTTACTGTGTGTTGTGATAAACATGGAGGAATGTTAGTTGATGTCATTGTGGCTACGGTAATGTGAAACTAGTACAAAAGAGGCCAAAAATCAGGTATATTCAGGAGTCCAGTACAAAGAGTTGCTACCTAGACAGAGCAGATAGGAGACAGTGATAAGAGAACCTGACTCAGAGTGGGTGTAGTAACCAAAGCAAGTAACTTAGGGAAATGAACTATAAACCAACATTAACTTTGACTGCACACAGTTACACTAGGCCTCCTCAAACAGTGGACTCTTGTCTGACTCCGGACTGCAAGAAAATTCCACTTGGATCTCATCTCTGGCATTAGCTGTCTCCCAAACTCGTGTCAGAGAGCATCTATTTCTTATCATTCTGCCGTCCTCCTGGAGAGTCACCACACTTCCCAGTCCACCACAACACTTCATGGACATCAGAGCTTGCAAAGCACAAAAATCTTCTATTCACAGACCTCCAAGCAACATGCTGCCCTTTGATCCAAGTTAAAAATGGTCCCAGTTTACCTGATGGTAGGATGCATATAGGGGAAGAAAATCAAGTTGACATCACATAAGGCATGGCTGCAGGTGACAAGGCAAAGCTCTGCTCTTTACCACCAAGCCTGGGCACAGATTGATGTCTTTAGTAGATTAATGAACTAGGAGAGCTGAGAGAAGGGACACGGGACAGCTCAACCTCTGCCAACTCGTGCCTCGTCCATCACCTGCAGCTCTCCCTGGGGCTTTCATAGACAAACTGTCCTGAGCGGAGAGGATCCCAGTCAGAGTCACCCTCTCCAGCATTTCCCCCAATCACCTTGGCAGCAGATCTCTCCTCCAAACTGCAGTTAAATCCTGTATCATTTGGAAGGAGAGGAGAGAAATTAAAATAGATGCAGATGAACATGGGCTGCTGATGGCACTGCACTGCAGCTATGGAGCACTGTGTTGTAACAGGATGGGGAGAGACCAGTGACAAAACAGCCCTGACATGGTACTGAGGCAATATCCAGGATCCTTGTTTCTGATGGGAGCCTGCCTACTCTCGGCTCAAGCACTGTGTTGTTCTCCACTGTATAGGACACTGGCTGAAGCATTCCTGCTTGGGAGCAGCTTCTGCCCATTTAAACGTGTCATGCGTTTTCACAGGTAGCAGACAGAACTGGGTGGGCAGATCCTTTACTGAACCCACGAGATGCAGCTGTCTCATTGCTAGAGGGGCTTTCGAAAACACCAGCCTACACCCAAAGAGAATTTCTTAATGGTTTTAACTTCATTCCCTTTTGGTTTTGCAAAGACCACACAGAGGATAGCAGAAGAAAGGAAACAGAAGTTGGAAGGCCTCTGAGTGAGGTACTTTTATAGGTGTATGACAAGACAAAATAGGGAATCCCTGCACAAGGCAGAAGTTAAGACCTGGAGCGAGGGGCTAGGTCCCATCTGGGAGACAGGTAGGCAAGAGGGAGCAAGGCAGGAAACCTAGCAGAACTAGGAAAGGAGCAAATAAGGCCATAAGAGGAGGAGAGCAGAGGGCTATAGAACAGCTCAGAGACTAGAGATCTGCATATATTATGGGTTTGGTAACTGGACTTAAACTGAGTGGCTCAAGTCACCAAGACCTGTGTAGCAAAAACTGAGTGCAGACCAGCCCTGCCAGACTGAAAAGCAGATAGGTTGGGTTTGAACTAAGGCTGGAGTTCAAACCTGTGTGTAAGTGTTGTGGAAAGTCAGGTAGTTGGAGCTGGAGGTTAAGCTACAGCCCCTGGAGAACACGCCATACTGATGCCATGCCACATGCCAGTATAGCCGAGCAGACTGCTGCCAAGGAATGAGGTTTCTTGTAGGCTGAGAGGAGGATCACTGCACAGGATAAATTTGAGGAGGGAGAAGTAGGCTAAAAAGGGAAATAATCTATTCTTTGTCTGGCTTTATAATACTTCAGCACCTGACTGCACTGCAGCTTGGGGAGGTGTTGGCTCATTTTTCCCCAGGCAGCTGAAGCTTCTCTCAGGGCTTCTTTCCAGCTTTAGGAGGAATGGGGTGCTCCCATTTGCTTGCAGAAAAAAAAACAACTCTGTACCCTGCAACGTGCTGCAAAGTGCTATGGCAAATCAATCCAGCTTCCATCCCACCATGCTGCCTCTCCTGCCAGGACCCCGGAGCACCCCTGCTGCACTGTAGAACAGAAAACATCCTGGAGTTACTCACGGCACTGCTCTCGCAGTGCAGACCACTCTTCAAGGCATATCCAGCCAGCAGCCTTCCTCGGCACTGCTCCTCCGTGACTACCTGCAGCACCCCATTAATACCACTCAGCATAAGCCCAGAGGCAGCTGCTGCTATGGAAAATTCAGCAAACCCTGTCTGTAAGGGTGCTAGAGTTTCCCAATCACTTGGCTTTCTAAGTCACGTAGGATTTACGGCCTTTTAGGGTGGCTCTTCAGAGCATTATTGCCAATGATTTCCTAGGTTGTAAACAGATCGTAATTGCTACCACAAAGTACCTCTGACTTTCAAACTGAGTTACACCGAAACGGTAGCTTCAGGATATCTATTAAAGCCCTAAATCTAGCCTCAGATCTTGTCCTGGGACCATTCACCGAATCCAGTGTGGGTCCAGAAAGGCCACCCCCACACAGCTGCAAATATTACAGGGCTCTATTGAGAACGCTGATCTAGTCCTCGAGGTGGGAACATCAGGTTGAATATCTTTCTTCCTCTGGAGGAGTTGCATCAGCCCTATATCTTCTCCTCTAACTTGACACAAGGTCGAGCAAACAGCCATGACCTACTGCATTTTGCTCCACAGCACTCAAAAGCAAACACAAGAGCCAAGCTTTTACAAACCTCCTCATGTGGAGGAAAAGTAGCGCAAAGCATTACACTGCAAGCAACACGGTACAGGCTTCCCTATAGTGCCCAGCAAGCCATGATACAAATCATATGAAATGTTAAAATGTTTTGAAACAAACAATGAAATCCTTCCACCTCATCCCTTAACCCATAGATGTTATCTATAGATGTTATCTATTTAGGGTATTATCAATGGCAGATTGAGAAACCAGTCTCAGCCTCAGTCCATGGTTAATCTTCTCAACAACTTCAAAAAAAGGAAAACCGCCAGCTTATAGATTCAGTTTCTCAGAACACAGCACTGTCAATGATGCTGAAAACAATGTAAAACAGAAACTTTCTCTTAAAAGTGGTAGAAGCACCTGTCTTTCCTCATTACACGAGTCAAGTAAATCTGCCTCCTCCCTTCGTACCTATATCCATACAGCACGTGGCACCACAGCCTCAGCAAGGCAAATGATCACAAACACTTTGCTGTTTGAAGCTCTCCCCGCATTTCGCTGAGACAAAAAGCACTTTTCGTTGAAGGGGAGAAGACACAAAGGGAGATGAAGTAATCCATGCGATGCATTACAGGAAGCCTGCAGTGCAGCAGAGAACTCCAGTCTGCTCAGCACTTTGGCCTGAGGACCAGGAGATGACCCTCTGCCTCCCGGCTGGAGAGGGACCCAGCACGCTGCTCCACGGCAGGGCGGCGAGCAACCAGCTGCTCAACCAGCAAAGAAGGTGGGAAAAGGTGCCAAAACTCTCCTCAAGGTGAAGGAAGATCTCCTTTCAGGAGGGCTGATCAGCCTGTATCGTGCTTTTGCTGCCAGAGCCTGTGGCAGGCTGAAGGAAGCAAATGGCATCTCCATCTTGAGCGCTGGATTTGTTCCTACGGCAGTGTGGTAGCACACAGTCCCTGTCTCTCCGCCACCACACCAAGCACCTTCCCTCCTGCTGAATTCAGCGAGATGGGAAGCTCCCAGCTTTTTAAAGAGATATTCATTTGTGGTAGTACCAGGGATGCACCTGCTTTACCCTGGGGGAAGTTTCAGCATTTTCAGGCAAAGCTACCAGGTCAAAATTTCTCAGTTCAAGCTGAGCTCCACACTGTACTCGAGACAAGATTTTGGTTCCCAAAAATACATAAGAAACGCAGCCCATCTTCCCTGAGCTCATGGCACTGGCTCTCTAGAGATGAGCATGAATTTCCTGAGACGCTGCAAGTGAATCCATTAATTGTTTCAGAAGCCAAAATTAATTAAAATACAGCCCTCAAAAGGAACTTTGCATTTGTATGTCTTCTCTTTGTTCTGGATGATCTTACAAGTGAAATAACAGACTCCACAGATTTTTTTCCATGTAAATGGACCTTAATGAGAATCTTTTACATTAGGCTACAACTGAAGAAAATTGGTTGTAATTAAGCTAAGTTATTAATGATTTTATGTCTAATTATAATATTTAGATAAGCAAGAGACTCATGCTAACTTTTCTGGGAGAGTCTGAGGTACGGAAGGTAGCCCAGTTCATTGCCTCTTTCCCTGTATCACAGCCTCCTCAGAAGCTCTGCTACAGAGAACAGCAGGGTACCACGCGCGCTTGCGGATGATCCAAGGCGGTGGGGAGCATCCCACAGCGCTGCTCCTCACCGTTCAGCAGTAGTGTGTGAAGATCTCTGGATTCCCTCTTTCCTGTAAATATGGTGTTCCCCCTTATGATTTTTGGTAACTGCAGCTCAAACCCTCCCCACCTCCCTCAGGAAAGCATTATAGGCTGATAATAAAACCGCAGAAATTCCCACTGACATGTGCAAGTGGCCCGCGGTATGTCACTTGGTGTTTTCCACTTCATTTGTTTCTGTTGAGTCACCTTGTTTAACAAAGTTTTGTGATCTCTCTTCCGAGGTTGGCATCCCACATTTGTGCACTGCTGAGAAGAGAGGTTAGGACAGGTCACAGGGTTCCTCCCTGGAGAAAGCCAGAGGAAGCACAGAAGAAAGAAGTGAATTGATGAAAACTTCTCTGGAAATACAGAGTCACGATGAGACAGCTCTGCAGCAACACTTGGGGGGGATGAGGAAGCCAGTGCCTTCTGATGGCCATGAGAAACTGAAAATCTGTGTATGGCTTCAATGCAACTAAAGCGAGCAGCTAAACTCAGAACTTAAAATTCAGAGCATATAAATCCTTCAGCAGCGGTAGAATTTAAAAGTCTTGTTGCCTTTGGGGGACTTTTCTCATTTCAGACACAGGCAAACAAATTTAGCAAAATTATTTCAGTTAAATCTTAGGACAGAACTGCAAATCTCAGAACATCTTTCTGGTTTTCCTTTTGACAAAAGTGTCAGTGAACAGAGCACCCCCATGAAGAATGGGCTAATACCAGATAAAAGGACACATGTTTGAGCAAGTGTCTTGGACCATGGCAGAGGTGCTGAACAGAGATGTTCCAGCGGCATCCTGATCCAACAGTCCACAGTGTACTGGAATCTCGTATTACTCCAGGTTGAATTACGGCTAAGTATAGGGAACAATCTCTTTGGGTTGAGAGCTACTTTTTGGTTAGTGCTTCATAAAAATAGTAGCCAGATTTCTTTTTTTTTTTTTTTTTTAACTGATCTATGAAAAAGTTTTCATCTCTAACTCAGCTAACAGTATCTGTATGCTGCAGTTGAGTTCCAAGGTCCACTTTGTTGCATTTGAAACCAACCAGCTGGACAGAGACTGGATTCACTGGGATAAAGCTTCCTCCTTTTTCCAAAATGCTGTCGCTTCCCTTGTCCCTCGCACACCGCTGCCCAATGCAAACAAAGCACACGAAAGGGGATGATCAAGAGACACCCTCCAAAGCGTGCCCCTTAGGCCAAACTAAAGCACTGACAGAGGCACACCTTGAAAGGACTTTTTCAAGATAAATTGGCCTCAGGTCTCTTGGAAGAGCCTGTGAACTCCAAACTGGGATGAACAAAAAGCGAAATCATTTTTCCCCTCAGGAAAAACGGGGTAATTTATGCAGGTTTCTCTGTGTTTAAGCAGCACTACTGCGGACTTAAGCAAACATCCAGTTAGCAGCAGCAGCCGCGTACACCAAACACTATATTACTGCGTCTCTCTGGATCTTGTAAATCCGCCACACGTTTCCAACCAGCCTCAGCAAACACCTCTGTTAAATGGATGGGCAAAGTCACACATCACTGATGATGTGCTTCGGTCCTGGCTTGCTGGACCCTTTTTCTGCCAAAACAGAGCATCATTTTCTACAGCAGCTCTAGCGCACGAGACAGCCCGCAGGTCTTTATGGCAGCTGCAGACGTTGTTACAGGCTCAGCCATAAAGCACGCAGCACTGGGCTGTATGGTCAGGGTTAGTACAAAACCCTCTTGTCTTCCTTGCTAGCAAACAGCAGAAAAGCTCACCCTGTAACAGCTTGTTTGCCTGACAGCATGTGGCCATCTGGGCTGCAGGGTGAGCCCCCAAACCCAAAGCAGATGAAGCCACGGGTTGCTTTCACAGCAGGATCACATCCAGGGGGACACTATCAAAAAACCTAAGTTTATGTCAGGCACGGTTTTCTCAACCTTCCTGGCGTCATTAGCTCACCAGAGCTCCTGCAGTGGCTGGGATGGGAAGGGAAAGAGCATGAGGCAAACATACATGAGCTGTCTCTACAGACACTGGTGATCAGATCCCCAGCAGGACCTGGATGCAATAAATTTAAAGCACTTCACTGGCACTTGACCTCAGCCCACAGCCAGTGAGGATCTGCTGTCAGGATTTGCTAAGGGGATGGTTTCATCAAGAGCCTTGAGGCAACAGAAGCTGGTTGTGGTGTGTTTGCTGTTGGCAGGAGCCCACTGTAACTGCCTTTCCTTACAACAGTCTCGTTTTCATAAGCACTTCTCTATTGCATAAACACAACCCATAAACCAGTCTCAGAGATAAAGCTTCCCTCCTCAGGTGCTTTTATCGTTCCCAATCCCTTTAAGAAAAAGCATGAAGGATTCATTTTACCCATCAATTTGGATTACCTTCTGCTTTTATCAGCATCTTTTCCTTCATGACTTTGGCCATTCAGTTTGCAGGTCCACTCGGATACCAGAGAGCTGAGCTTTGCTCGCTGGAAACTTCAAAACATTGTTGGGAGGAAGGAAAAAGACAAAGTGAAATCACCAGTCATGTGTGCTGGACTATTGCAAGGGAGGCATCAATTATGCAGGTTTTGGAATACATTACGCTACCCACAGCTGTTTGATAGCCAGGCGATATGATTTATGAGAACAGTCAAGATTCAATTACTGATTTCCCATAAATTATCCATACAGTCCTTTCATCCTATGCCAGGTTATGAAGGGCTCTGATGAGCAGAGGGGACCGAGGAGGGGGTTATCTGACCATGAAATGAACTGGGATTTTCAAAGAGAAATCAAAAGGAAAGAAACAACAGCACTAGTTGGAGGTGTCGGACTTCAGATTCATGAAATTGATCTGTCATTCCCAGGAAGGAGCAAGAACACTTAGTACAGAAGCACTGAGTGAGCCAGTCTTCAGACTATCTATTTGTCCTTGACTTCTTATCATGTGCTTCGAGAGATGCAGATTATGGCTAAAAGGAAATAGTACTTTTTGCTGCGTTTTATAAATCTGTAAATATTGAGAGAAATCACTTAATAAGTGCCTGGGAAATTTTAGGTGCATGCACTGACTTTAGTAAGGATTTCATCAGAGCAGAAAAAAGCAAGACTAGCCCTTAGGAGCAATAACACCAATTTAATAGAGACTAGCATTGCAGAAGAAGAGTAAAAATGACTGTCAGTCTCGTTTTGAGGCAAAACTGACCATGAAATACCAGAACATCTCAGTTCTAGAAAGTATTTGGGAGTCTCACACTTGGGAATTGTGAATGAAATGTGAATGCAGTTGGAAGGAACAAACCTTGCCCTTGTTACCCCACTGTGCCAACAGCTCTGGCCAAGGCTCTTTGTGCATGGCCAGTCAAGGATGCCACAATGCTGTTATTTATATTTATTTTCCCTTTGACTTTTCCACCCAGCCTGAATGGCAGTGAGCACACATCTCTGACAGCACACCACACTCATCACCACCACTTTCATTTCAAGTCCAAGATTTTTAATCTGATCTGTGACAGCTGAATGAAACACATCATCCAGAGAAGAATAAAACAATCCTTTGATTACACTTTTAAGAACTGAAAAGCAAAAAAAAAGCAGACAAAAGAAAAGTTAAATAGGAAATTTTGGTAGGACTTCTCTGCTCACTCAGGAGTTATAAGCAGTAATCCTTGCCTCCCTCTATAGTTAATGGAGGAAAACACATCTCTCAAGATCAACACAACTACACTTGAAACCTTGGCTCGCGGCTCAAGCATACTGTTTCACTCCCTAGAATCAGATATTAGAATTCTCCCTGTTCCCACCATTAACTTTTCTCCCACCCAAAAAAAACTCACACTTACTCTCATCAGGAGTCCATCATATCTAGCAAACTATGGGAAGGTCAGGGGAAAATATCACTATACTCTCTTTTCTATAGCTCTTGAATTTATTTTCTGTCCTTTCTTGTATCCCACTTTCCCTGACCTCTTACAGGCCATCCCCATGAATGTAACAGAGGCACAACCAGCACAGATCTATGACCCTCCGGACCCTAAATAAGGTGACACTGCACAGGGATGCCTCCAAAACCCCAGCCAACACCTCCTCCATGGCACTGGTGAAACCAAACTAAACAGTATCAGGAAATAATAAGGTTCTCGTTATCATCTGCAAGTGGGTTCCACAATTCAACAGCAAAAGCTTACTCTCCATTCAAGCCTGTGGATCTCTTCCATGTGGGGACATAAAAGTCAGCATACCAAATAAATCAGCAGCTATATGCTACAGGAAGCTGATATCTTTTACTGGAAGGCTCCTTGGGCAGGGAATGAAGCAGAGCATCAAAAAATAAGTTTCATAAGGATTTCAAGTTTTCTAGCTTCTTTCCGTATTTCCTCCAGATTTGTCTTTTTTTCCCTGTGTCCATTCATTTTATTTTGTATCACTCTGTGCCACCCCCTCCCATGCCCACACATGAGCAGGAGAAAGAGGCTGAAGCAAGCAGTTATTTTTCTGTTTGTTTTAAAATAAGAGTGAAAATTAATGCTGTTCCTCACTTGTGAGGCAAAAGCTCCAGGTAGAGCACTGCTACAACACAGTAGCTGAGGGAAAGGGATTTTATTAGCCTGGTTTCCAATCCCTTTACTTAGCTGGCTGGTGATTACATATCTATCCCCTTAATTGTACAAGGTGCTATATAGACAAATAACAGGTGGGGCCCGTAATGACAGGTTGTTACAGCCCAGAGCACTCGACTGGCAAAGCTATTCTCACAGCAAATTGTCTCTGCTCACCTGAGCAAAGCCTGTGGGGCTCCGGGGAGAAGCACCAGCCGGGCTCCGAGCTCTGTGCATGGCATGCGGCAGCCGCCGCGCCAAGGATCGCTTTGGCGTTGCAACAGACACAGCCCAAACGTCACCATCAGCACCAGCGACGGACAATCCTGCCCCCAAAGAGGCTCTTATCTCTGGCAAAGGGGGCCAGAGGGGGAAAATGACCCAGCCCAGGTCACAGTATCCGGTTTAAACTGCGGAAGAGTCTCAACTATAGTCCAGCACCTTTACCACCACATGGTCTGCTCTCCTCCAGCTGTGCACACTCAAGACAGACTTTCAAGCAGTTGTCTAAGTCACAGCTCTGGGATCGGGCAAGGAGCAGTGGCTGGTCTCTCAGCCCATGTATTTTTCTGATGCACCTTCTCCTCCGACATTGTCCTGCAGAGCGTTTTACTGCCTGAGGAGTTTTTGACCAGCACATCCCAATGCTTAAGGTCGGTCCACGTTTTGCTGATCCACCACTAGTTCCCCAGGCCTTCCTCACCTCCAGACAAGGAACAGTACATAACAGTAAAGCCCTTCCTTGGGATGACCAATGGACTGCTTGAGTCTCCCTGATTCTCCAGCCTCTTGTTTTCTTCCTGTAAATGTCTGAAGTAATTGATTTAAGATTTAAAGACCCAAGTTACTGTAGTGTGCCCAAAATAATAAACGTCTCAGAATTTCAATTACCCTAAATGTAGAAGTGCTGGATCCCGTTTCTGTATCTAATGCATCACACAGAACCATTACCCTACTATCCATTAATTATAACAAGGTCAGCATATTCCCTGATGTTTCTTCATGACTGCACAATGAACAAGCACTGCCTCTGCTGTGGGTAGAGTCCAGTCATAGATACACAGCCCTCCCACAGGACAGCCAAACATTTGCTACCCAAAACTATCAAGAGAACAGTGCTAGGCTTTGGGGGAAAACATATCTGGATAGAACAGGAGAAGAGGACAAGAGAGACCAAGCTGCCTGTGTGTCTTTGAGCCTACAAAGGAAGCACAAAGACACATTGCTCTAGGGAGATGAGCAGAAGAGCCTTAACTACACCAAAGGATGGCTATAAGAACAGAAAACATTTTTTTTTTTCATTCACAAAAGATTTCAAGAAATAGAGGGAAGTGGAAAGTAAGAAAAAAGAATAGCAGGGAAAAATGAAAAAGATGGTTTGGGCCGGGTCTAGTCCCCATCTGTTCACACATCCAACATCATAACCCAGATCTGCAGCCATTTCTATTATGGTAGGCTCTTGGCCATGAAAAAGATGCATACTTCCTCCTCAAATCCACCCCAGGCCCTCCCACAGGGAATAATTTAGTGGACAAAAGTGGGAAGGAGGTTAGGGAAGAGGTACAACCTCTCTCTGAGCACCAGCCGTTGCTCAATACTGTTCCCAGATATGGGGTGCATTAACATGGCTAGCTGACCCCTGCCATCCCCTCCATTTTTGTCAAAACACTGTCTGCTTCAGTCTCACTTCACCTCTGCAAAGACTCTCCAGGTCTTTATATGGTCCCCAGGCTCTAGTTGCAACGTGGCCATTCTGGCACCTCAAATGTGTAAATTGCCCATTCTCTCCTTCTGTCCTTTGTTTTCCCACCCTCCCTGGACTTCCTCTGCCTGGCTTTCATTTTCAAAGACTCTGGAGGTAATATTTTATTGTAATGGGTTTTATTATGATGATGTACAACACCCTTAAGTGCTTTGGTGAAGGAAGAAAGAAAGGTTGTGCTATAAATAAAATTCTCATCTACCATCAAAGGCACCTAAATGATGGATGTGTGTGGGTGACTGCATGCATGTAGCTACAGGCAATTCCTCCATTGGGTGGTAGCTGCACTGGAAAGATCTAGGGTCATTGTAAAGATGAGGGTATTTGGCAGCAGATTACTTACATAATAAGTTATTTATTAGAGGGATTCCCTCATAAAAACCTGCATAGCAACCTCTGGCCTAGAGACAGAAAGACCACTTAAGGCAAAGTGACATCCGCTGCACTGTTGCAAGACAAGACTCAATACTGTGACAGATGCTTCTTTTAAACTGACCGTAAAGACTTGCAGGGATGGCAACACAGCTGCATTGGATGCTCTATTCCAGCACTGGTCTCACAATACCAGTTTTCTTACTAACTACTACACTCCTTGCCATGATTTCAGCCCATTTCTGATTGTCCTGTACCTAGTAGAAATGAGGAACGGTGACCACCTTACTCTCTGTAACTCCTGTCCATGTGTTTGAAGACTGCTATCATACCTCCCCACTCATTTTCTTTTTCAAAACCAGGGTGTCGTTTGACCTGTGCTCCCATCCAGAACTGACTTCTCAGCCAGAGAGAAAGGATCTTCAGGGACGGGGAAGCACAGCAGTGTTTCATGATCTCAGACATTCCTGTTTGATCTGGTGGCTTCCTTGGTGAGCCAGCCCAAAACCTCTTTTTCTCACAAAATTTCATTCGCGTCAGTCCAAAAGCCAACCAACAAACAGGGAGCACCAGCTACAAACACACTGTCATCTTTTCTGCTGTGGATCAACATAAATACTTCTGTTTCCATGGCATCTTTGAGACTTTAGTTCACTGGGTTAACTGATTCTTGTCCCTCATCTGGTGCTTCTGTCTCTTCAAACTGGTCAATACATGGGCTAATCCTGCTAGAATAATTTCCCAATGTAACATCTCTCAACACATTGACCACTGTTTTTTAAAACAGGGTTAATCGGTTTAAGAGGTAGGAGGAATTCCTACAGCAGAGGAAAGAGAGCAAAGAAAGTTTCCAACTCTTGAAATTATTCTCCTTTGAGCTGCACTATGAATGAAGGAGCTAGGGGAAGATGATGACGTGGAGAGGAAACAAAACAAAGCTAAAGTAGATATTCAAAAATAATTTTAAAAAAAGCACAGAGAAGAATAGAGGAGGGGAAGGCTATCTATCCTGCAGCTTTACAGACAGTATTAGCATCTTGTTGCCTAATGAGCCGTAAATGTTAACAGACACCAAGAAAATAAAAGAGGGAGGGAAAAGCAAGCATCAATAACACAGGAAAACAGCCACAGAGGCTGCTGTTAAGCGAGTGTCACTTCCCTCACATCCTCCGAGTCTTCCCAGCCAGCTGCCTTCCTCCCTTCCCAGATGCTTATTCTCTGTCTTTAGCACTTTATCTCTGCAATCATTTGGTTATCATTATGCTCTGGGGTTTAGTGTTGACAGTAGCCAAGGGGCGAGATTCAAGGGCGGCTGCTCAGGGGTCCTTCACAAATGCTAACATCTCCTTCTCCCAGTGGGGAGGGATGCTCCGGCCTTGCTGTGAAGTTACTCAGAGAAGGGACCAGAGTGCAGGGACACAGTGATTTTTACCTCTCAGTATGTCACAGGTGGGTTTTCATGCTCAAGGAAAGCAAAAAGCCCTGTGCCTGTCAGCTTGGGTTAGCACAGCCACGCTTGGTGAGACATCCCTTTGGCTTGAAAGCTCTATGCTCACTCACAGAAGCAACACCAAAGCTTACAGAACAGCATCCACCATCCTTGATGGTTATTTTACTGGCAAAGCTTTTAGGCAAGAAGCTGGGGCAATGACAAGAGAGGTCTGCCACTGCCCCATCTTCTCACCTAGAAATCTCTGCCAGTAACCCGGACTTAAAACACAGCTGGTTCTCAGTTAAACCACGTTTACTCTCTTTTTGGACACAGAGGGATATGGTCGAGCCTGTTTCTTCCTCTTCCCTATTTCTTTCTCCTTCCTTAAACCATCAGTCCCTCCTCCTGCTTTCTTTTTCATCTGCAGCTCCTGCACCTGCCTTCAAGGTTTATTCCTTTCCTGCGGGATTATTTGGAGGTTTGCTTGTGGAGGGCGAACAGCATTTCTGTAATAAAGCCTCAGCCACATTCCATTAGTGTCATTTCCATCTGCAGAAGTGAAGTGTCAGCTAATAAAAGGTAGCACAGACCCCTTGGGCAAGATAAAATGAGAGAGCAAGAGAAGGGGAAAAAAAAATCTACTGTCAAAGATGGAGAAATGATAAATGTCTTTCCAGAAGCAGAAGCACCTGGAATAGGAATAAGAGAGTACTGGGGAAGGGGAGGGGAAAGGAAGGAGGAGCTATATTATCCTTGCTATGAGAGCTTTGTTTCTGAAAGGTCTCATTAACTCAAAAATCACCCACGATCCATCTTCTCTATGCACTAAGGTCAACATGCAGCCTCTTCCGCGGGGAGATGTTAAAGTGCGATTACCGTTTGCCAGCAGCGATGCCCCGGGGGAGCGGTGGGGGCTGTGCGGCAGGGTTGGCACAGCCAGCGGAGAAGGCGACCCGGGCTGTGCCCACGCGGCTCTGAGCCTCGGCTCTCGGCAGGGATGAGAGGAGACACGGGTGTCATCAGCCGCGTCTGAGCCGCGAGACCAGAGGGCATTTCTCAGCAGCCAGACACAAGTTTGTCTGCCTAAGCCATTCCCTGACTCCATGCCAGATGTCCAACAGGTCCTCCCCATCCAGAATAACCAAGGACAAGCCCCCCAGGCTGCATCACAGGCTGCACCTCCCCTGCAGCTTTGGGGCACGTTTATGACCCATTTGGTCCCTGTCTGCTCCCATTACACAGAAGGGAGGTGACTGCAATGCTGCTGTGGCCTCAGTGTTGTCCCCTCATCTTCACCATCCCTACGCGCCATGCAGTGAAGTAGGCACATCAGTGATCACCCATCTCTCCATGGCGCCTTTGCCTCCGGACAAGGACAGAGAGGCTCAAATACCACACAGGGAGAAAAAAAAAACAAAAACCAAAAAACAACAGTTTTAGTCAGGAACATAAGTTCTAGTTGAAGGAACAATATGGGCTCATCTCCTTGATCTCAGGTGATCTTTGTCTGGACTCAGGCTTCAGTTCTGGAGAAGTCTCAGCTTTCTACTGACATTATCCACGACATTCCAGCTTTCGAGGGCTAGATCGCTATTACTCAACTTTGCAAGCAGCTCCTAGCTCCATTAGAGAAACACAACCATAAAAGAGCATCTCTGATTAGATTTATGCCAACACAGCAGCTTTTAATGCCATAATCTATGTAGCCAATAGGTGCAAACATGATCACACAGAAGGGGTCAAGTATGCCATGCCCCAGAGCTGTTGGGTCTCCAGCTGGGCCACTGCAGCTATTGGCAGCTGGCAGAAGACAGCAACTTTCAGGCTTTTCACGTGACCCTGAGGAATACAATCAGTCCAGACTTAGCCTAAAGACCATGTTCACGAGATCTTCCTGAGCAGCTCTGTGCATCTCAGCCATGGATCTTTGTTCTACAATATGCAATGCGCACGCAAGCACAGACATAGTTTTTCTCAAAGCATTGGCCATATCTTCTTCACTTTTGCCCTCAGAAACAAGGCTATTGCTTATTTTTTTTCTTAAAACCTACCAGTGACACATTACAGTCAATAACTTGGAAAGCAATCATCACAAACAAAACGACCATATAGGTAGGTAAAGTTGCAGTGTTTAAAGGTCTCAGGTTCTCATAGTTGGTCAAAGAAACCCACAATAAACCGGGGGCTTTCCTTTCGATTTTAAATTGAAATATTATCACCTGGTAGCCACTCTCCTCACTGCTTTGACTACATACAGATTTTTTTTTCCTGCATCTGTATCGAAGCATGATCCCTGGGGGCACTGGCAGGGTTTTTAAGTCTGTGACAGATAACCGTGTCCCTCTAATTTCCTGGCTAAAAGCTTCCTAAATTCACCTAGCTCAGCACTCCAGGGAGCCAACTGGACAGCAGTTTGCGTAATAAAAGTTGCCTTTATACGAAGATCCAAATCCTATTTTCCAAGAACTACCAGGGGATTTTCAGGGTGTAATCCACCCACTGCTGACCCTCCACAGCAAAGAAACTTTCATGTTGCTGGTTGGGATTTTTTCATTTGAGAAGAACGCAGGCTTTTTTCTGGTGGTGCTGGGAGACAAGGATATAAGAGCACCTGAGGATTGCCACGGGCAAAGGAAAAAGGTTGGGCAGGTTTTTTCCACATCTGCTGCATAGCCAGTTATCAATGACAACAGGATAGAGAAGAAATCGCTGAAAAGGCTGCAATTCTCTAAAATTTTACTCAGGGAAAGAATTACCACGTTCAGCATGGAAATCATCTGAATGAATAGACAGGTCTCTGAAGGAGCATAGGAAGTTCTTTTTGCTACTTCACAGGCAGACTCTCTTAGAATCCTATCACTGTGCAGAGCATCCAAGTTGCTCCCAGGCAAGCCCTGGGGACTCTCAGCTGTGCTGAGACATCTCCACTCTGATTTGAATGTGCCACTGTCTCACCCTCCTGCCACAAGAAACAGTCACCTGGGTGAAAATGAGACTGGTATGACAGGAATGATTAAAGCTGGGAACAAATATTCATCAATGATTCAAAATATTTGAGGAAGATTTGCTCGTCTCTAGGGCCCAGAAAACCATATTGTACAAGGCTCGTTTTCCCAAGAAGAAATGCATATTGGGTCTCTAAGCCTCCCAAACATACGCGATGGATTATTAACAAATGTGAGCGGAAGGCTAGCTCAGTTTAATGTCACCCTTGTACATACACAGGCTTCCATCCTTTCTTCACAGAAAGATTATCCTCCCCACAGATAGATACTGGAAGTCATCCAAGAATTGAAGAACATTCTTTCATTCACAGGTGTTTTTGGAGCTTACAACAGCAGTGCTTATTCTGGAAGATGATGAGGGAGAGAATTGCCTTGGCCCTTCAATCAGCTTTTGCCCATTTCACATCAAATTGCAATCTGATAATACTCAGTAGAAACTGGAATGCTCTAATACAAACAGAAATGGCTCCAGCAGCCGTAAGAAACACTAAAGACGCAAATTAAATTGAAAGATACTGAAACATGCAGCACACATCACTGTCCTGAAGGACAAATCAAACATGGACTAGCAACATGCCCTCATGACACAGCAGGCCAGCGGCGTGGTGCTAGGCAGAGGGTCACCAGCAGGTAGAGGGAGATGTGGTTACTCCCTTCTACTCAGCACTGGTGAGACATATCTGGAGTCCTGTGTCCAAACTGAACTTCCCAGGACAAGAGAGAGATGGGCATATTGGAGACAGTCCAACAAAGGGCCACAAAGATGACTAAGGGATTGGAGCACTTGATGTGCAAGAAAAGGCTAAAAGAGCTGGAATTGCTTAGTCAGGAGAAGAAAAAGCCCAGGGACATCTTATGTATGTGTATCAATACCTGATGGAGGAAGTAAAGACAACCAGGTCAAACTCTTTTCAGTGGTGCCCAGAGCCAGGACAATAGGTAATGGGCACCTGCAGTGGCTCTTATCTCCTTTCAAAGCAATATCCTACAGAGCACTCATGATCATGATGTTGACACCAGAGAAATCAGTGCCTAACTCCTATCTCAATTTCTCACCAAGATATTTCCCTGGGGTCAGAGATAGGGATGAGAAAGTCCTCGTTCTCCTTGCTCAGAGGTCCAGGGCATGAGGTTGAATTCACCAGTGAAGCTTCAGCAACAACAGATGGAGAATATTTGAAAACACACTTAGCTGCTGACAGCAGTCTAACAAAGTATCGTTACAAAGACATGCAAAAGCTGTGACAGGGATGCAGCAGCCAGTCTTGGGCTGAGAGACCTTTGTTACAACAGCAGAATAGAGAAATGGAGATAGAATTCATGGGAGGAAAAAAATTATGACCTGAGTGATATTGATTCTGGAGGGACCGAGAAGGGAAAAGAAACTACAAAGCTACTTAAAACTATATCAAACACACAGAACAAGGGCCATGAACTTAAAGATGTGGAAAGGTTGTGCCACAAAGGAGTGGAGGTGGAAATCAAGAAGAACAAAAATAAAACCGGTGCAATGGAGAGTGCAATAAGAGTGAGCAAGATAAAAAAGAAGCTGGACAAGAATACTGACAAGTTAAAAACATGGATCCTGTGCTTCCTTAGCCAAATAAGATCGGAAACAGTGCACCAGCTGGGCTCTGGGGAGGACAGAGAAAGTTCAGCCAGGCCATCCGCTGCTCCCCCTCCTCCAGACAAAGGCTGGGGATTGCTCACAGACATGCTGTTGCTGCAAGGTGTTGATGTTTGATACCTGACTGCACATAGGACAAAAGAGGGGAAAGTGAGTCACACAAGGGAAGAAGCAGATTTTTAACCTCTAGATTCACCTTAAAGTACTTCACACAATGATGAGTCACATGCAAATAGTGGGATGACTCTGCAAACACACACAAGGTTTTTACTGTCTTGCTGTCTTTTCAACAGCAAAGAAAGATGGTTAGTGCCAACAGTTTTTTCATCCTCACTTGTTCGACCCCAGCAGAGCCCCACTCAGCCTGAGAGCTCAGATACACCCCAACACCTCTATCAGCCCGTGTTTCCCAAGTGAGTGCCAACATCAATGAAAGAGAAGAGAGAAGAGAGAAGAAACTCACAGGATTTTCTGTTCTGGGACAAATGGACTGTCTTAAAGCCAGTGTTGAGTAAATGACATAAGGTGCCTTTTCTGGCCTTAGAGATGACCTCCTTTCTCCTCTACATCTGTTTCATTAGATCTAAATTACACTTGTTGCCAAGACGTTTAAAAGCAAATTGCCAAAAAGCTTCAATCACTGTCCACAGCTACAGATCCCCCAACAGAGCCCAGTACCCACTCTGATCCTCACCAAGACAGGATTTGTAGGTAGAACATACTAACCAAGACGCAGCAAGAGGGAGAGACAGCACATAAGCCTGGAAATATTTCACACAACAGCCTCAGTAGGACTTAGCAGAGTCAATTCTTTTCACTCAGAGGTAACTTCCGTATTCGTTTGGACGACAAAATTATACCGAGGAACAGGAAGCAGTAATTGGTGAGGGTGTGTCATGGTTTGATGTGGAGGGGGTGGGGGTTCTGGTGGCAGGAGAGGGGTTTTGCTCCCTGCGACCTCCCCGGTTTTGGAACCGGGTTAGGCTTAGTTCTGGCCACCAGATCAGACTGCCATCCCCCTCGGGGTTGAGCCAATAGGGCGCCTCTGCGAATTGCCCTATTTAAGTCAGGACAAAGGAACCGGAAAAGGTGCTTCGCCCAGGATCGAGCAGAGAAGGGAGGAGGGCACTGCCCCCGCTCCCTGGCTCCCGGCCGGGCAGCTGCCTGCGTCAGGCCGGCGCCGCCCACGGACAATGGCGGCAGCGGAGCCAGCTGGGGAACTCGGGGGCACCCCACTCCCGGGGTGCCCACTGGGCTGAGTTCACCTGGAGAGGACTGAGATCTGAAAGAAACAGCCGCGTCGACAGCAGGTCAGTGAGGATGGAGCGGGAGGAGGTGTGCCGGAGCCGAGTTTCCCCTGCGGCTGATGGTGAGATGGCAGGCGGCCCCCCTGCAACCAGGACGGCCTCGGTGGAGCAGAGACCCACTCGCAGCCCGTGGGGAGAAGATGCCTGAGCCTGAGGATGGTCGTGTTGGGGTGCACGACAAGGCAGAGAGGCATGTGGAGTCTGCGTGACGACCCATGCCGGAGCGAGTGGCTACAGCTCCCTAAGTACCCGAGACTGTGGTAAAGCCCACACCGGAGCAATCTGTGGGGAAGGATTGTTTCCAGTGGGCTGGACTCACGCTGGAGAAGTTTGTGGATTTTTCCTCGTGGGTAGGGGATCCACTGGAGCAGGGGAAAAGGGTGTAAGGACTCCTCCTCCTTTAAGAAAGAAGCAGCAGTAACAGCACGGAATGAACTGACCTGCACTCCCCCAGTCCCTGCCCCTGTGCTGCTGGGGGGAGGAGGTAGAGCCGGGAGGAAAAGGAAAGGGAGCGGGGGGGAAGGTGTCGGTTTTAAGATCTGGTTTTGTTTCTTTCTGTCCTCTCGAGTAATCGGTTTTGTTTCCCTTTGTCCTTCTAAGTAACCATTAATAAACTGTTTTGCTTTGAGAAAGCCCTGTCTGTTTTGCCCGGGACCATGGTTGGTGGGTGCTCCCTCTGTTCTTGTCTCAACCCTCAGTCCCTTTGTTTGTTTTTTTTTTTTCTCTCCTCTCTACTGGAGAAGGAGAGACTGTGTGAGTTTTAGTTGCTGGATCAGCCTAAAACCACAACAGGGTGTAAGCATGAGATGAGAACATGGGTATCTAATATCATCCCGTGTCAGCGACTTCAATAGGACAAAGCTTTGGAGAGGGTTTTAGCCATAGATGGAGAAAATGTTGCCCCAGTGAATCACAACCTGGGAAAATTAATTAGCTACTGTTAAGTCAGCTAAAAACATACACAGCTCTGTGCATACTCAACCTTTTTCATTATTACAGAATCATAACATAATCTGCCACGGAAATAGTAGGGTCTCCGACTGCAGAGAGGATGCTGTGGTCATAGATGTGCCTGGTGGGGGGGGGCGGGGCGCTGCTGCAGCTGAGAACGAAGATGAATCACTCCAGCAGCCTGGTCAGAGGATCTCTGCTCCAGAGAAGGTGCAAAGGTAGGACTGAGAGGGCAAGCAAGAGGCATCGGCTGGGAAGTGCGGGGAGAGGAATTTCGGGATAAATAGACTGTGCCATTTCAGAAGACCCAGAGAAGTCAGATGCACTTTACCTGCAGATCAGACCCAGAAGACAGTATCAGAGCTGCAGGCTTGCTTAGACTTGCAGGAGGTGCCACAGGCTGGAGCTGAGGCCTATTTGCAGACTTGAACAGGAGATCAAAGTACACCAAGAACTTGGCTCAAGCCCTTTTCATCTAAAGGAAGAGAAATCTCTCTTGCCTGTGACAGTAGACTAAATGCTGTAGTTCCAAGCCCGACTACAGAATTGCCTCCTCTTCAGAAGAGACAGACCAGATAGTCCTTCTGATTTGGACCACTTTGCGTGGGGGTCAGCTGCCTGTTCCCATCCACTGGCAGCCTGGACCACTGAGTACCAGGACATGTGTGCAGCCGCTGCTGGGGAACACATGGATGTCGATCTACATGCATCAGGAGCCTTTCAGCCTCACCATGTACCATTACTGAGACCCCAAACTTCCAGTTTTTGCTTCTCATAGCGCTGAAGGCATCTAGCTTAAAGCTTCCTAGGCAGGAAAAGATGGCTTCAGGAACAGCAGTCTCCTTGCACTGCAGCGTTCCGTTCATCATGCCCTGTCTCCTTCCCTCACTGCCTAAAGTTTTTAGCCAGCTCTGCGCACCCTTCACCAGGAGGCAGCCGTCCAGCTCTGTCCTACACCCACGTGTAAACACGCTGACATGCAAAGCGCACATTTCCCGCTTGCAGGAAACGTGCTGCATAACAGAAGAGCCTCCCAGCAGGAGGAACACAGCTCGTGTGCCAGTTACCTTGGCAGGCACCGTGGGATCAAACGGGGCAAGAGCAGAGCGGTAGGTACAGCAAAGCCAAGCTGTCCTGCCAGCCTCTGCGCTCGGCTGAGCACTGCCTGGTAATGAAGTCATTTTGGCCCGCAAGACACGCCAGCAGATGGGCTGTCACTCAGGGGCTACGGTCTGCACCATCCGTTCCGTGGGGCTCCGACTTATTAAGGTCTGTGTTTGACAAAGGCAATCAAGGGAGCGAGCTTGAGAGATATTATGACAGCAATAAAAGAGTGTCCTGCTTCATCAGCACTTTGGAAAAAATTAGTTTAAACGTCCTCAGCAGCAAACGGCATTTAGTGCTGCTCAGCGCAGGAGAGGGAGGCAGGAAAAAAAAAAAAAAAAGAAACTACGCAAGATTTTTAAAAATAAAGCTCAAAGCAAATTTGGCACAACGTGTAAATCACAAGCAACTGTCCCTACGGTGTCCCACTGGATGAAATTCCTTCCTGACATAAATCAGCACCATATCTAGCCAAATACAAAACTTGTGCCAGCTCTTGCTGCATAGTTTACCTTTCTCTGAGATATTAGCAGAACCAGCATCTCTTCAGAAAATTGCAGTATCTCGCCCTATGCCACACCATGCAGCTACAAGGTGGGTTTGTCGCTTCTAACACACACCACAGCCACCCACCAGGCTCTACAGCTCCCAGTATCATTGTATCATCATTCCTATTTCGTATCTTTTCCCTGCACTGCCATGGGGAAAGCACGCTTCATGGTGAACCTTAAAAATCAATTTCCATTATAGAATCTCGTTTTCACTCCTCTTAAAATGTTTTGTTTCTAGATAGACACTGACGTTTTACTCCAAAATGAGTTTTCTCTTCCTTTCTTCATTTTAGCCAAGTTATGTCAGATGATTTTCAAAATTGTGAAAAGGTCTGGGGAAGGAGGAGGAAGGAATAATATATATTCTCACAGATTTTCTTAAAAATAGCCAGCCAGACAAATAAACAATAAACTAAATGGCATCACTGAGTGAAGAAAATACCTGGAGGATTGAAGCTGGACAGCATGGCCCTAAAATACTAGCTTGATTTTGCTGAGAAAAAGGGCAAATGAAGCAAAAGGAAAATAATTCTGCATCAACTCTCCAGAGCATCCTTCCACAGCAACTGATCCAGTTCCCTCCTTTCAGGGAGGAGAAGTCACCCCCCCACACTGACCTCGCTGCACACCCTCCCTGCCAACCCCTGTAAGCTCCTGCTCCACTGTCCCTGTGCTGCTGCTGGGCCAGTTTGCATGAGGAAGACTGTAAATGTCACACCAAAACACACACAGTGCTATTCTCCCAAAGCAAATAAAGCTTAGGACCGGAAAGAAAAGAAAATTACACCCACAAAGCAGCAGTAAATCAGCCCCATCCCAAGACTTTGGCGAGTTTTGTTGCCTCACAAGCATTTGGCAGATTCAAAGCTTTCCTTCAGACAAAGTCTATTGTTTTCTTACTTTCCCACCTTGAAGTTAAAGCCCTTATGGGACAAAGTGTGCTGTCGCACTGATAACACAGGACAGGGGACATCTCCCTCTTAAGGTGGAAATTACAAGGTTCCCTCTTCCCACCCATGGCAGTAAAAGGCTCAAAATCCCACAGGCTTCACTAAACATCAGCAGTTTTACTGGGAGACCAGACACAGCTTCACCCCACAGGACTGGAGAGATCTAACTGGGATGCTGAAATTAAAGAGTAGTAACTAATCACACCCTGGGCCCTCACTAGGGGAGAGACACTTCTCATAGATTCATAGATTCATAGATTTCTAGGTTGGAAAAGACCTTAGAGATCATCGAGTCCAACCATCCCTAATCCCCATTAAACCATATCCTCAAGTAGCTCATCCACCCTATTCTTAAACACATCCAGGGATGGGGACTCAACCACCTCCCTGGGCAGCCTATTCCAGTGGCTGACAACCCTTTCCGAGAAGAAATACTTCCTAACATCCAACCTGAATCTCCCCTGACTAAGCTTATGCCCATTTCCTCTTGTTCTATCACCCATCACTAATGTAAAGAGCCCTTCCCCCACCTCCCCACCATCTTTTCTCAAGTATTTATAGGCCGTAATCAGGTCTCCCCTCAGCCTCCTCTTCTCCAAAGGATGATTCTCTCCACTCAGGTCTCCACCCTGGGCAGGTGCCTTTCATGCTTTCCATGGGGCATGAAAGGGGAGGTTTTTGGAAGATAACATAGACGCTTCACAACCAAAGTTTGGTGAGATTGGCCTGGGGTGTGAGACATTGGCTTTTGATGAGAAGTTTCCAAGGGGTAGGGAATCTCTTGTCCCTAAGGAGCAGCAGCAGCTAATGGTTCTCTGAATTAAAAACTATTGTATTTACCTTTTTCTGTGGGAACTAACCAGAACTTGTCTACATACAGGTCCATTGCTGGTGAGGGACCAGCAGATTCTCCACAGCTGCATCAGCCCCATAAGTAAATAAAACAGAGAGCAAATAAATAATTTCCATTTATTGGCACAAGCGACCTGGCCCATGCTGTACAGCCAAGCACACCACCTTTCTGACTGCATGTTTCTTTTCCCCTCAGGCTTTCCCGAATACATTTTCTAAGACTGAAATTCTCTCACTGTGGTCCAGGTAATGGAAAGTAAGATGGGAAAAACCATATATCAATGCCTCATGACTAGTCTCTCAACGTTATGCATGGTCAGCCATAAAGAAAGAATGTGTTTAATAAGACCTTGGCAAGGGTCAAAAGTGTCCTGTGATAAATCATTTGTTCTCCTGCTTCCTGAAAGTTGTTCTTCCAGTTCAGTGATGTTCTGGGTGAGGTTTACAGTGGATATTTTTCCCCTCTCAGTGAAAGATTGCCTAGCTCTGGCAGACATCCTATGATTCCTTCAGAGGCAGAACTAAGGAGGTGGCTGCACTGTGGACCTCAGCCCAGTGGCCTCAAGAACAGGTTGGATAGTGAAAGGACGAGCTGGTGTGGGCACGAGGGGCCAACCCCATCCCTCATACCAGACTAATTTCTCTCTACACGTCTGAGCAAGTCCAGGATGTTCATCAGCTTCTCTCCCCAATTCCTTCACCATTCCCTTCCCTCCAAAAAATAAATCTCCACCTTTTTCGTATCAGCTTTCCTTACACTGTAGTGCCAAGGCTCAGTGTGTACCTAAGGCAGAAGCTCCTAAGAGCATGTAAAGGCATAGGATTACATTTCAGCAAGCAGTAAACTGAGATTGTTACCAGAGTGCTCCACTTTATGCAAATATACAGTGCTGGATGTGTGATTATGCAAAGCCAGTCCCAAACTGAACAAACCATCGCTCATGTTATCACAGTGCCATTCAGGTGATGTTGAACCGTGCTATGCTTTTATGGCCTTTCCCTCCACCGTAGTCTGATTTCCAAGCTAAAGAAACAACCCTGACAACAGGAAAGTGAATTTCAGTGCAAGCGGGTAGGAAAAGAAGTAAAGAGGGAAACATGTGTATGTGGCCTGGAAGCTGCCCTTCAACCCTCCAAGCTCCTTTCCAGTGTGCCTGAGGTTCCCAAAAGTTTATCTGAGGAAAAAAATAACCAGAGAACAATTAATCCATTCAGTTTTCCCAAAACTTCCCAATGTATAAATCTTGGCACAAGCCCCCTTCGTGGAGCTACTGTTTTGGTTTCAGCAGCCAGCAACCTCCTTGCATCTCTGGAGACATTCAGCAGCACCAAGGCTCTTCCAGTACAAGTGCCCTAGCCAAGGAAAAAGAGTTTCCCTGTGTCCTTCCTCTCCCTCACTCTCATATTGCTGAGAAACTGGAGTTTGGCCCTGAAGATGTTGCTATGAGGAAGGATTTCAGGCAATACGAGATTGATTCAGTAGTTTGGCACCTCACATGGAAGCACTGGGCAAACACAAACTGTATTTGTTGGGAGAGAGGAGACTCGGAGATGAGCAAGGTAGAACATAACTCTAAAGAAAATTCATGAAATGGCACAAAACTATTTAGGGCTGTGTCAAATGCGGGAAGCAGGTGGCATAAATGAAAAAGCTTGGGAAAGGTCAAGCCTTAGAGGAATTGAGCAAAAATCTCTTCATGCAGGAGAGAACTGATCTGAAACAGCCTCTTGCCAGAGGCAGCCGGGGAAGGAAAATCAAGTAAATAGCTTTGAAGGAATTGGAGGATAGCATTCATCTCATTTTAAGCATCAAAAAAATGAAATACACAACTCAGGTTTTTCACCCAGGCTCCCTCAATAGTAGAAAGAGAGAAAGACACATTAGAGGGGGCAAGTAATCCTGGCTACCTGTGAAAGGCTCTGTTGGCATGAGTCCAGGAACTGACTCAAACGTGCTCAGAGAGCTGAAGTTAGGTGAGGAAAATCCCAACCTTAATCACGGCGGAGCTCCTGAGAAGGTGACAAACGTTTGCCAACATGAATTTAATGAGGTGTCTCCTTGGAGCGGCACCCCACCAACAAGCTTTAAGAGAAACCATGTGGATGTGAGGTTGGCCGCATGCCAACTTCAGCTAACCAGCAAATCTCAGCAAAAACAAGACAAAAAAAACAAGATGGTCTTTACTAGCCTTTAAATACCTGGAGTTTTATTGAAAAAAGATGGGAAGATACAAGGAAAAATGATGAATGCTAATGCAATAAATGAAGAAAATACATTATCTTCAATTCCTCTTTGCCTAGATCTATAGTAATTTCAGAAGGAGTGATGGAGTTATGAGATAAATTTCATTTATTCCTGATAAAAGAACAATGCTACATTTTTTGACGAGTGTTCTTCAATATGCCACCTGGGTAGTTCTAGTAACAGATAATAAAAATAAAATATGACAGGATTCCTGAAAAGATCCCATCAGTTAAAAGGCAAAAACATTTCATAGCTCTTTCTTAGGAGGTTCCCAGATTTCCTAGGGATAACAAGAAAGTTTTAATCAGTCCCTTTGCAAAGAATGGGGGTAAGTTTTGAGGATGTGGCTTTATTCCTGTCTTAGCTGTAGATGTTACTTAAGAGTCAGCAAAGTAAAACCAGAGGCATATAGCTGGATGAAGGCAAACTGCCTCTAAGGCTAAGTAGCAGGGGAAAGCGATGCTGTAGGGGATCATAGAAGGAAAGAAAGGATGAGTTTTATTGTGAACACCAAAGCTCAGCAGTTGCAGAAAGGAAAAGCATATCACCGTCATGTTTCAGGGTCCAGAGTCAGCAAGGAGAAATTCTTTCTTTATTTTGCCATTAGACAGCCCCACAGTGTGAGCAAAGGGCAAAGTATTTTCAGGCTTTCCCTTACCCTACAAATTTTTCATTGCTGGAAACTAGTTTTACTTAACTGTCCCGGGTCTGGTTCTTATCTCAGCTATACAGGGACCCATGGACTGAGCCTGCTTGTAGACCCTCACCGTTCCAAAAGCAGCCCAGTCTTGCACAGCCCAAATTCACTGTTAGCTCTCCATGGATTTACATTTACATGATGCCTTTTATTAGATGTCCTGAAAGCTGGTTGTGAAGAAGCAACATGCATGAGATGCTTATTCAAACCACCCCTCTATGTATCAACTCCATACATTAAAGCATCGGATGAAAAAAAAAAAATGTATTGAATCTGCTATTTCTCCTCTTACTTAGGTCAGCTTCTGCTGGCCTTTGTCTTTGGTATTAGTTTCTCCTTGCTTTTCAAACACATTTCCACCATCCTAACAGAGCTCCTCCATCACTAAGCCCCAGTATAATGACTGCAAAGGAGCCAGGAGGAACCTCTCTGCTGTTGTCTACAGCCAACAGAATAGAAATGCTGTGGAAAGCAGCGGTGATTATGCGATAGATAAATCACAGGGAGAATATTTTCTCTCTTCCCTTTACACAGATCCCATACATCACCATGACTCAGTGCAGTTCTCCCAGTGGGGACAAATTCCAGCTTCTAATGCACTTTCCATCTGATTCCTCTGATAACAGATGGGTTGCTGTCCTGAGATATTGCATTTTGATAGTAATATATTAAACACCTCTGTGTTTCAGAGCAATTTGGTTTGGGGACCCAGTACTAATCCCATTTCAATGGTTTGAGTTGTGCATTACACCCATAATGAAAGAAAACCCCTCGAGTCCAACAGTTGTCATTTTGCCTCCCCTATCCACTAGTTTTTGTGGTTGTTTCACCAATCTTCCTCGATGTGATAAATCATGTAAATTTAATTTAGAGATTATACCCCTGGCTTTGAAGGCAGACAAGGTTAACTCTCTGCTTGTAGCCTCTAGCCTGCTAATCTTATAAAATTCCTCCATTCCCACTTGGCTGGAACTGTTGTTGGGAAGCAGGAGGGAGATTGATTACCATTCTACGAAGTGTTTGGGACTTTTGCTGGACACTTGCAGATGGCATCCTGGCCACCATCCAAACTCTCATACTGCTGCATAAGGACAAATGCTGTAATCCTGAAGATTTTTGTAAGACCGCTGTACTGCGAACTTTATCTCAACAGGATGAAGCTGGCACTACCATTTCCAAACTCTTTCTAGTCTTTCCCATCAGTTACAAATTTCTCTCAGCTATTACATTTTTCCAAAGGCTAAGCAGTTCCCAAGACTGTTGCACTACCTCCTTTGTGCATGTTTGTCTGTGATCGTTGCTGCCTCGTTTCTGCAAAATTGGAGGCCAATGTACTTTCACTAAAGCACTAGCCGATCTGCAGAAGAGATGCATGAAATAGGGGAATTCCTGCTATCTGCAAGAAAACACAGGTTTTTTTGCCTGTAAGGTGAGTCTTTAGCCCCAAGCTGAGGGTTACAAACAGTGACCAAGCATATTATCCGTGCAATCTTTCCTTTTTCTATAAATTCCCTTTCTATGGAAACACATAGCAGCAGCAAGGGATTAAAACTAGTTGTTCCATGGCCATCCCAGGTGGCTGTCTTTCATCTCCTTTCCTAATATTTCCTTTCGGCTTGGATAGTTTTTATCATCTCCCCCCGCCCCTGCCTTTGCTCTTTCCCACGCCTGAACAGTTCTTGGCTTTGGCAGGCGCAGAAACAGCAGTTTCATGACATGCGTTTTTTAATGTATCAAAACATGTTCTTCTGATTCATTTTTTTAAAAAAATCAAACTCTGCTCGCTCAAGGTTAATGACTTTCCCACTTCAGCTGAACGTAACAGAGTTCCAGATGTTGCAGAGAATTTTTAAACAAAACTCTCATCTCCAGAAATTAGCAGGGCAAAACCAGCAGCTTCTCAGATGCCCCCTAAACCAAGAGAAATTGCTGGACTGTCTGAGAGGTGGCCCAGAGGGTTAGTTAATGCTGACAGTCTGACATATTTGATAGACATTTATGTGAAGTTATGATAGCTATACAAGCTCAATAGCAGCTGTCCAGACAATTCACATTAGCAGCTCTACAGCTCCGAGTATCACACACACAGGAAAAGTGCTGAAACCAAACACTGACCTTAGACAGCAAGCCCATAACATTCTCCTTATCAAGTCAGTATTTGTACATCCCACACCAAGAAAAAAATTGTCTCCAGTCAAAAGCCTATGTGCTCTTTGCTGGGTGACCATCTCAATTAATGAAAAAATTCATTTTTTATAAATGAAAAATATGTAAGGGAGAGAGGGAACTGTCATTTCTTCCAGCCCTGACCATCCAGGACTCCTCCAGATACCAGGGCAGTGCTCGCTGCTTCTTTACCAGGATGTCGGAGAAACAAGGCGGTTTGCAAGAAATTCCCATGTTCACTTGGATCTTTCAGACAAACTGAGTAATGCCACTGGATTTTAATCAAGTTCTTTAGTGCTTTAGTCCACACTTTTAATGCACTAAAGTTAGGCACCTCGGCTTGTTTCAAGCTTTACACACAAGAAGCTAAAAATTCTTTAAAGAAAACATTGAACGAGTGAAAACATTTTGTTTTACCATTTCCAAAGTGGATTTCCCTGGGATGTTCCTATATACTTTCATAGACATTATGACTTTTTAAGAAAGACTTGAATCCAAAAGGAAGGAGACTTACCAGACAGGACTGGAGGGAACATCCTGTGGATGCGAACATCCTGGAGAAGGCTGCGATCAGAGACAGCAGAGAAGTCAAATTTTGCATCTTGGCTGAGCGTAGAGGAGCACACAAGGAACCCAGATCAACAGCGTCAGTAAGGGTGGAAGGATGTAGGGCTGGAAAGCAAGAGCAGGACATTTTCATTTAAATAACCACACAGCAGATTCACAGGTACAAGCCAAGGTTTCAGCTGAGCAAGTAAACTGGCATGTTCAGATATTTTTAACCCAGCTTCCTTCACTAGGAAGTGGCTGAGCACGTGAAGATTGAATTCTTCTGGATAATTTAAGATTCTCCTCTCCTCTTCAAATGTGTTTAAAGATACCTAAATCTGACTTATTCCACCAGAACAAGGCCAGGGAGAAAAGGAACTTCATTCATACTCCCACTGAAGAGAAAATACAGCACAGGTTCCATCCTGATTAGACACTCAAGAATCTGCAACAAAAAAGTGGGGCTAGATCCACATACCAAGCTTAGTCAGAGTTTTACACCAAGCACAGGACACTAACGCATCAGAAAAACAGCTCCAAGCATCTTCTCACTGCACAGCGCACATCACTGATGGTCCAGGTGCTCTCTGAGCCAGGCTAAACCCCAGTTTGTTTCAGGAAAGTTTATGGATGTTTTATGAATATTGTAGGTTATTTACTAACAAAAGAAGGATGATGCAAAAACTCCAAAGCCACCAGAGAGTGGACAGACACAGTGCATTACTAGCCAAGCATACTGAGAAACAAGCATGACAATTCTTATCACAGTACATCACAATTTTTCAAGGTAGTGCTCAGAACTAAGTCAGTTTTACTGTAAAATTGTTCTCAGCTTCTGGGTTTTTTTGTGGTTTTTGTTTGTTTGTTTTTTGTTTTTTCCCCTCATTCAAAGCAGCTGATCTCTCCCTAAAACCCTTGGAAAACCACTCGGCTTTGCAGCTATCCCCACTTCTCCTGTCTTCCATCCTCCTCCCTTTTACCACAGAGGAAAATAAGAGCTTTGCTATCAGGGGACAGCTTAACCAGATCATACAACTTATTCAAGTTTTATTCTTTTTTCTTGACTTCACACTCAGCTCACCAGCAACTGGATATAATGTCACCAGTGAGGCAAGCTGAGCAACCACTGAAAGTGGTAGCAAACTGTAAGGACAGTAACAGAGCTGGGAAAGCCACAGTTCCCTGGGCTCAAGGAGGGTGCTCAGGGTATCCCAGCATTCACTCAAGACACCACCTTTGTTGTGCAAGGGAAATAATCTGTCTTCTCCTAACACCCTAAATCTTCTTTTGACACCTTCAGTGTCAATAAAAGCAGAGAAACATTTAGACTCTAATCAAACCAGCAAAGCATCACATTTTCTAACGCAGCAAATTGTAAACTTCATAGAGGTCAAAACAGAGGAAAAGATCTCTGTAAAGAAAATACAAGAAAATTGTGAAGTCATCCTTTAAAAAAATATTGAACAGAAGAAAATTAATCTTATTAAACTGTTATAAATTACTTCTAGATCCCTTACAGAGAGACTGCCATGACCTCAGCACTGAAGATCTCCATGAACCTGAAAGCCATGTTAATGACTGCGCATTATCCAGCCACACTGGGTTTCGAAGGGTGCTTACACAGAACAACACAGAAGGAAGAAGAGCATAAGCAGAAAAAAACCTCCTTGCCTAAAAGGCATTTGATACAGAAATACCATCTTGAAATTCACCCATATTAATTTTTAAAGCTGAATTTTAAATAGAGTGATAATTTTAAAAAAATCTAGCATAAATCTGCCTCTTGCCAGTTCAACACTTAGAGACTTTCACCTATGGAAAGGTTCTATTTAGAGTAGCAGCCCCAACAGCAATGAAGTGAAATAAGGATAAATTTAAATTAGTCAGAAAACCATCATGCCTAGATGAGAACAAGGTCTTCCCAGGGGGTGGTGTTTAAACTGCCTCTAAGGTTTCTGGAGGAAGGACACTGCTCTGCATTGCTCTTTACAGGAGAGTCAATAGCCTGAAGAAAGATATGATTGTTCATGACGTCTATAAAAGTGCTTATCAAAAAGTGTCATATTGACAGGGCATTTGAGGTCAAACTCCTGATTTGAGTTTCACCTCTAGCCTGTTTCCAGCTGCTGGAAAAATTGGATAAAGAACAGAGGTGTCCATGTGAACGTATGAAAGTCGCAGAGCAAAAAGGGAGCAGCACTTTCCCCTGCGCCTGGAAACCATTCAGCCTTGCAGAGAAATAGCCTCAGCCAGAATCCTGCATATAGCTGTGACTTGTCCACTTTGGGATGGGAACAGAGCCTGTTTTAGGGCAAAGCCCCCAGAAGTCAAGGTCACTTTAAAGTTGAGTGTCCCATGTTTCACAGAGCGTAGCAAGGGCAGCGGTACCATCCCTTTGTGCTACTGGTCCCTTCCCAAGAGCTCCCTGTGACCTTAAGTTCCCCTGCAAGGACGCACCAAAGGCTTCATTTTAACAATGCCACAAATACTCAACCAGCAACGTGGTTTGAAGTGATGTTTCAGAGCCTAAAGCCCTCCTGGGAACCAAAAGCAGCTCTCCAGGCCAGGAGCGGAATGGTACAAAGAGCCAGATGGATGCTCGGTACCACAGCAGCTAGCAGATAGGGAATAAGGGAAGGCAAGAAGGCTACGTAAGAAAGAGCTCATCACCTTCATTTTGATTATATTTTTACACTCAAAGTTGCTGAATTTAACTATTTATCCTGTTACAGAAGGACACATTGTTCAGGTACAAGCTTCCTGGAGAGGAACTTGAACTGCTAAGAGCGTCAACTATATATGAGTTTATTTAGATGCCAGTAAAAGTTATCACCCCAATCTATTTTGTAGCCTAAATAAACAACGATAGCACACACACTCTCCAAGCCACGAAAGTCTCTACAACAAAGTAATGTTTAACTAACCCAATTCATAATTCTTGTAACAGATCAAAGTATTTATTTTATCAGAAACAGGTTTCTCAATTTCTACCTCTCAAAACACTGGTGTAAGGAAGAAGAAAAAAAAAAAAAAAGAAACCCAAGTTGTCATAGTGTCGCCCTCCTGCTCTCTCCTCGTTCCTGAGCAAAAGCCCTTTCCCGTCCCTTTGTCCCAACTTAAATAGGGCAATTCGCAGAGGCGCCGATTTGGCGCAACCCCCCCCCGGGGAGGATGGGACTCAGATCTGGTGGCACAGGGAGCAAATCCCCTCCCCTGCCACCAGAACATCCCCCCACATCAAACTATCACACATAGGAATGAGGGACAAAAAAAAACCAACAAAACAACAGGTGTAGAGCATAACCCAGTTCAGAGCACTGATAATTCTTAAAGTGACTAATTAACTGAACACACACACACACACAAAATCCATTTCTACAGCAGCTTCTGCTCTAACAAGCAGTCACAAATTGAACCCCACCAAAGTTTGGTGAAGGAGCTATTTTTCCCCATTTTACAGCTAGGGATGCTGAGGCACAGCACAGAGAAATGCTCATCACCACATCTGGCATCTGTGCCCCATTGCTCCCTCTCTAGCAGAGCATGGAAAGGAGACAGGAAAACTCTTCCCAAGAACGCTGTGCCCATGGATAGGTGCATGTCACGACCCTCTGCAGCAGCTGCTGTTGGTGGTGCTGGGCTACCACAACCCATCCAAGTTCTCTCTCTGATGGCACAGGTCAGTCTCTGGGTCTTAGTCCTTATCTTCAAGTTCGATGACACACACCCATGTTACCCAACAGCCTCCTGAAGTGATCGCTGCAGCTGTGGTCAGCAGCACCATGTCTCCTGTGTAGGTCGCAACTTTCTTCTGCTCTGCCTAACACTACGTAATTAACTCTAATGAGACACAATAATCCTCACAAGCTTAATTTTCCTCCATTCGAGGAGGAATTTATTTGGCTTGGCTTTTTTCTATCAAGTATTTAGCACCCTACGAGCACATATTTAGAAAGAATTCCTAACAAATCACTCAGCTGAAAACTGTTTCCCCTGAGGAGCGAATGAGAGAACAAACACGTGCCAGATGCGAGTCGCACTGTTCAGTGCACTCCTGGAAGAGTCAGACACTGCCATGCTGAGAATAGTGGAAGAATCGAGATGGGACACAATCACCCATGTTACATTAAATTAATTTTCAGTCTGTTTTTCCTGCCAGGGTCATTTCTGCAAAACCAGAAGGGGTGAGGTTTCATGGAAGTGATTTACAAGGCAAGAGAATGGCAGAACAAGGTAAAGAAGTTATAACAACACTAATACCAGAGTTCTGCTGTTTAAATTTATCTTTGCTCCATTTCAAAACTTTTGCGTATCGCCAGCTTTATATGAGGATTTCTAGTTATTGCTGTAAAAATATTACTGCTACTGTTTTGGCTGGTCTCAGACAGCACTGACTGCAACCTTTTCATCTCAACAGATTCATTTCGAGAAAGCTATTTGCACAAAATTGATTTCTAAGTTTCAGTAATATTATATCTGTTTCAACAAAAAAAACCCACACTAATTGTTTTTGAATTTGTGCTTCAGTATGTTTATATTTACTTTGGAACGTGGATATCTCATTTATATTACTTCTACTTTTCTATTTTCACATGGACATATTGTGAGATTAATTACAAATAAAACTTTAGTTGAAGATAATTATTTGGGACAAATCATGAGGTTGGATTAAAATATTGGTTTATTGTAAATCAAAATTACAACAAAACAAATTCACATTTGGAAATACCATGGATTAATGTAAAAAGGGTGAGAAAATTTAATTGAAATAATAAAAATAAGAAAAGAATGAAGCTCCAAAATACCTAATGTTCCACAAGGAAAAGTTCCTGAAGTTATTTTGTAGGGATTTGGAGAGAAAAACAATGAAATGGCAACACACTCCATAAAAAATACATACTGAAATCATCCATCTTTCCCTTGATGCATGGCAACAGAGAAGAAAGGTATATGTTAGGGTACTGGTCTGGAATATGGGACATTTCTATTCAAATTCCCAAATGGACAGAGATTTCAGGTTAGACTATGGGCTTCTCCATGTCTCACTCACTGAAGCTGTGAAACATAATAAGAAAACACACCATCTATTCCCTGGTACAGTTACTATGATAATAAGGTGGCATATAGATTCCTTGGATATATGCCAGTTCCTTCTAGCCTCACTCACCTGCTCCCAACAGCAAAATGTTTACTGATAATAATTACAAGCTGAGATTATCAAAGATGCCATGGGGACTCGGATGCCCATGGGAACCGGCAGCACTGAAGCTCTCCGCCTATGGATTTTACTGAAACTCTGATTGATTTCTTCCCCCACTCCGGCAGCATTTCAAGTGCACGCATGCGGAACGCCAAGAATATTTACAGAGACAACATCTTTGTGTCGGCTAGGCAGAGAATCCCGTTGAGCTACAGACTTTGTGAGCAGACAGTAAATAAGAGCATCCACTCCAAAAAAACATTATTTCAGTTCTGGTACAAACCTTTAAGCAGGGACAATTCCCCACCACTGCTATATAGAAAGTTAGCAATTTGGAAGCACTTGAAGAGTCACACAAATTCCAGCCTGTTCACAAGACCTTCCTCTGCAACTGTGAAGGTAATATCTTCCTGCTCCTTTCCAAAAATGAAGTCTCAGTCAAAATTTTCTGTGCAGAAAAACACCTTTCTAGATTGTCACCTTCCTAATGCAATATATTCTGCTCCCCCATCAACAGAATTGTTGATGTTGTTTTTGTAGCTGGTAAATCAACTGTTGTCGAGCCAAATAAGATTTTCTATCAGGTGGAGGTATGGAGAGTTTTCCAATGAGGAGCAGCAGCTCAGGAGGGGCAAAGAAACAAGGCTGGTGGAGTTTTGTACTCTGTTCTGATGCTCATATTCTTTCACCATCCTTTTGCACTGTGGCTATTTCATTTCAGTGAAGAAGGAAAAGGATCTCCCACAATGGAAGATGCCTTTTAGTCCAATTTTTCCTGTTTCCTCTTCTTTCTTTATTGTTATGGATTTTGGAAGCTTCTTGCTGCAGTTACACAGTCCTCTGATTCTAGAGGCAAGCAAGCCTTCTCCAGGACAGCAAGTGAACAGATAAATCAGATGCTGCTTCAATCAAAGAAGGGAGAGGGAGAAAGCTGGAAGGAACTAAATTGCTCACCCCAGCCTTGTCTCCTACTTTGCTTCTCCTCCGTCCAAGCCAGACCTCAGAGAAGGCTTGTGTTCACCATCTCTCCTCTGCTTTTCTGCAGAACACAATGGCTGCTGGGAAAGAGAACAAAATCCTCCCTTGGTATGTAGGAACAATTTGCTTACAATTCCCAGACTTTGAGAGAGTAGCAGAGGGATGACATCCTCTTTGTTCTTTATTGCTTGGGACATTTGCATAAAAAAAGACTGTCATTTAAGCACTCTTCTGCTCCCACTGTTTAGTCTCATTTTGAAGTTATAATCTCCTATTAGCTACCTGTCAATCACACTGCTAGAGGGATGATGATTTAGAGGTTAGACCCTGCAGTGCAAGAACCCAGGTTTGAGTCTCCATACACAGGGCAACCTGCAAGCTGGAAGGTCCTCCTTTTTCAGTAGGTGGGTTTGAAGCCTGGGACCAGTATTGGTATCACTACTGTTGTGCCAGAGCTAAGGCGGCTGGTATGGAGGCAGGAAAACCTCTCCATCAGCTGGTAGAGCACTGGACAATTGTCCATCCCCAACCAGTGACACTAAATAGCTCCAGAGCAAAGTGCACCCAAAGCACCTCAGACACACGGCACAGGACACGGCACCCAGGAGTTACCAGCATGTCTTTCATCACCTCAATGACCTCGTTCAGACTGGGAACAAGCAAGGACCTTTATCGGCTAGATCTAAAGATGTCTTCTCCAGCACAAGCAAGAACAACTTGATTTTCCTCACATGTAGACAGAGAGCACAGCAACTCCTTTGAAACCAGTGGCATGAAGTCAGCAAAAGACACAAATCGGACCCCCCTGAGTGCTGAAGGAAGCAGTAGTTTCTAAATTACTTTTTCAAAACCTGGTAAATATTTATTCTGTATTTCATTTCACATAGGAACACTGAATAAACTTGATTTTTAATATACAGCAGAAACAGACTCGCTCCTGCTACAAGGAGATGAAATGGCTTTGTTATTGTAGCCAGGATTCTGTTATCGAAGAAAAGAAGGAATCGAAAGCTTATTTAAATGCATTAGTAATCACAAGTAGCTAAGTGTCAATTGGCCATTAAAATATGAAGTGCAATAAAAGCCTAAATAATATCTGAATTATAAAAACAGAAATATATGCATCAGAATAAGTATTTTCTCCTGAAATGCGGTGATTTTCTTCTAGGAAACTGCCCCTGCTTTATAGTTTTGGGCGTTTTCTTCATTAACTTTACTATAGCCATTTATCAAAACCGTTTTGCGAGTCACGATTTTAAGTTAGTATTTATTATATTGTGTTTGGCACATCTTATTTCTGAAAATAAAAACCCTTTAAAGTAGCATTTATTTTGCCCAAAATTTTGCAGACATCTTCACCAGAATCTGATTCTGCAAATTCAGAATAAGTTTAAAGTCCTTCATGAAATTGTTGCCCTTCTTTTGACTAATGCTACTTATTCATCTAAAAATCCCCTTCTCCAGACCACTGTCAGGGTGGAGTTTGAACGCAAGGAGTTTCATCCCAGAAGGAGTGAATTGCTTATAAAAGTAGTTCATGACATTACAGACAATTTCATCTGACATGAAAACGACTTCAGAGTTGTGGATAGTAAAAGTCTCCAGGACAGGAGGTGCAGAAGCATAGATAACTGATGGTTATTCACCAATTCTTTCTTTTCCAGTTCTACTACTACACACACAGAGGGGTTTTGGGAGAAAGGGGGGAAAAAAAAAATCCAGAACAAACAACCACCACAAACGTGTTGGCCTTTTAGGTGATTTTTGGGACACAAGAAAATTGCCAGCCTGGAATCATAGAATCATTAGGGCTGGAAGGGACCTTCAAAGGCCATCTAGTCCAACCCCCCTGCAAGGAACAGGGATATCTCCAACTAGATCAGGTTGCTAGATCAGCTGATCTAACCACTAGTGTTCACTGCCTCTGAAATACCAAACAAAACATGAAATTAAAAATCCCCTGTGCCCTACCTTTAGTACACAGAATCAATCTATTCTAGCTATCTGCAAGCAAGTGCAACATGGGAAATGCCAGTACGACACCAGAGTCCCAGAACACCCCTTCATCCACATGTCCCACTTCACAGAGGACACTTTTCTGATAAAACGTGATACTTGCCTGGTTTGAGCATCCCCAGTTAATGTCAGAGAGAACGCTCCATCCTTGGGGTGGATTTGAACAAGAGATGGAGTTGGAGCAATGGTTTAGTAGCACCAGTCCATGAAGAAATCCTGTCCATCCCCTTCCATTTCTGTGCTTTAAATTACATATAATCTTTTGTTGAGTTTTAGTGAATTAGCTATTTGTGAGGATTTATCCTCATTTTCAAGTAGGGTATAAATAACATCCTATCAGAAGGGGTTAATAAGGTAGAAGAACACTTAAAGGACTTAACAAAAGCTCCACAACATGTTGTGATTTCTGATTCACTATCAGCTGATCTAACCACTAGTGTTCACTGCCTCTGAAATACCAAACAAACCATGAAATTAAAAATCCCCTGTGCCCTACCTTTAGTACACAGAAGAAATCAAAGGATCCCCACAGGGGCTTAATTCCTTACTGATAAAGGGAAATGACTTTCATTCAAAAATTCTTTTTGAAGGAAAAATCCTGTATTTGGCACAAGGGGGGAAAAAAAAAAGGATAATATAGCTGTTGTGATTTAGCTAAAAATATACTGACTCATAAAAGGTACAAGCTTGGCATTGCTCCTTCAAAAGTTATATATTTTTGTCCCAGGGAAGAAAAAAAAAAAAAAAATCTGAGAACATCTTGATCCCAAGGGTAGTTCTAAATTATTTTGGAATTTAAGAGTCACATAATGGCAGTAAATTTCCAATGCTGGAAAGCATCTAAAATGGAAACTTGAAATATGACTAAATTTCCCATCACCTGACCCCAGGCAGTCCAGACACAGTGTTTCTTTTTGACAGTGTGGCTTATCCACTTTCATCAGTCATCCTGCTTTCCACATTCAATCTGGTCTAGTAATGAAGAACACATTTCTGCCTTCACACAGTGTCGCTCTGTTTCCCTGCATCTTGCTTCATACAGGAGACCCACGCAGCGATGCTGGTAGCTGAACCTGCCTAAATGTGGGGAAGCTCCTGCTTCTATTCTCATTATGTCAAACCCGTGTCCTGGCCTTTACTGATATGCACTGAACACGGGCAGGATGCTCAGGGAAATAGAAATAATCTTTTAATGCACAGAGAACCTTTCACTGGTATCTTCTTGCATCAAAGGAAACGGAGATATTTTCCCACAAAGAAAAAAAAATAGTAACAAGGTAAACTATCCTAATACATTGTGGAAGGGCGCAATATAGGCAGATTTCCAGCATCCATCTCCTGATGTACAAGTGAAAATAACTATCTACTGCCTCTGGCTGCTCTGTAAGCTCTATCTTCTACACCACTGCTAATGACTGTTAGGCAGAGTTTCATTTAGATACACTGTGCCTAACTTAACAGAAGTCATCTAGCTCCCAAGTTTGCATAAGACACAGGACTCTCCTTGATTTCCTGACCTCCGCTGCTCTTCAGGGCCACCACACCACTTTGAGCCTTCACGGTTTCACGAGCCTGCATTAGAGGGGCTGGACTCAAAACATCTGAGCGACACACAGAAACACAGCATGGAAAAGGCTCCAAAAGCATCAGATCAAGCTAATTTAATTGCGAGGGAAAGGAGGCACCACTCAGCTGAGAAAAGTGAGGCGCAGAAGCTCAGTGGTTGGCAACACAGCAAGACAGGATAAAGCAAGCAGAATGCTACAACTGATGTTTCACTGGAGTCAAGGAAAGTGTCACTGTCTTGCAGATCATGCCCTGGCATAGCCCTGTCACAGCACTTCTTTATGTGTGTCTGTGCGATTTAGCACATACCTTTAACTATTTTAAGGAAAGATTTGGCATCCCTGGAAAGGTATCATGCTACCAAAAGTCATTAAAAGAACTACTCAGCACATCCACACATCTCAGGATTACACAGCAAAATGCCCAGCTGAACTACAAGTGAGGACCAAAATCTTAGTATATTTTTTCATCATCATGCGTGCATAAATACAATGCTCTGAAGAACAGGTTACATGCAGACTTGGACATCGCCTATTCCAGCGATACTTCCTCCATCCGATTTTAGGAGAACTGTCATGTTGTCTCCTTGACAAGTCTCTAGTTCGCTTGTAAACCAAGATGTGATTGTGATGTGCCTATAACTGAAAAAAAACAAAGACATAAATCCCCTCCACTGACCAGCTCAGCTGAGATGAAATCTGAACCAAGCCAAAATACAGGTGCTCCGCAGAGCACCACAACACTAAGGAGAGTATTTACTTTCATACAAAGAATTAATACTGAAACAAATAAAGAAGCCTCTTTTATCTATATGATGTTGAAATATTAATATTGTTGGCAGAGAGAATACATGAACCTATTATTTTGCAAAGCATGGCTAAATATAGTGAAGGCAAATACTGAATAAGTAACTAGAAAATCCAGTTCTTTCGCCTGTAGCCAGACACACAGTTAGTTTGTTCTGTTCTGCTTCTATAGCTGAAACTGATTTTCCATAAGCAGCCTATTAAGCAGTTTTTAAGTGTGGAGAAAATGTATTTTAAAAACCCTAGATAATTTTGTTTCCAACTATGAAGGCATATCCACTGAGCTGAGAAGTGGGGGACATGGTTAATCTCAGTGGAAGAGGTTTGACTCTAGGATCTACGGGGAGTAAAATATGACATAATTTTTCTGAATTAACTCCTTTCAACAATAATGCCGAGAGAGTTTGAACAGAGATCTCCAATCTAAACTAGTATTATAAAGCAGGGTAGCTTCACATAACTACCACCACTGGTACTATTTTCTGCATACATCTTTCTGCCTGTATGGCTTGCATTTAAAATTTTGTATGAAGCGATCTCTGCAGAGTATCCAAGAAATAAGACATATTTTTACTCTGTTCCCATATATCCTGTTACTCTAAATTCCTTTCGAGGAGGAAAAATATCAATTGCAGAAGGAGAAAAAGTGGAAAGTCAAATCTCATCGTGCAATCAGCAAAGAACATCTCGATCAATGCAGCGGAGCCCTAACAATTGCATAGAGTTAAATACTTCTCAGCATCTCAGCAAGCGACTGAAGTCACTGGGCACACCCTTGAATCTAAGAAGAATTTGTGAAATACAAAAATTAAAACACAATGGTGGACAAAGCCTATCAGGTTATCATTGATTCAAGCTATATGCTTTAGATAGGCATTAAAGACTGCACACATCAGACAATAAGGTAACAACATTGTTTTCTTTCATGCCCTAAACTGCAGGCAAAGAACTAGGATTGGTTCCCTCTTCTACCCTAATGGTATTTGAAGTCACATTTCTCAAGATGTATCAAACCAACAAGCAAGCCACAAATTCCCCAAGGCTCTTGCTCACCAGATCTGGTATCTGGGGTGCCCAGAAGATGCAGGACTGCCTTACACAGGGTAGAGACGTGCTCTTTGCCTTGCTGAATTTTGAAGTATTGCATGAGAAGTACAACTACTGAAGCAGGAGTTCTCACCTTCACTCACACACAAAAACCCTGCCTACCACCTCTTGGTAGGGCAGACTCCCGTGAAACAACTAAAGCAGGTTTGAACCCATTCAGCCAGAGGAAAGGATTGAACTTAAGTCTCTCAAAGCATAGGCAGGGGGGCTGTAAGGTAAAATCACTTTTCAAAGTAATATTCACAACCATGAAGATAAATTTGCGAGTCATTACATAATGATCAAAGATGCTTTTCAATTTTTCTTTTTCTTCCTCTTTCTTACAATGATAGAGAATAAAAAAGGATTTTGTCAAAAGCAGAAATTTGTAAATTTGCATAAGCCTGTAAGAGTACAGTCATTTGGCCACAAGGGAGGGGGGGAGAGTGTTTTTTTGTTTGCTTGTTTGTTGTTTTCTTCTTTTTAGTTGTTTTCTGACCACAGACAGTACCCTACGTGGATGGACCTGCAGACTGTCTCTGTATAGCCATTTTGATGTTCTCACATCAGCATCGAACAAGACAGGTTGGGAAATACCACGGAATTGATATTCACTTTAGCTGGAAGATGGAGTTCATAGACTATGATCCTGCAACATAGTTGTAGGGCTGTTTCTGCTGCTCACTCTTAATGAGGCTAGAAGTCCACAAAGCAGTGTGGGCTAGTTTTAAGTCTCAGCAGGCAACAGAAAATGGCCATATGTGATTTTGAGAGGTACAAAGAGGATCCGTGACTGCCGCTGTTTGAATGCAGGCCACCTACATCCCTCATTTTCCCTGTGACAGAAAGGTAAATGGAGTTCCTCCCTCCCTCACATGGGGAAATACAAAGCAGAAGATTACAGTTATTACAACCACCTCTTGTTTGAAAGAAAGTTCAAAGGCTTGTCGTCTTTAATCAATCTTCCAGCAGACTAACAGGGCTGTAAATTTCACTTTCATGGAACCAAAGCACTAGGGCTAAATCAGAGTTTTTCCCTCTGTTCCCCTTCTCAAAGCAAAGCACAAGCAAAGGAGCTCAGATGAGAAGGTTAACTGAACTGACGGTATAAGCCACACCACTTTCTCTGAGGAAAGCAAAAGGCAGGAGGTAATAAAATATCTTGGCTCCAACACCATATGCTGGTGAAGCAGTTTCTGCAGTCAGATATAGTGAATATTCAGCAATCTCTGGGTATTGTGGTATAGCAAAGTGCCTCTGTCAGGGGAACCATTTCGGTGGCTGAGGTGAGAAAATAATAGATGTCCACTTGGCAGAGGTAGCCACAGACATGTTAACTCAGAGCACATAGATCTCCCTGGGTAGCGTCCGGCTGGAGATTATTGAGTCCATTAATGAGTCTGTTTCCACTGCAGCAGAGTGAGGAAGGAACTTTAAGCATATGTGTTGCAAGCAACCCTTGGAATTAAAGTTTCAAGAAAAAAGACAAGAGGGAAAAAAAGAAAAGGAACATTCACAAACAATGATAAGAGCAGAGACTTGTCTAAATATATTTTGCTATTAAACAGCATCCACAGACATGCATAGAAATGCTATTTTTTTTTCCACAGAGAAACAGACAGCCCTGAGCTCACAAATACACAAACAGAAACATAGTTTGAGAAGCATCGCTAGCATGAAGCCATCTGAAACAACTAATGTCTTTCACCATCTTCACAACAGTTCAGACATAATTTAGTCTGCATTTCTTCCAGTCTGGATTCACTAATGGTACCATGGACTTTAGATGGCCCCTCAAAGACCAAGAGTAATGAATAGCACAAGACCTGGTCAAAGGGAACAGTTTACAAACAATTCGGGGATCTGTGTAAAATTTAAGTAACAATTGTGTATATTCACTAAAGTTTTTTTTTAAAAAATGCTTACCTCTACAAATTTCAAGAACTAAATTAATTCCTTAAGTTGTCATCATTTAACTCTACACACCTATTTTATCCCTACTTTTATTGCATACACAAATGTCTGCCTCCCACAAAAAGCATTTATTTAGCTGATGAATTCCCAGAAGTAAAAGGTAATGGCTCATATGTGAATGGAGACTGAAGAGAATCTGTGTTTATTAGTCTCTGATGGGCTGCAGTAGAAACCCAATTAGAAAATAACAACTGTCACAGTATCTGGCAGAAGTTTCTGACTCAGGGTCCTGTCCCTGGCAGCCAAAGCAGACAAGATAAATCTGATCCTACAGAAAATCAAAACGTTCAGAACTCAACACCTTCTTCCTCCTCTACAGTACTACACCATTGCTATAAGTTTCCTGCTATTCCCCTCTGTCCCTTACGATTCCTTTGCATGGTGGCTACACAGTGACCTTGCCTGTTCTTCTGCAAGGCTCCAGTTGTTGGTTCACCCTCTCTCATTTCTGGCTTGCTGTCTTGAGCTGCAAAACCTATGCTCTCCAGAGGGTGAACAAGCCCCTCGGCTACTATGACATGTCCTCTCTGGATGCTCGACCCAGTAGGTACAAGAGCAAAAATTACAGTTGCCTGACAGACATTCAGCTCTACAGAAGTTCAGCACCCAATTTTTTTCTGTCCTCTGCCCCACTAGTTTGTGCAATCATCTCAATGTGAGGACTTCAGCCTTGTTTGTACTGCCCTGGTCTTTTTTTTTTTTGTAATAAATGAGGTCTTAAACCTGTTTTCACTGAAGGAATTATAAGAAAGCACCGAGTCATGCTCCGCTTTCCTAGAGAAGACACATTTTCTGCATTACTCTCCTGTCAATTTTCAAGCATTGCGCAGGAACTGGACCAACATAAACCATCCTTCCATCAGCTCAGGCACATCCCCAGAGGTTGGGATATTTGTGCAGTCAAAGATAGCTATTATCAATAAGAAACTTGTTTTCCTTCCCCCTCACTGTGCTCTCAGAGCATCTCTTTAAACAGCTCAGTGCTACAGAGAGACATGATTTTGGAAAGCAAAATTGATTAGAAGTGGGAGTTTTGTGTTAAATAAGGATGGAGAGGAAGGACAGGGAGACCCTGGAGACAGCTGCAGAATTCTCCTGGAACCACACAGAGGAACATCTGAGCTAGTGCTACACCCAAACTCCTGCAGCGGTGCCTCTGCAAAGTGCCAGGTGAGTTCCACAATGCAGCAATCCACCCTGCCAAGCCTCCAGCCCGGCAGCTCCCTGCAGCACAGACACATCTCCAAACAGAAAGACACTTCCACCACCGTGCAAACTACATTTCACCAAGTCTTCTTAACATTAAATGGCTGAGAGGCAGAGACAGAAAGCTTTTCCATGCTTATACATTTGCTGAGATACAAGACACCCTTGGAAAGAAGAGGACTGAACTGCAAGCTCAAGGTGCTGGACTGACATTAGAGTTAACCAACACACTAGAGAATGGTTCCCATCTCTCAAGCCTGGAAGGAAAAGGGACATGTGAAGTGAGAGACTTTCTCCACTCCAGCACCACCTGGTTAGCATGGAGACTGTTGCACAGAAGTGTCCTTGAGCGTGACGTATTTCATCATTGGCAACTGCCAGGCTGCAGGTGCAACTTTTTCTGACCTACACCAGAGGGTTAAGCCCATCAAGGATAGTGAAGGGACAGTTTCGAGCATGTGCAGGGTGACTCTGGAAGAAACTCTGGTATACTTATTCATGCTGTCTCGGAGGTCTTCATCGCTACCATTACCCATACTAGCTATGTACACCCATGAGAACTTAGGTAACATCTGCTGAGCTTTGTTACAGTCCTGCTTAGCACAAGGCTTGTGCTCTGGCAGCTGGTGAACCTGTGCAACTGTCCCGTCATCTGCCATAGGGCAGAGGCTCTTAGAGAGGCACCAAAACACCCAAGCTGGCACACAGCACTCCTGTTAATGCAACGGCATGGAGACCAGCACCAAACTGCTGCAAAAAACGTCTGACAGCTACAAAGGTCCAAGCAAGTTCCTTTAAAGCTGTCTGTGCTGCAGCATGGACTGCATATCTGTAGAAACAGCACTGTAGGAAAACATATTACAGTATTGACATCATCTAGGAGGCCACTGAAAGGTGAAGTAACTATTCCGTTTCTGTGCAGGACTGAGCCTCCAATGCAGAACTCACATGCTCAGGAAACAACTGAAAAGAGAACAACAAAGTATGGGACTGCATGTTGCCGATTTATCTGCAGCCTACACATTTAACAGCATCATCTCTGAGGCCCTTTTGGCCTATGAGTTGGTTTTGGCTCAAACTTAATCTCCTCTTTCCTTCAAACAGAGAAGGGGAGAGGAGCAACAGGAACCATCTGAGGCCAAGCTAGGTTTTTACATATGCAACTATGCCAGGGAAATAAGGCCAATAAGAGCAACCAGTGCTGGCAGAGTGTCAGAGGCAGCACCAAATCTTTGGTGGAAACTCTTTTGTAGTGGACAAAAAGGGAATATGTCAGTGAGAAGCTGTCAGGTCGACACCCTACGTCCCTGTTTTCAAGTTATGAGGGATACTAGGCACCCCCAAGCCATACCAAGAACACGTATCCAACAGGGTAACAGAAGCAAACGAGCGCAATCAATTCACTCACTAAGACTCTGTTGCTCATGAAATCAAACACTGTAGATCTAGGATGATGAAGAACAAAATACAGAGACAGTATCCCAAATCCTCTGCAAAGGTGTCTAGCTACTCAGATGCCATGAATGTGCTCTCAATTATGGTGGAAAAAGCATGCCATCAAACATGGGAGTTCAGCAAGGTTACCATGGGAAATTTCACTAAACCTCTTACATATGCACACCCCGATTCCTCTCTGAAACACCTCAGAGACATAAGCTCAGGAAATGACTGCAATGAAGTATACAAGAAAAACTTCTATAAACCATTTGCTTCCTGCCCATCCTGCTGAGAGGCCATATCTACACCAGTTTCAATTTACACCTGAAGTTGAACTGGCAGAACAACCTCCTCCAAATTCACTTCCATGGAGAAAGGCTGGAGCCTCCAAGCACAGTATGCAACAGAAGAAGCACCAAGTTGTATGTGCTGCTTCCTACAGTCAGGTTCAGCAGATGCAAGACCAGGAAGCCAACTTCACTGGAAAGAACAATGAGGTTTACGAACTCTTTGTTCCCCCATTACATATAGTGCTTGGTTAAGCAGAGGTTTTATCAGTCAGTTTGAAGCTGTGCCACACTCTTCAGCAGAATTTTGCTACAAATTCTAGCATTTATCAGCTAAGGAAATCTGGTGTTTCAATAGCACTGAGGGAGCCCAGCTGCACACCAACATCTGTTGAAGTCAGTATCTGCAACCAGTGTTCCATTACCTCTATGAGGAGCACCTCCATCATGTGAAGACGTCAAAGGTTGGGCTTTGGGAGACTTGATGCTCCTGAAGAAGGTAGAAGACAGTATGTCTTCTATATCATAAGCATATTTTCCACCCTGGAGAATACTGTGTGAAAAAGATAACTGCTGCCAAACTCTGCCCCAGCTCTAGCCATACCAGCCACTCCATCAGCCACAGGCTCCAAGCCCCTGTGGGCTCCTTTGAAGGATGTGGGTAATGGAGGTGTCTGTGTCAGATGCTGCTGTGAGATACTGTGGAAGGCATTCAGCTGTGACAGCAACAGGAGCTGTACAAGCAGAAGACACAGGGCTAATTGAGTAACCTTATGGATATTTATGTTACCCATAAAGGCCCACAAGCCTTAGTGAGGGTGTCAAATCAGGTCACAGTGCCAGGGAGAGCAGCTTGAGGACTTTGCTCTTTTCCAGCCATCTAACACGAGTGAGTCATTGAACAAGTGCTTACTTGTGTCCAGCACTTCACGGGAAACCGAGCTTTAATGGGTTGGGAGAGAGCTCTGTTCATCTTGCTGAACAGAGACATTCCTTTCCCTCCACTCCATGTAGATCAATGTGACACCTGGGTAGAAGTTATTCCTGTTTCTTCCGACTACTCCATCGGGGCTGGTTACCACCAGACAGGCTCTTTGCAGCTCAGACAGCAGCTGCCTCCTGGTGCTGAGGCCCAAGAAGAAAAGGAAACAAAGAATAAAACTCCTGGACAGCCAGTACACCACTGTATACGCTGATTCTGGTCGAGCCCTGCTTTCCAACCCACTTTCTGCAATCTTACTAAGTCCCCTGAGCCTCTACCCAAGAAGTACCTAAGTAGTCTAGCACTCAAGAGCAGAAAAGAGGTGGCTGAGGAGTATGACATTCATAATATTGAGTAACGTAAAGAGAGAAATTGTAAAGGGAAATTGTTCATCATCCCTCCCAGCACGGAAAGTGGCATCAAATGGATTAGTAAGTGGCGGGTTCAAAGCAGACCAGAGGAGAAGCTTCATACAGCACTGTAAGCTGTGAAACCACTTACTGCAGGAGGTTCAGGATGCCAAATGCTTACCAGGATTCAGAAAGCAGCTGGACAAGTTCCAGGGAAAAAAGTGACATCAAAACAAAGATATTATGTCTGGTTTAAGCAGCTGCTGAGCTGCAAACAGCTGGAAACCCTTGTCCTGTTCTTCCAATTGTCACACAAGTATCCATTTCTGATACTGTTGGAGATCAGCATTTCATAGCTGGACCTTTCTCCAGCTCTGAACAATTGCTGTAGGATCAGCCAAGGAACAGAAAGCACCAGAGCTCTGCAGGGGATTTCAAACCAGTCTCAGGACAGTTACTGAAGTTCAAACAGGCTGGGAGAGCTTTCAAGCTGTGGTACCCATGGCTGGCCCTTGGGCTGAGGCTCCATGGAGAAGTAAATGTGTTAGAAGTACGTGTGTAAGAGATGGTTAGAAATTTCCATGGAAGGACGATATGTGATAGATTTGCAAGATGAAGAGTGCAACTGCATACTGATGGGAGGCGTAGGAGAAGAGGAATGATACCAGCTTATGTTTTATTACCTTATTTTCTTTAAACACATTTTAAACAGACACTGCTAAACTCAAGACGTCTTAAACTAAACTAAGCCGATTATACTATGATCAATAACTTACATTAAAAAAAAAAAAGTCACTTTTAAAGCCAGCTGTGACTCTTCACAGAGAGGCTTATACTTCTTTGACGAAAGCAGTCTGCATTTGCACTGCCGTTTCGAAGTCGGTGCCACATCCTGGCACAGATAAGCTTTAAGTATCTCTGATGTTTCCTCCCTGCTCATGAGTTCCGACTCACCCAGCCCCTCCAAACACGCTGGGCTCAGACTCCAAACGAGCCACCTGCGGCTCAAACACACAACTCCTGCCACTTGAAAGAAACACACCAGAAAGCCTCTTTTCAAAGAAAACCCTCCAGGCGGCTGTGTTTGAAGAGGCGAAGACAAAAGCTTTTGCAACTAGTGCAGTCTTCAGAGACTCTCCCCGGCACGGGACTAAACGCAGTTGTCCCTGAGGAGACCATTTTTTTTTCCCTCCCTTCTGCATCGGTTTCTGCAAAGGATGACTTTGTTGACAGCTCAGCCAAGACTCCTCAAGCTCGGGCAAATGAAGCCCAAATGCATGTTCCCTGCTACAGGAGGTTCTGCTCCTCTCCTTGCTGCTCCGTACCAGGGCAGTGACCATGAGGCACAACACACTTGACTCAAGTCCAACGGGGAAGAACCTCCCTTGAAAGCAATAGGATATCCGACAATAGCTGTGGCTGAGGCTTGGGATCACTGCCACACAAGGTTCTTTTCTTTTCACTAAGGATGTCCAGATCCAACTTCTGCCAGCCTGTAAATTGTTCCCAGAGCTAGTGTTGCTGCTAGGTCCATGTGACTCAATGCAGAAGTATGTGCACCTCACCAGCTCAGGACCAGGTGCAGCGTGTCAATGTACAAACACATCCAGGCATCCTACCTCTTATCTGTCATGCTCAAATCCCTTTAAACCTTCTCCATCCCAGCGTTTCTGATCTACAGGCAGCTCGTAAGCAAAGCACAGGCTCTTTAGGTGAGGTAACGGCATTGTGATATTATTCCCTCTTTAGTGCAAATGTCATTCTCAACTTGAGTAATTAGGCTTTGAATAGACCACTTTTTTCTCTCTCAACCCCTGCTTGTACCACACTCCATCCTGTTTTGGGCCTAATTACAGATAGTAATAAATCCAGCTAGACAGTGCTTTACTGAAGAGCAATTTGGTTTGACTTTACCCAGCACTAATGAGTTCATTAGAGGGATTTTCCCTTTCCCTCCCCTCTTCTAATCAGCTTTCCCTTAAACAGCATCACACACCGGTAAGTTTCCCATCGTGATGCCTCTCCCTGACCCTCCTCCAAGGGAGAGGCAGAGCAATGCACCTCCCAACCTTTTCCTTCTGCCAAAGGAGACAGAAAGCAATCATGATTAATAACTCTTTGTTAACTAGCACCAGGAGGATCACTCAGTAGTTCACAAGTGTGGCAGTCAAACGCCAGGCTGCTACCAGCCTGCCCAGTCAAAATCAGTACTGGGGCTTGGACGGCAGTTGAGTGCTGGGGAACTGATTTAGCTGCTGGTCCAAACAGGAAAAAGACAGAACCCAGATCTTATTGAAACATCACTTTTGGTTCACCAAAATAAAACCTTCAAAACATCTCACGTATCTGCCAAACAAAATCTTTCAAGTGGCCTACAGGAAAAGTGTTCCACCTCAATATCTCCTCAGACAAGCAAAGGACTTGAAGGGGTAGATGTTCTTAAAAGGTTATCAGCTTCTGCTGGTTCCTTGTTCAATAAAAGCTCTGCCAGAAGAGGGAATGTAGATTCATTTTTTCCCCTCCATGTGGAGAAATAAGAACTGTATCTTCACATCTAAGCAAAATTTCCTAACAACAAGAACTTTGTCAGTGACTTTGTGGAAATCTCACCCCGATTTTTGTCACCAAACGTAATCGGCATTTACAGGGACAAACATTAAACTTGACAAGTTACTATTAACCTAGTATCCTATTAACCTGAATCCAAGAATAATCTCACTTCAAGGCACTGGAGAGAAATATCTACCTGGGTGATTTTGCCTGCAATGTCTTTACAAAAGTGGATACCAGACTCTGGAATTCCATATGAAAAGTTAAGTATTTAATATTTTTTAACTTACAGTTGGAAGTTTTGTTAGAAGCAATTCCATAAATTCAACCCAAATTCGTAGATAGTTTCAGTTCCCCCCACTCAGAACATTCTCAGAATATTTTCATACCTGTTTTGGATCTGGAGACATGTCCACTGACCTGAAGAGCATACAGGGTATCTCTAGGTATTTCTCTTCTTGCATCGTTTACAGTATAAATTTAACCAATAGTAGCAAGTCTGAGACAAGGAGAGAATGTCCTTGTGGTGATGTGTGGGGTGCAGAGAGATAACGATTCTGAAGATTTCAGTTCTGACTTAATGCTCTGCATTTTTTCCTCTAAGCCCCTTATTTGACAAAACTATTTTCTCGTATCTCTCCGCAGCCCATTTATTATCCTCTCTATTAATAAACCCTTCTTCCCCGATGAATCGCTGCAATTTATCATTAAATTAGAAAATTAAATGGGTCTTTTTTTAAATAAACCACAAAGATGTTAACTACTATCAACAGGAAATTTCTGCATTATAAAACTCCATCTTCCTCATGAAATGCAGGAATAGCATTGTTTAAAGCAGCCCTAAGGTGACACAAGGTTGGAGGGACAACCAGAGAGGTGACATCCTGCTATACAAGTATGTGGATCAATCTAAAAACGACTGCGAAAGAAAAAACATAGCATCATGATCGTGATTCACTCTGGAGTTTTCTAACAGCACAACTGAAAAAACGTTTAACTTTTACATAGATGAGGCTGCCAGAAACTGATATGACAAATCACAGTCTCGATAACAAAAGCCACATCTCCACACATACACCGGTGATTAATCACACAACAAAAAGCTTTCAACTAAATATGAAACAACTTTGTGCTGGAAGCACATGTCAGCCTCTTGCATCCTTTTTGTATCCAAAGGTCTCAAGAGTTGTCTCTCATGAGACCACTGAAATTTAACATCAGCACAAGCATAGAACGTATCCTCAGCTCCACTGTGGGCAGGCAAGCACGTTTGGTCCTTGCAAGCTCCTTTGCATCACTTCATCCCTTGGATACAGTCTCTCTCTGAAACTGAAATTGCATTTACTACCATGGCTTGAACCTGAACCACTGTATGAGGGCAGAAGCAAAGCCTCAATGTTTTCTGGGGGCTCTTTACACCCCAGAAATAGTACCAACAAGACGTAGATCAAAGCTTCAGAGGGAGAGAACCTCTGCACTCCTCATGCTCTTCTCCAGGATACCACTTCACTGCAAGGGCTACACTTGGCTTCTTGCCTTTCCTCCCACAACCAGCCACCTTTACTGCAGATGTCAGCCTTGGCAGCATGCAGGTCAGTCAGCACTAGACACCACAGAAAACAAAAACCTCCAGTATCATTCCCTACCAACCCCCAGATCCAGCCTCTTCAAACACTTATTTGATTTTTATCTCCAAAATTTAGGAAGCAATTTTCTTTCATTCTTGGATGCTAAGGAGATAGTCCATCTTCTGCCCACACAGGTCTGCAGTACAGAGAGAAGAAAGAATTAGGATTTTATGCCTTTATCACTGTTTGGTAGGGATTAACTTTCTTCTATAAGGAATACAGGCAAAATCAAGGCAAATCCAACTCTCCTAAGCTCCCTTCCTACATGCCAGGGTACTCCTCTGCTCCAAATGTGATCTCTTCTGGAAAAAAACACTCTGGCTAGGCTATTCACAGGCCCATGTCAAATCCCTGCAATGCAGGAATCTTTTAATTCCAAGTAAGGGCTCATTCTATAAAGAGCTGCTGATAAAATGGAACTGATAAAATGGAGGTACTTTAAAGGTCAGACGAAATCCAGCTCATGTTCATCCTGCTTACAATGGAACATCACCAAGATGCTTCATTGGAAAAATACATATAAGTGTCCCTTTCCCCCCACCCCACCCCTCCAAAAAAAAATTGCTTATCTGTAACAGAGACTCTGAACATCTGATAGGAAACCTTCCCACATCAATCTACCCAACAGCTGGCATCCCGCTGCCTGCCTGGGTGTCCCTTTCTGGAAATTAAATCTCCTCATCTTTTTATCACACTTTGGAAAAAAGAAATGGGAACCAAATGCAATGTTGACACGAGCACCAGAAGCAAGAGCTGAAACCGATAAGGCTGCATTAATTCAAGGTGCAAGAGATGAGCATGAGAAAAGTCACTGCTACACTCAGACACATTCTTCCTCCATTGCTCTGTGCCCGTGATGCTCTTTGCCAGCACAGTTCAGCTGCCCACACCATCCCCTTTGCTTGACATTGGGCCCACAAACCACCCACATGAATTGGTCTCAGAATCAAATATCAGGTCTCTTTTACACCTGTGTTGTATTAGGTTACTAAATAAAAAAAATGTTTCTCCTTCTTCACAATAGGATGAGCTATATCAAACAAGGGCATGTTTGCGCTACAGCAGAAACAAGCTTTTCACAGTGGGCATGAGGTGATGCCACCAAGGGATCCAAACTCAAAAGGAGAGACTCCAGGATATCAAATATGTCGGACTACAGCATTTTCCCTCCCTCAGTGCCCCATTTTCAGATTAGAACTGAAAGACATGACTGTTGGAAGGCAGCCACTTCCAGGTGTTTGGCTAACATTATCAAGTAGCTCGATGAAACCCTGAGGTACTACTGTGCTGAAGAAGGTTGTTTCCACTCAGAAGGACATGGCAATGTAGCTGCATCTAGGTAGCCTAAACTCCACATGCACTGTTAAACCTAACTTTGTTCTCATCATTTACTCTTTTTTGAACATCTAGAGGCAGTCAGTGTGCAATGCCAGGTTCCCTGGGTGTTTGGTCATCTAGACAAGCCAGCAGACCCTCTTCATTCCACTTTTCTTATCTAGAGATCACTGAGGTTCCGTATGCTCATCTTGGCCTAGGGCACAGTAACTGAATGTCACCTGCTGACTGTAACCTGAGAAAATCCTCAACTGTCATGCAAAGGCTTGACTGGCTGATAGCGTTTAGTGTTTACATCAGCCTCGATTTGTTTGTATGGGAATCAAGCCTAAATGAAACTGGGGGTTCTGGAAGCATTCAAACAAACAAAGGGCTCAGACAAAGACTAAACATGACCACAAAGAGAAGCAGTTGTAGCTGCAAATTGATGCCTCACAATTCAGAGTGTCCCAATGCAAATAAAAAGCAGCAGCAAGCAGTGGGAAGCAGCACAACAAAAGGGGCCAAGGGACAACAGCAGGTATCCTTCTGAGCACTGGGATCACTGGGATTTCTGCCTTACACCCTTTGGCTTGTCACACGTTTCTCCAGAAATCCCGCGGGAGATTTCAGGCAGTGCTTTGAATTTTTTGCCTTCTTCATCCTCCTTTATCTCAGCATCCATTGTTGGCATCTATTTGAGATAGAAGTCTAAGCTAAAGCTTGACTTACAACCTTAGCATATTTGGAAGCACTGTAGTATGTGTTGAGGTACTCTAGAGCCCAAGTAAACAGGGACTTCCACGCCATGAAATCCAATCCACACACCTTTCCTCATCTTTCACACACCGTACCATTTACTGACTGAGCTCAGTAACCTCTGACATCAGGAATACACAAAGAAACTGCGTCTATCTGCAACACATGAAGCTTCTCTGCTACCAGAACTCAACTGGTACGAGGTTCAGATAATTCTCCTCTCACTGACCAAAAAGCCAGGGCTCATCTGGCTGCTCTGCATCCTACTACAGTAAGAGACTGTTGCAATCAGTTCTCTCCTTCCCTCCAGTCTGTTCTGTCTCCATCCTTCACATGCTCCTCCCCAAATCTCTGTAATTAATATTAAACGTTACAGTTTTGTCCTATTAACACAAATTGCCCTTTCCAGAGGCAGATTAAAGAGTTTCCACTGGGGATTTCTTCTCTCCTTTACAATTTTGCTTCTGTGATCAGTGCTGTTTGTGTCTCTCACTAGCTCCTAGGGGAAAAGAGTGGGAGGGAAAGAGAAGACAAACACTTATTAGCAACTCCTTTGAAGAGCTAGAGATTGCAAATTAAACTGATTATTAACTCCTATCTTACCAACAAGGCAGGTTCCTCTTTTCTCCCTCCTTCTCATCCTCTTATGGGAATCACATAAGTCACATGCATAAAGTTTCACCTAAGTAATTTACTGGGCAGCATAAATCAACAAAACCTTCTTTCTCTCTTGATTTTGGGGGGTTGGGGGGTGCTGTTGCTGCTCATGAGAAATACATGCACATAAAATACTGGATTATATAGACATGCAAGTGTCAGGGTGCACATGTATTGCCATTTGCATTACCCTTCCAGTTTTGTTCTTGAAACAGGAAAGAAACATATATGTTAGCCCTGCGGCAGCTCTAGTTCCCTTCCCAGCTAGGCCCTCTGTCATATAGGGACAGACCTGACTCATCAGACTCATATCATCTGCATTCAACATCACAAGACCTGGCAGAAAGTACCCATACTACCATCAGTAGCACACATACCACCGTGCAAAAAACCATGCACCACCACAGCTAAACTTCTCCAAGTCCTTACTCTGACTCCTCGTTTGCAGTAGCTTCCATACGTACCACAAGTCCAAAAGAGCAAGAAGTGCTAGTCCCTATTAAAAACCCCCATTCACCATCAACATCTCTGGCCACCTACAAATTTGCTAATCTGTCAAATATACTCCACACTCATATCACTTGTGCTTTCCCAGAGATAACTTGGAGACAGTTGAGACTCTCCTTCTTAAAAGCACCAGCCCCAGGGGAGAGTCTGACCAGTTGATGTCATTGAGGGCTTTGGACAGAAAGCAAAACAATTTTGAGCCTGCCAAGCCAAGTGGAAAGGAGCATGTATGTTATCTGGTTTATTAAAACACTCCATAAGTAAAAGACTATTTCTGGAGCTGTGGTGGTAAAAGAATAACTGAATTTAGACACTCACAGCCTCACCAAGAATATCTGGCCAATGAAAATTTACTATGACAGCTCATCATACTAATTAAAACCAGTATTATAATGAGATTTAAAAACTATGAAATAAGATGAATGTTTACAGTGAATAAGCTATTTATAGTCAAGATGCTTTTATTTAGTGTACAACAAGCCTCTTATAAGAACAGAATTAAATGCAGAACTACCTGTACGCACATGGCATTTAGTTGAAACTTCTCACGATGCAGCAGCTTTTTTGGCAAAGAGAACTTAATCAGTCCCCTGAGCTTTCCCTTCTTCTGCTAGGACAAGGAAAGTGCAGCTGTATTGATTTCTAATACACAGTGCTGCCACGTGAGCCGTTTTATTGGGCCAACAAACTGTTTAACAGACAAGGTCCCGCAGGTCTCAGGTTTTATACAGAAGCATAGATACACCCTCTACAGATAGCTGATGTAATGTTAACTGGAATTTACAAGACAATACATCATATTACCCAGTGCCAGGAGCAGAGCCTATGCTTCAGACTGTCCAAGTCTACTGTACCACCCTGTTTAATTTGTTTATTACTTTGTTCACCCTTCTGCTGTTATGGTGTTTTCTATACTGCATTTTTCCTTAGCTTTCCACCAAAACAGTGCATACTGAGGAAAATATGTTGGTCTACCAATGCTAAAAAAGCATCCCTCTGTATAATTTATATAAGAATTAACCTGTTCCCAGTAATTCCGAGTAAAGATTTAGGCTGGGAGATGTGTTTTTTACACTTCCCAGGGAGACTTGTGCAATTTCAGTCAAGTTATGAGCCTTTGGAAAGCCTTAGATCCCAGAGCCTCATTGAAGTTCTCACAAATTTCTACTCGATTGCAATTAGACAATTTCTTGGGCACATTCTCAGGACAGCAAAGATACACTCAGGTGTAGTCGTTCCTGCACAGTCTTCAAGTTGTCATATTCAAGACTTCTGGGGCTTTCTGGGATGTTGAGATTTGCAAAAGACTTTTCTGAGATTCCCTAGATTTGCCAGGAATGTCAGTTAAATGAGAGACAGCTCACCTCCAGGATCTGAAGACTATCTGCATGTGGGATAAAGATGAAGTAAGTGTTGTAACAGCTCACCTCTGGAAGCCACGAAGTGGTTCAAATCTGAATGTCAGTTATTTATCCCAGTAGTTGCCCAGAGGAATTCAACAAGCAGGAGAGCTGTAATCCAGCAGCCACAGATTTTACAACAGGAGTGCTTTCCAGTTTAAAAGTCCAGAGGTGATAAAGGTCTTCTGAAAAGATGGATGGCACTTTTACATGGGAGAAAGAGGCTTAGGAAGTTTTTTAATATCTCTGGAAATTAATATGCATATCCTTGAGGTGAGACACATGGCACAGCCCAGATTTGCAAGCACTTTCCCTGTCAGAGACTCCATTGAATGGCTCAAAGGCACAACAAAACACCTTTCTGGAAAGGAAGAAATGCCCACACATTTTTGGTGAATGGTTAGAGGTAGAGACTTCTATCCAGCCTACAGGAATGTTTCTACATACTGAGTTACTCTGGGTTGGGTATCAGACTGCATGTAGTGTGATGACATATATGGATCACATACTATACTACACTACCAAGGGTTTAGGAACTATAATGTTATGTCAGATTTCTACAACACATCAGAAAGACAAAAAATGTTACAGTTTTAGCTTATTTTTTTTATCCAGAAAGCCCATGTAGGTGTTATTGATTATTATATCCATATATACACACAAAGTCATATTATTATATTATGTTATTTGTGTATATATATATATGTTATAACATTTTGGTTATTCCTTCACAGACAATTCAGCCAGCTCTCAAATACCAAGAAGAGTGCATTAGAATGGTTACTGTCTATACAATCAAGCTCTCAAAAATTTAATTCAGTACCTAATTTCCCTTCAAATAATACAAATACCTAGAGTGCAACATCAGAAATATCTCCAATGTTTTTCTCCATACAGAAGTTAGATGATAGTCACCATAGTTTTTTCTCTGTAACAGTGAATTAGCCTGCTTCAAACCAGCACTACTCCTTGCTTTACTCTCCCTGTCAGAGCCCAAGATGGTTTAAGCAATAACAGTACAGAAGAAATAAAATAAAATGAAACAAACAAAAAGATGCTGTCAAGTAAAAGTCTCCACCAGTTGATGGGGTTGAGTTTACCATGAATAGGCTATCTGGGAGGAGAGGGGGAGAATTCTTCTCATGGAAAGTAGTCCTCCTAGACTATGACACATTACATGAAGAGTTAAAAAGTTGAGTTACATTTGCATTTCCACGTGCAAGCAGAAACATGCATGGAAAGGTTTTAGCATTCAGACAGACAGTGGGCCAAAGGAGAGTAGACATCACAAGCTTCTTTAGTTCCCACTGAAAGATGCCCATTGATTTGATTTACTGCCTTTTGTTTCCAGACGACAGCTTCATAGATTCGGTAATCAAGCAGCAAATGTAAAGTGGGGCCATGTCTGGTCATAGGCATGGAGATTTAATGAGAGGATTGTGATTCCCCATGTCTCAGTCAAGCTGTTTCTCACCCTCAGTGTTCCATGTCTTCCCTGAAACCTGACAAAGCCTTTTCTCTCTGCACAGCCTACATAAATCACTTTTGTCCGATTCAATTGCCTTGGTAGAGAACTATTTTCACGGGGAGGGGAAGCTATAGAAAAGAAAAATGCTGGCATGGTGCAACATCATGAACGAGTTGCAATATCTTTTCTCTGACTTGTCCAAAGGAAATGCATGAAAACACTCCAATTTTTTACCATAAAGAACTGTATTGATGTTTTGGGGGAAAAAAAATAAAAATCAGAGCTAGCAAATTTTTTTACCAAAAAATCCATTCTGTTTACATCTCGGGTTTTACACTTCCATTCCTTTTAATAAACACAGGCCACTGATGCTTAGCAGGAATTTGCAAAGGCTTTACAACTTTCATCTTTGCCAGGCATGCAGCAGGTAAAGGCAGCAACAGAACAATGCTGCAAAACTTGTAACCAGTAGCACTTCAGCACCTTTGCATTAGCTGAACTGTAGACACAGAAGCGGATCTGCCTTGAGAGTCATTAGAACCCACTATTTAAATATTGTGAAGAGGGAAGAGAACTTTGATTCTGGTATAAAAAAAACAATCTTGCAGATAAGACAAAAAAAAAAAATTGTGATCTAGGAGATTCAGTGTTCTTCTCCAACATAGGACTTTAGGAACACTCACTGTGCAAGAGAAAGGTCATCAACCATTAGTGCCTTGGGAAAAATCAAGAGATTTCATTCATTAATGGGAATAGTCATTTAAAGAAAGAACCTCCTCAAGTGCTATGATCAAGTAGAGCACGTGCAAGCTTGCATCAGAGGAGTGCGCCCTCCGTTCAGATTTGTCGGAGGACAAGTCATCGAAGACAACTGTCAAATTCCTTCAGCTGAGTCCAGTGGCTAATCCACATTGTCTAACACCCTTCTCCAACTAGTGAATCAATGGTATCGCACAAAACGTGGGAAGCGGAGCACACTGACAAACTTCACAACCTCTCTGTGGGGGAAATTTTGCCCAAGCCCTGGGCAAAGAGTAGGCTGAGAGGTGGCATGAAAGAGGGCTTGTACCTGTCCTAGGGTTTAACACAGCAAGCTGCAAAGAAGTATATAGCCAGAGGCAATAACAAGGTACTTAGCAAATGTATTAAAATCCCTGTTCTCTTTCACCTGAGGCAAGGATTTTAGGTGAGGTAAGCATCTCAGCTCAACTGAGATTTTCAAATGACAGTTATCAGTAAACCCAGTGCAGAAATTCCCTCAGTAACCCAACCCTACATCAGTTCTCTGCCTGAAATAGAGGGGTAAAAGCAAGAAGTTTTTATGAAGACCAAGTAAGTAGCTGAAGTCAGTGATGCTTAAGTAAATTTCTGCAAGTTTACTGTGGCCATAAAGTTTCAAACAATAAAATAAGTTACAGCTGGGTAGTAAGTCTTTTGCCTAATGACCTCTCAAAAAAAATCACTGCTTACCCCACTAGGGAACGACTGCTTTGGATGGCAATGAAGCAGCCAGAACTGCTGCTCCCCGTCAGTAAAATAACCTCAAAGTACATTCACTAATTTGGGCAATTCAAGAGGACTGTGATACTCCAGCAACATTCTAGAGAGGGAGGCCCTACTGATACATTACGTCTCAGCAGCGCTATCAAACCTGAAGGCATCTCAGATGGGTGAAAAATCCTTTCTTCTGATAATGCAACATGAAGACCTACCCTATTATCAGTGCTTTCTAGTGTGTTGGAAACTGAGACCGTTAACAAGAGCAGTTTCATATCTCCCTTAAGAGTCAAAAAGCTTTGCTAAAGCAGATGGAGGATCAGACCCTTTTTATTAATTAAAAGAAGAGAGATCCTACAGGGCTTCTTTTTATCCTTTAGATGTGTGACATGCAAATATTTCTATTACCAAAAGCTTACAAAAAAAAAAAAAAAAAAAATCACTCCAGAAGATAAATTACACTACTTGGTCCTATGAATGACTTGAGGCATGTAAAAGGATATCTAAACACATGGACAGAGGGGTCACTTTAGCATCACTGGCTGTCTTCTCCTGATTTGCTTTCCAAGTCTGCTACTTGCAGTCACAATTTTCCTCTAAAAGGTTCCACTTCTTGGTGTCTCCCACACACACTCTATTGAGTTCACCAGACAAATGAAGCAAGGAAAGTATGCAACATATTCTTTCCCTTTCTCTTCTTATGTATTCTGAGTTTGTTTGGTTTAGTTTTTTGTTTTGTTTTATATTTGTTTTTTGGTGGGTTTTTTGTTGTTGTTTGTTGTTTTATTTTTAAACCACAACAACAGGAATGAAGAGGGGGACATGAATAGCTCTAGGTCTGTCCTGTATGCTTTTACCCCTGTTTAAGCATCTCTCAAAACCTGGTGCCTGCTGACTTCAAAATAAATAGATGGTTTCTTTATTTTACAAACAAGGCACAGAAAAAAAGTAGAAAAAAATTTTCCTGCAGCATTTGAGGGCTGCTAAGGCAGGAACAATGGGCTTCACAAAAAATCAAAAGGTGAGATAGTATTTCCAACAAATGTGTTATGTTCAGCACCTGAAAAGTTCTGGCAAGATCAGCTGTAAAAGCAGCTGTGGCTTATTTTTTCATTCACATGGTAGTGTAACCAAAAAAGTTTTATTGGCTAAGACCTTTGAAAGAAATAGTAGTTCTGGGTTCTCTAGGATTGCCTGGTAATTATTCTGTAAAGGTCAGATAATAATTAACTTCTGACCTGCAAATCAAGCTTCTAATGGAAGTAGCAATATATTTTCTTTAGGGCTACAAGGTCCATGTTGCTTTCTTACTACATAACACCACATAAATTATAGCAGTGACAAGCCTATGACATGCAGCAAGACTACTCAGAGCTCAAGTCAAGTGTCGTCATATAACATATGAGACATGGAAATTTATTAATAATCAGCACCGCTAAGGGAAAAACACCCATCTGATCTTTATTTCCTCCTCTTCAGGGATTACTGCCTTAACCTGATTCATGTACCTGACACAGGAGGCAAACACACATTCAGGTCAGAAAGACCCAAATCCTGCACTTGTCAAGCACTTCGCTTGGTCTTCTGCAAACATATAGTCTGTGATGAAGTCATCCTAACACAGGGCTTCACACCGCTTCCAAAGAGTCTATGATCACAGATTGGATATCACTAGACTCATGGGAGTTGTGTTTCCAGTGATGAGAAATCAATACAGCCTCTAATCTACTTGTCAAGAAATATATTGCCCAAGAGCATGAAGGTCAAGGACAGTCTATATAACTGCTCTTTCTGCAGAGAATGATGTAGGGCAGGAATCTTCATGATTCCTACCCTTGATGTAGGGTTCTCTTCCCTCTTCACAATATTTAAGACAGTCTGTATACAGTGTATATACATCCTTACATGAAGAGAAAGCTTATGTGCATTGGTGGAAACTGGACAGTAAACTTAAATGCACCAGGTAGGCACTTCAGTTGGGTACCTGTACAGCCTGGAGGGAAGGAGGAGGATATGGAGGCCTCAGCAATTCCGTGAGACTCTTCTACTTGACTATTACACTCACTTATGAGAACACAAAAATTGTATATAGCAATAACACAATTTGTGTGGGCAGATGTGAGTGTGTATGGCTGTAAAAACCTTCCCTGGCTCAAAGTATTATGGTTTAAGCTGGAGGGAAACTGAAAAAAAAAAAAAATCTGTAAGCTTTCATCTGCTTTGTATGTCTTCAGCTTTGGGTCATGCCATCAAGAGCTCAGATTGCCAGCAACATACCTCAGTTTTGTGCCTCTCAGCATTTCTCATCCTGGCTGCACTATTAAGAAAGAGTTCTTACAAAACCAGGAGATAATTTTATAAGGATACTCCATGCATGAGAGAGTACACTCCATAACAAATAAGCTCCAGCATATTGACCAAATTCAGTTTTGTTACTTTTTCTAAGACAACCTCTATTTCTCTGGTTAGACCTATCATTTTTTAAATGAATGGGGCAAAAGACTTTCAGTGATATCTGGTCTGAATTTTATTCAAACATATCAATCACCTACACCACAAATCCCTCAACTCCATCCCTAGTGGCCTTCTAACCTTAGACTGCAAGTTCTGCTGAATTTCCTATGCAAAACCCTCCAGTGATTGTTTTCCAAAGATCCACTGCATATCAAAAGAGAATTTATCAAACTTTTCACCAGAATTCAATTTTAAACATATTTTTTGAAATATGGATAAAACAAACCTTTGCATTAGCTCCAGTGAATCCTCTTTCGCTTGTATATCTTTCCAGTAAAAAAAAAAAAATCTTGATAAGCACTTAACTTTAGAAAATATTACAGGAACATTGCATAGTTATTTTACTAGCATTTTTTTTTTAAGAAAAAAAGTTCTTCCAAGTTCTAAAGTTTTTAAGAAAAGTGTCTTTAGTTGAATCATCTTGCACAGAAATAACTTACCACATATGGAAATTAGTTGAATAGAAATTTACTTTATAGAATCCTTTGTAAAATTCCCTGAACTTAACTTTAGTTTAAAATTCGTTTTTCATTTGCTCAGTGTCAAAAGGCAAGTAGTGCTGCTGTAGCAATTTGAATCTCTGTCTTGGGAAGCACAATCCAAGTTCTTGGGGCACTGTTTCCTCATTAGCCATTCTCCAAAGAACAAACTGACAATAATGGATTTAGTATTCCCAAGATACACTGAGTGTACTTTACTGCTATACTAGACACTTCTTCGCTGAAAATCCTGTAATTTATTTGGGGAAAGAAGGCAGTGTGTGTGCATATTCAGCCTGAAGGAGTTTACCCCCTATATAAATTTATTATCAGAATTTTAATTTTTAAAAAGCAAACAAAAGAAACTAAAGTGAGCTCTGCCTGCTATAAAATCCAGATACGAAAAACAGATGAAGAATGAAATCATCTTGCAGTTGTAAATGAGGCTTTAGGTTAATTCTTAGCACAGGGTGCATGTTCATCTTGTCATAGAGCATCACCAAGGCCTTCTGGGTTCCCCTTGTCCTTAAGTGATACCATCAACAAGAAAATTTGCTCACAGACTACCAGGAACATTGAAAGATTCATTCTCTTCACAGAGAAGAGAAGAGAAGAAATTCACTTGCTTCTTCAAGGGGAAAGGATCAGGAAGGAAACCAGGAGAGCAGATATTCCCTGACTCTCATAGGCAGAGAAAAAAAACAACAAACAAACCACAAACAAAACCACACACATATCATCTGAGTACATGTTATTCCTCATGCACACCCTTTTCTACAGGTGTTGCCAAATTTTAGTTGAGTCTAAAGAGAAATTAAAAGCATTATGCTTTTTTTTTTTTTTTTTAAGCATTATGTTTTCCACGACTCCGGTTGCATTCTCTGAGAAGTCTGATTTGATCCTTCCTATCAAAAGGCCTGGTCTGCTCATGCTGTACAAGGAGTCAAGAGAAGACATACCGAAACAGAGACTTATAAGTGCATTTCAGTAACTTTGTTCTGGACTAGACCCAGCCTTTCACTGGTAATAAATAAATAAATTTAACTAAATTATTCTTTGCTATTTATTACCTGCCCCTCTATAAAAAATAGAATTTGGAAAGCCTCAGACATGGTGAGCTTTTGGGAGAGGTGATAGGTCAGGAGATGATATCTTGTACAGCTGTCTTATACAATTAACCATGACTTCAACTCATCCCTTTTTCAGTCTATATGTCCTTGGCTTTCAAAGGATCTTGTGGTAGTTCCACATTTTAGCACTGGGGCTACAACATCCACCCAGCGACACATAACAGCAGCTCCTTCTTCTCAAAGAGTCATAGCTTGCAGATACCTTAAAGGTCATAACCCTCACTGTCTTGGCAACACTGACTTCTAGCTTTGTTAGCCCTCATGCCCAGAGACCTGAAGGCGAAAATGTTGTTTCACAAATTCTTTGTTATATCCCCATCTTTGTCTCCCTCCACAGCTGCATCTCACCCCGCCAGCCACCTAATAGCCCATTGTTGATTACAGTCATAGCCTCTTTCTGATAATCAGCATTTGTAGAACAGTGAACCATGATATGGTTGCTCATATAGAAAACATTAAAAGCCAGTGATGCCTGAAAAAAAATGAAAACCAGTTGTCCATCTGTCTAAACTACTAAAGAGTAAGTGAAGAGAAACAGAAAAAAAAAAAATCACCTGCACCAGATGGACTGTCATTACAGAGTCCTCAGCCATCAGCACTAACAGAAAAGTTTGAATCACTGTAAGGATAAAAATCAAATTCACTTGCACTGAAGACAACAATGAGATTATGATGATAAGACACAGTTAAGATCTAGCCCTCTGTCACAGAACTAGTGTCTTCAGCCCAAATCCTGCAGCTCCAGCAACTTCCTTTCCACCAAGGTAAGCCCAGAACCGCACAGAACACAGTCCCATCTGTCGGTTGTTTCACCAGGCACGTTTTGCTGTTAGTCACAACTTTTAGAATATTGATCTGCTCCTGAAAGTTTAGATATAAATACTGACATCTGAAATGAGAGGACATTTTATCCTACTCCAGCAGTCACCCTGAAATAATAATTTTTGCGGTGTCTTATGTTGACCGGAATCCATTGCTCACAGCCCAGGCAGATGACACAGAAGCTTCCCAGACAACTTCACCTACAGTGAGTTTTACAAGACTCATCTACTTTGAAACAAACTAATAAAAACCACAAGGTGAACACACAGCCGGTAATTCTAATTTTAAAGAATCTCATTTGACATCATGATAAGTTATCTTCAACTCCATCATTTGTACAAGTACCACCAGAGAAAGACAAATGTCTTTCAAATCCATTTGGAATCCGCTTGAAAAGTGAGAGACCTGGCAAGGAAACTCTCCCAAAAACCACTAAACACTGCAGCAAAACCAAGCAGAAAGCTGAAACCCAATCTAAGAGCAAGCTGGGACAGATCCAGGAAGAGGAGTCCAGCCAACTAGTACCTGATGACAGGGGTTACAGTAACAGTGATAAAATTGACTTCCAGCCCTTATTAGATCTCTAAACCTGATTTCCAGTTTATCTGCCCTTAGCTTCTCGGAGAGCAAAATGAAACTAAAAATAAAGCATTATACAGAACCAATGTGGGTATCTTCACCATGAATATTCCTATAGATGGGTTTCAGTGGGGCGTCTTTGGCTGTTTCTTGAATCATCTGAATTAAGTCAGAGGATGGAAACTGTAAGGATCTGGAGTCTTCCTGACCAAGGTCTGACACATACAAGCAGCACGCACTGTACCAAGACAAGCAAGCAACAACCACTTTAGCACCAGGATACAAGAGCATATGGTCTAGAAGCAGATATCTCCAGTCAAAAAAAAAAAAAAAACAAACAAATCAAACCAAACCAGAAAACCCAAGGAAAGTTGTATTCAGAATATGTTCCTTTTCCAATCACAGTAAAACACATAATGCAGAAGATGCAGGTACCTTTGGAGACCTCCTGATAAGACTTGAAAAACATTTCTTTTTATTTTACTCCCTGACCTAAATCATCTTGATGCCTAGACCTGCTTGAAACAACTGTTGCAACCTGGTTTTGCCTCTACTTCCCCAAACACCAAAGCAAGTAGTACTCCTATTTCTCTCCAGTCAGAAGTGTTTGAATACCAGTAGAGGAGTCCCCAGGCCCACACAAATCACTCAGTCACCATCACCACTAGCACAGAAGATAACAAAGCAGATATGTTCTTTCCCTGGGAAAAGCAGTTTTGAGACCTTCCAACAGCAACAGCTGCACAGCTTCTTTGTGTTACATGCGCACAGATTCATCTGCTTTCTCAGTGTCATGCACAGCCACGTTGCTCTTCTAACCCAAGGTAGTGCAAGGAGAGTAAGTGGGGACAAAAGGAGATAAGTCTAGATTCTTTTGGTGTGCAGAAGACCAAACTACAACCAAGGGAGAAACCACTCGAGACAGTCTTATCTCTTACAGAGCCCATTTCTAAGGGACCAGGAGGCTGACAAGCCTCTAGATTTAACCCATGGATGCCAAGAGATGATTCTGCCTCCTGCTCTTTGTCCTGCTACACAGTAAAAATGCAGGGAAACACCATTTCTCTCCTTCTGCGAGGGTCCTGTTAACACTCCCAGTTCGTAGCTCCTCCTCTGGTCTGTTAACGCGCTAGGGGCTGGAAAAAAACAGTGACAGAGGCTCATCCGTGTGGGGATAAACATCAGGATAGAAAGTACAGCCAGGAGCCAGCAAGCAGCAGGCAGGAAACACTGCATGGAATCACATCCCCATGAGTTGAAATCAGAGCCTGTTATTAATCTAGCTAGACATTGAGACCCAGTAGTTGGAGTAAATCAGATTAAACTCCTTCTGTTTCAATGGCTAGAAGCCAAGAAGGTCTTTCTTCCCTTTTCTTTTGAATGATAACCCAAAGGATATTTTTGTCTGCTTAGCTAAGTAAACACACTGCTTTAAAACAAATAACAGGAGATCAAAAACATCGGGTAATTTTTAGTATGGTAGTAAGGTCCTTTGAGATACAATCCAAAGGGAGAAAAAATTAATTGATTATTTCCTAGACGGGGGTGGGGGCTACAGTAGTAGTGGAGCAAGCAGCCCATTTCATCTCCACCCTCCCAATGTGGAATGGGGCAAATATCTGAACAGATTAAAAAGAGTTTAAAAGGGGTTAAAAGCAACTCTTTGCCATGAGGAGTTTTGCAAAGCACAGGTTAAGTAAACAAAACGGAACTTAAAGAAGAAAAATCCCGTTACACCGGGACAAGAGAGAAGAAAGAAATCCTAGATTATTTAGGAGAGCTAAGTTTTAATTTCATAGAATCACAGAGTGGTTTGGGTTGGAAGGGACATAAAAGACTGTCGAGTTCCAACCCCCCTGCCATGGGCAGGGACACCTTCCATTTCAATTCTCAGAAGTTGATGAGAAGACGAGCAGAGTGACACGCTGACAGAGTCACTAAGGAGCCCATTCCTCCCCTCCCCGACCACCACACAGCACCCTGTGAGCACAGCCGGAGCCCAGGGTGCTGGCGCTGCAATAAGAAATGCTCCTTACCTGCCCTGGCCTTGATGGCTCTGGTGTTTGCCAAACCTCTTTGCAAAACGGAAAAAGATAAGCAATCAAATAAAGCAAAGAGAAAAGGAAACAAACAAAAAAAAAAAAACCACAAAAAACAACCACACCAAACAAAAAAAAACCTAACACAGAGATATTCCTTAAAAGCCAACAGCAACACATAGCTACTGCTAGCCAAGCAGATCTTCCACGAGATGGAGACTTAAGGCACGTTACGCTTGCCCTGTCAAGGGAGACGATTTCAGAGACTTCTTAAAAAGACAGCAATTCGGGTTAAAAAAACTGAAATAAACCAAAACGTATCAGCGCTTTAAAGGTTAACAGCTTCTGCTGAACAACATGCATTTATCCAACCACATCCTAGAGTAGTTTTTTCAGCCCCGAGACCAATGAGCACAGCTAAGAGGAGGGCCTTGGGATGGTGGAGAGGCTGTTACCCCCTCCCCTCTGCCTTCCCTCTTCTCCACCTCCCCCTCCTTTATTTTTTTTTTTTCCTCTTTTTTTTTTTTTTTTAGTTTAGTAAATTAATGCAGCAAGAAACTCCCAAGATCTGGCGAGTCGTAGCAGGGGAGAGAGGGCAGAGGGGAAATGAGATGCATTAGGAGGACACTGAGCCACTTTCTTTCTGAGCACAATGGGAGTGCTTCCCAAGAAACTTCCCCTTCGCTCCCCTCCGTTCTAGCCCTGAGCAATGGGACACCTTCCCTACAGCAGCAATAACTTATTCGGGAGGAAAATAGCCCAGGAAGCAGGAATCAACAGCAGCCAAACGGCGGGCAGGAAAGCGACACAACCGGGACTGCAGCGCGACTCCACACTGACAAATGCCTGTGGATGTAATTAGGAAGACACCCCGGCTAGCAGCGGAGATTAAAGCCCTGGGTTGTTGAGGGTCGCGTCCCCCCCGCTCCAATCTTACCCCCCACCACCCTGATGGCAAGCCTACACCCCCTGCGTCTCCCCCTCTCGCCAGCCTGATGTCCGGAGCGAGATCCCGCTGAAGGGAGATTTCGGTGCGGGAAGCCTGGTCCTCCGGCCCCGAGCACCACTGCAGTGGCGGTGGCGGGGGCTCCGGGAGAGGCGGGACGAGCCGAGGCAGCGCCGGAGCGGAGCGGAGCCGCCGGCCGCCGGGCAGGCGCCCGCCGAGCGCCGCGCACCGCCGCTGTCCGCGGTGCTGACCGGCGCGCCCGCCAGACGCTGTCCAGGGTGCTGACCGGCGAGCCCGCCAGACGCTGTCCAGGGTGCTGACCGGCGCGCGCGCCAGACGCTGTCCAGGGTGCTGACCGGGGCCGCCCTCCCCGCCACGGTGCGGGGTGCTGACGGGGTCTCCCCCGACCCTTCCCCTGCCCAGCCTGCCTCGGGAGGGGCGGCTTGCTTCCCCGGGCAATTCTCCCCAAGTGCCGGGTTACTTTATTGGCCAACCCCACCGGCCCACCCCTCACGGAGTACAAAAAAGAAAAAAAAAAAGCCACCACAACAACAGCGAGAGCTGGAAAAATGTGCAACGTCAACGCGCTCGGAGTCTACGTGTGGGAGACGATCGTTTTCTTCAGGTAAGGCTCGGCTTTACGGGAGGAGTGTGTGCGCACCGGGCGCCGCCGGGCTAGACTGCCGTGCCCACCCCGAGCTCAGGGCACAGCCCCTAGACACAGCCTCAGCCTTAGGACAGCGGTTCCGCCTTTCTCGAGCTGCCTTTTCGCCTCCTCTCGGTTCCCCGAGACTGGCTACAGCACAGCCCCGGGCTCGGGACTTTCCGCGGCTTTGGGAGTTACTCCGTTTAATTAGCGCCGCAATCTCGCTAACCGCAGTGCTGAAAACACCGACCCCGGCTGGTTGCAAAGTGACAACTAGTGGCGGCTGGGAATGCTGCACTTGAATTTGCCCGGGTAAATATTCCCACCTAGCCCTCTCCCCATCCTCAGATTGCAGGTTAAGGTGAGTTCCGTGGGATGCTTTCACTGCTTAGCTATGTTATCTGGAGAAATCGCGGGACTCCCTTTCAAGGAGGGCTCACTATCTCCTCAGCTTACTACATCTAAAGTCACTGAAAGCAAAGAAAAAAAAAAAATCACCTTCCTTCCCAACTTTGTTTTTCTTTCCTGTTGTTTTCAACATCCTTCCCTGGCAGAATCTAAAGGAAAGCCAAAGGGGATGTGGGGAGCTTTTTGCTATCACATCCATTATCAACTAGACGTATTTTGACTCTGTTTTAGATATGTTCAGTTCAAGGCTAAGGTAGGAGAAGGAACAGTATTAGTCAAAGAATTGTTTCTGGTGCATCTCTCCTTGCAGTGCTTTTATTAAATGGACAATAAAAAGATATATTGGAAGGTAGATTGTCTTCTGTATTTGCATGAATAATGTAGCCTGCTGTGTCAGGTGATAAATGCCAGATATATGCCACTGAAAAAAAAAAAAAAACCAAACACCTTCTTTCATGACCTGAAGTTGCTCATCAGTCTTAGACTTCATTTCAGTTGCATGGCTCTTACTTCTGCATTTCTGTATTTTACCAAAGCTTCATCTTATAGTGTAACGTGAAAGAACACACATTATTTACATATACATCAGTGGTGTAATGCTTACTATTTTCTGAATTACAGTAGCAGATCTGCTGATATTGGCCAGACTTTTCTAGCTAGTGGTCTCTTTCCTTTTGAACACTAAAGTCTTTCCGGGCATAAAAATAGGCATATCCCCACTTTTTCTGTAATTCCACATTAAATCAAAGACAGAAACATTGTAACATGAAATAGAAACACTGAATGTCTATCTGTTAGGTAAACTGAGAAAGAACTTCTAGAACTAACTAACATCACCAATATCTGAAAAGCAATACACAACACCCAATACTTCAGAGCCATCCTGTCTCATCTTATTTAGTCACAAGTGTAAATAGAGTGGGGTGGACTGAAAGGAAGCATATGTATGTGCAATAAACTCTTTAGTTAAACAATGTTGAAGCATAGAGATTAAAAGCACAAGATTAAACAACACACAAATGCTCTGTAATGCTGTCTGTAAATAAGGTAAAATACAAAAGGAAAATAAAAAAGAGCATTTCCAGGCTTGAGTTTCCCATGGCCCTGGCACTAAAGCATCTGACTGGCTCTCCTCTGAACTGCTAATCCCATTCTGTGATGCACACTTATGCATCACACAACACATGTGAGCACTTACAGATCCTCAACACATCAATTAAGGTCCTGGGCAGTCAAAACCTTGATAAACCAGTCCCTTCAGCTCTCATATAAACATTTGTATTGCTATAAATTATATACATACATGTGCTATAGTATGATGTCATATTGTACACAAAAGGTATACCTGGAAGTTTATTTTTCCTGAAATTAACATGTAAGAAAAATGGAAAATGCTGTATTTCAATTACAGGGACATGTTGAAACCAAATTGGTTTATGTGCTGCAAGTACATTCAAAACAAGGGAAAAAAATAATAATAAAAAAAAAATCTGTAATTTCTGCTCAGAACTGACTCAAAGCAATGTTTTTCTTTTTTTCCTCCTGCTTTGTGTTATGTGTTCAATTTATTACAGGCCAAAAATTTACCAGTCTTTCTGGTTCAGGAATAGCTTTGCTATTTCAGTTTCAGTAAGCAAAGCCTATTCATTAAGAGTCATTCATAAGTTTAGCGTGTCCATTACTCCAGCATTCAGTCACACATAATGTTTAAAAACCCACAAGCTGATAATCCAATAATCTGTAATAGAAGTACACATTGCTTTAAATTACAGAGTGTACCACACTTTATTGTCAGCCTGTTGAAAATACTCTGGAAAAATAATCCATTGTATGTTAGCACATATACTACAAAAATAAAGAAAAATCCAATGTCCCAAAGGAAAACTGTAGACAGCCAATATCGGAAATAAGAATAGATCTGTTGCTTAACAAAAATGTCTGTCGCCAGTCTTTTAAGAAACAAGACCCTATGGGAAAGAGTAACAGCTGGTGTGCAAACGCAAACATTATGGTATCGCCAATGTGATATTTGTTTCTGTTACAGTTGGGGTGTTTTAGAAGGAATTTGTGATGAGAGGCTTGTTCTGACATGCCTTTCGTTGTGGAATGGTGTTTCCCATTTTGCTACCTGCCTTCCCAGACTGCAGTGGCTTAGCTGTGACTAAGGCATTTACTGAGAGCCTGGATAGAGGCAGAGAGAGAAACAGGGTTGGAGTGAGAGATGAAGAGTGTCTTTGACAGACAGGTTGCTTGACCAACCTTTCCTTACAGATATATCTCTAAGGCAAAATGCTATTTCTTGAAAATAAAAATACATTAGACAATGTTTACACAGGGACTTCCAGATGTCCTGCTTATACCTGCGGAGACATACACAAACATTCTCCCAAAGTCTAACTACATGCACTGCATGTTCATACCCTGCTTCAGTTGTGAATTCCTCTGTGCAGAACAAAATGCTACCCCTACCCTGTGATGATCTTGCCTGGATGTTCTGTTGTACCATAGCATTTTAATAGCTGTAGTTGTCCAGAAATACCACTGCATATGCCTGGAGGTGGGAATGCACCTTGCACAAGTCAGGAGATAAGAGATAGCCTAGAATCAGCACCTTACCCAAATGGACACTGTCTTGTGATGCTTTGAAGTTGTTTGGGCCCAGTTCTTGTCCCAGTTGCACTTCTGTATATCAGGAATCAGCAGTATGACCTTCACCAAGTCAAGATCATAGTTGGCCCCTTCTGAACAGCAATCTGTCGGCTAGCAGGAGTGAGTCAAGGCTACTGCTTCAAGTGACTCACAGGCTAAAAGTTGCTGCCAGCCTCAGACCCTATTGGATTGCTCTAACTGGTATTTTTGTGTTCCCTCCTGTCAGTAACAGACCTCTTTGATTTCAGCTTTGAAAACAACAAAATGCCGTTGTGAATATGATGCCTCTTAACTTTTTTCAGAAAAAAGTGTCTTTCTTTCCACAACAGACCTGACAAGTAGGTGATTGGAGAGCTGCTGATTTCAACCCCTTGAAATACAACAAAAGAAAAGGCAGGGGAAGGAAAATCGAGTGATGTGTATGTTATCTTCAAAATTTCTGCTATAGCTCTGCAGTGCTAGATAGCATTACAGAGGTACTCGAGAACGAAGTGCTAACCAGAGACTTCCAGAGCCACAAGCTGAGCAACGTGGCAGATGCTCTCAGTAGTTAAAGAATATTTTCCTCACCCTAACAAAAAAAAAAACCACAAACCACAAAAATCTACTGAAAGTTGTGCTTTATGACCTGTTGTGCCTCTGCTGAGTCTGTTGGCTCCTCCATGGAACACAAATGATTTAGCAAAGGCTTGGACTAGGTGCCTCCAAGAACACTCTTTAGCTTCTTTGGTTTGCAGCTTATAAAAGCCCCATAAGAGACCCTGCTCAAAGGGTTACATATTCAAGGTTTGAAAGTGTGATGAGGCAAACAATTCTACATAGAAACCCTTATAAATCATTCCATAAAGATAGATTAATTTGGTGTTATTCCAGTAGAAGCACAGAACGTTTGGGACCCTGCCTTCTGCAGAGGCTTTATACACACTTCCATCTATCTGCAACAATTCGCTTGCACTTTAGGCAATTAAAATCAACATAAGTATGTAAAACATTTTCTAAAGCAGTCTAATATTAACCTTCCTCTCTAAACAGCTGCCTTAAATGACTCCAGACCTGCTCTCTGCAGCGAGAAGAACAAAAGAAAGGCTCCACAAATGTCTGGGCAAAAACCATTTCCCCCTCCTCACATTGGGTGCAAGGAGCAGGAAAGCCATAGATAATCACCTTGCTTAACAAAAACATTACAAAAAAAACAAAGTTGATGTTTCTTACATACACTAATAAAATATCCTTCTCCTCTGAGGCACTGGTGCTGTGCAGATTTTAGGTAATATAGACTGGCTGCCCACCTTGACTCCCACTCTGTACTGCAACGAGTCCCACTGGCAGAACACATTTACTGTTCTAATACCTGAAGGGACTCGCTTCTGGGAAGAGATCAGTATGTGGAGGGAATGGGAGGACCCTGCTCTTACATATAAGGGCATTACATTATATGAATTGTCTACAGATACTTCCTTCAAGAACAAGAATTTAAGCATGGGAATTGGTTTCCCTTTATTCCTCCTCTCCCATGAAAGAAGTATTGGAGACTCTTATGCATTAAGAAAGTCAGCAGCAAAGGGACCTTTCACTCTGTTTTAAGTGTCTCAGATTTAATAGCACAGACTAAAGGCTAAGAAGTTCATTCTGCTACTGACCAAATGATTCAAGTCAAAAAGGAAAGCGCTTGTAAGCAACAGCACACTGCAATTCCCTGCTCTTGGGCAAACACTTTCTTTGTTGGCTTATGGAATTCATCTCACCAAACCCTCATGCGCTCGCCTGATAGAAAAGCATCCCAGCATCTGAATTAAGATGTTAATCGATGTTCAAAATTAAATTAGTTTATTATCCCAGGACTGACCAATGATCATTCACCTGTGATAGAAAAACAGGAGAGAAGTCTGTTCTCATTTCATCCTAGCATGCAGGTTAAAAGGGCTCTCCAAATTTCAGTATTGGGAACAAAATGTCAGATCACCTAATGAATGTAATTGCTGTTTAGGTACTGATGAAAGACAAGGGTTTAAAAAAAAAAAAAATATCACAACTTCCAAATGAAAATCACAACATTTAAATATGTCAAATCATCTAAATCTATTCACTGAGTTTCACCTGCTCATTTCCAGAACCTGAACCTTTTCCAAGAATCCCAAAGTGACTAGTATTGAGATGACAGACAGGCTGATAACGCATTTTGACTTCTGTTTTACTTGCCTGTATCAGCTCTTGTTGTTGTGGCACATTAAATCAGGGTTTCACTATTTCCAGTAAATTACCCTTTTGATTTGCTATCATTACCTTGCATATTTTCTGTTGACCTTTGTCTATCAGCAAGAGCACAATGATTTCTATTCTTATGAGGTATGATTACACTTGTGCATCTCACATCTTTCAAGAAAAATGGCTCATCATAGCATGTTTTCCACATGTGAAAAAGTGTCATTCCAGCATACTCTCCTCACCATGGTTTGATTCAATTTTGCGATTGACAAAAAAAAATAACAATTCCAAGCTCTTTTGATAATTTTAGTTTTGAAAAAAAAAAAAAAAAAAGAGCTTGGGATAAATAGAGCAAAAAAGAAGGAGCAAGAGAAGCAGGAATTTCTCCTGCTGCTCCAGTGTAAGGCACCAGAAGGATCATTAGCAGCCATGACCAGACAACTCAACACCAGGCTGTCTGGCTGCTGCCTTCTACACCTATTTGCATAGCCCAGAAAAGAGAAAGTTTTGCATTGTACTCAGCACAATAAAGTATTGCTAATTCAGCAGATCAGTTCCCCTTAAAGAGCAAATAAAAAAAAAAATAATTCATCTCCTCTTTGTTTCCCCTCGGCCTTTCCTCAGATTATCCAAACAATTCACATTTGTGTTTACATAGCCAGTCAGAGACTGTTTCCCTCAAGGGAAGATGGTTTACATTGATATTTCTTAGCCAAGATGATTGCTTAGTGCAAAATGATGTAGTTCCCTCAACCTCTTAGGAAACTGCTGATACGCTTTAGCTGATCTGGTCCTGGAGATCTGCGTGCATTGATCACACCGGTGCTGTGGATCGGATACACACCTCCAGACTGCTCCTAAATATCTATTGATACTTCAGGAAACTGATGCATGGAAACTGAAAAACACCACCACAGAAATATAGCTTTTGTCCCCTCAGTAAGGCCAAAGCACAGAGAGGGCCTGTGGAGACCAGAAATAGATAGAGACAGATGCCCCCGTCATTCACCCGCGCTGAGCACTCCCCGTGATGCAGACAATTATTTCATCCATATAATGCACCACGGTAAGCTGCTGATGCGGGGACTGCATCACATCTGGCTGATACATAGACACAGTTGGCGTCCTGTAAATACATCTCTGCTGGATCTAAGTGCCAGCTGAGAAAAAGCAGGAGAAATCTTAATTTGCCAAACTCCATGAAATTTGGATTTTGACGGGAGGGGGAAAACAGAAGAACACACTTCTGCACCTGCTTTCCTTTTGATTTCTCCCTCTTCATCTTTCCACTACGGCTCACGTCCCGCTAAGAAAACAGAAAACAAAAAAAGACAAAAAATCCAAATGCCTTAGGAGACAGCCAGGGAACTCTTGTTTTTATCAGTGCCTCATTGCAGGGTGGGTGGAAGAGGGAAAAAACTAGGAAGAGGCTGCCAAGAGAAGGCGTGTCGCATGCATGGAGCAGCAGGGCTTGCAGTGCAATCAATCATCGCGCACGCTGCCTTCAGACGAAAGCTGCCGACAGCAGCTCTCCCCCTGCGCCCGCTCTGCGAGCGATGCCTGCCCCTATGGCTGCTCGCCCCGAATACAGACCCTGTCTGCCCCCCAGCCCCAGCGCGGCTGGAGACACCGCACCAGTCGATAAATAGCAACGGAAGCGGGATCAATGGTGGACTGGGCCACTGTCGCGCGCGCCTTGTTCAACAGCAAAATGCAGCAGAGTCAGGAATCATGTAGACAATCCAGCAAAATTCATCACTTCTCACTTTCACCCAATTTCCTTTGGATTTTATTTTTCTTCTTTTATTTCAGATAACGCAAGTAAAAAGATGCTTTGTACAAAGCCCCCAGCACAGGCCCCTCCTCCCCTTTGTTATGGAGAAGGTACAAAAATCTGAAAGCATACGAGTGTCAGCTGTTATCAGCACCCTCTAAAAAAATCCTTAGCTACAAATGTCCTTGTTGGTGCCAAGAGCCCCTGCACAAAAGTCGAGTGCCCCACTACAGCAGGATCCGTGCTCCACATGTTCTACTACAGCTGGGAGTAGGGAAGTGAGATGCTCTGATTTCCCAGGTGAGGCAGTTTTTTCTCATCTTGTAAGAACTGCAAAGACAGGTCGTGGACAAAAAAAATGACTTTTCATGGGGTATTTTTACAATTCTTGTCTCTTTGTTCAACCCCACTCCTATTACCCTCAGGAAGCACTGCTGAGCAGGACAACAGTTCTTGGTATATCCACACGTACACAAATCTTTTTCCTGCACCAGAGCTCCTAAGATCAGATTTACAAACCAAAACACGCATCTCACCTCTCCTGCCACCCCGTGTGCCCAAGAATCACAAGCATCCTCCAGCTTCCAGCCCCATCCATCACAGCCTGACACAGAGCTATGGGCTTAGAAATCATCTCCCAGCAGCGTGGCTGACAAAGTACAAGCCTCATCAAACACAACCCGCTCTCCTGCACCAACACGGGCCCTGCAGCACTGGCAGGATTGAAAAAGATGGAGTTTTTTTGTCAAGGAGCTGAAAAGACCAAAGTCAGAAGGCAGCCAGGGTGGGGAAGAGAATAGCCCTCCAGGGCAGGGGAGCCACAGCTTAGCCATTCGTTTCAGAAGTTACTTTTCATTGTAGTTCATGAATAAACTGATAAATTACACCAGAAATCAGACAGCAGAGAGGGAACAGTCATCTCCAACAGGGTATTTATTTGCATTTCAGTGACAACAATTAATTCTATCAGAAAATATGAAAGTGAGCTCGCTCGTCAGATGACTTGTTTTACACAGTACCAGACACGCATTAGAGAGCCCCAGTTTTACTACAGGACCCACAATTTTGTAGGTGGGTTTTGTGCATTAGCTCTGGAGGCCTTTTAAAAGTAGTAAAAAAGTTCCAGAAGATAAAACCCACCACCACTCTGCACCGGATATTATATCTCTTTGAAAAAGTTCTATTCATACCACCCCTGATTTATCAAAAAAAAAAAAAAAGCAGTTGCAATGTCCTTATCCAATCTTAACAAGCAGCATAAATCCTCAAACTAAAACCAATTTTTAAAAAGCTGCCGTAGCAAGCTGTTTGAACTGATGAAAACGGGACTGATAGTGCGACTGCAGAGCTATAGATAGAAGAGCAGCCGCGATTTCTCGTAATTCTCTGACACTTGTCTGGTCTGTGATCTAAAACCTTCTGACGTCAATTGAGGTTCCCACCACAGCTCTCCGTCCAAACGAGAACACTGCTACCTAGAATATGAAACTGAGTCTCGTAAAGACATTTTCCCCACTGTATTTACCACATTCAGGAAGGCTCTTTGTGCATAGCTTTAAATATCTGACTATCCCCCCCAACTTTAAAGGGAATATTCAGTGTGTGTGAAGCTAGATGCCTGCTTTTGTCTTTGCAGAGGCTTTTTTCCTTTGTTTTTCCCATGAAAAATGCAATTATAGCTATTTTTAAAAAAAAAAAACACACACCAACCTTCAGTATATGTACATATAAAAGTCAATGCTGGATTTATTTCACAAGTAATTAAAACCTGAGCATTGACTTGTGTTTCTCCATTGTTTGAGTTATGTTTTCAAACCTGTCTCAGTGGCGTAGGATCATACATCTCCAGAAAGTCACTACTTGTGCTTCAAGAGCTGTAGACCCTTCTGGAAGAGAGATTACTTGAGAATGTCACTAGAGAGAATGCCTATGGCTTCAAAACTGAACTTAACACACACATTTTTATAATATGTGATGAGCAACAGTGACCATGCGATACATGAGAGTTTGAACAACAGTTCTTGTAAGAGAAGGGATCTTACATGCAGCTGAGCACTATTCCCATGCAATTTGTTGGTCTCTCTCTGCTCTTCCGATCTCAACTACATTCAATGTGCAGATTTCTCCCCCCATGCTGATTGTCTAGTCATTTGTTATTTGCTTATTGCTCTGTCCAGGCAGCGTCAGCAATTGTTCCAAATGCTGGTGTCTTTCCATAGAGTTAATCAGTGTAATTGGAATATTTTATAGTTCTAAACAGGGTGTTTTGCCATATGGGGTAAGAGCCATGGGCTGCAGGAACGTAGCAGCAGAACACAGAGATATGTGAATGCTGCAGTGCGAAGAAGAGATTTTTCTCACCCCAGTAAAGTGGTTGCAGCTTTCCCTGGATGGGAATGATCACAGAGGTTTAATTCCCTGAGGCCCATGGAAAAGTGCCTCCCAGCTCCTCTCCTCCTGCATAGCCACAGAGACCAGTAGTAAAGTGTTGTGAAGGACCTTTGAGAGAGTTTTGGGATCCTTTGTGTTAAAACTTTAACTGATTACATCCTGCGACTACTGCAATGCAGTTACTTCTGGTGCAAAAGCTAGAATTGGTTTAAACAGCTCACAGCAACAGAGCACAACCATCCAGGACAGAGATGGCAACATTCTACAAGCCTACTTTTTCTTTCCCATCCCACTCCTCCTGCTATGAATAGGGATAAATAGTAGCTTATTGCCCATTTCTTTCTCAGAGCAAAATCATCTTCTCGCAGGTTCTCAAATTCCATATCTCGCCAGTCTTGCTGTATACGATTATTTTCCCAGTCTGTCCCAACATCCAGGTCTGCTCCATGCTTCTGTTGTATAAAGTCTCAGCTGAATTAAAATAACAACCAAGTCCAAATTTCCTCAGCATCTCTGAGAGCTGGCTTTGCAAATTCACCCCTGTAGCACACCCCACACCCATACTGCATGGACTGTAATGGTCAGCAGTTGAGCATGACCACATGGATTGCAACCAGCACATCTGTAAGACTCAGCTCCTTCTACTCTGCACCATGTCAGGCCAAAGATATAGTATCGGGGCTCTCTTCTCCCCACACACCTCCACTCTTCTTTCATTTTGTCTACCTCTACTGTCAGGCCAGGAGTTCAGACAACATGACAGAGAAAAACAGGCAGACAATGAGTTTCATCCTTTTTAATTGAATTGCATATCAATATTGATTGTGCTATTCATTTTGATAGTAAATCTAATCACTAAAAAAAGTCTTCTTGCAGACTCTGCCAAGCCTTCCCAAGTCAGCATCTGGCAGCATTTCCCTCGAGATAACACATTGATGTGCAGTCAGAAATAACTGCCTGAGGACAGAGTTTAGGGCTGTCCCTTTTTACCAGGAAATTCTCGTCTGTCCTTCCTCCCTCCGGCTGCTTAGGACAAGATGGAGATGGGCAGCCCCAGCATCAGCAAAGCCTGAATACAGGCTGAGCTCTGCTGATCTCTAGTCTCTGCTCTGGGACCTCTGTGCCCAAGAGGCACCATCTCAGAGACCAGGGAGATGATTTGGGAAGCCCAGGCAAGCAGAGCAGAGGGAGAGTTACCCCAGGTAACACTGGTTAATCAAGGACAACACAATATGTTTTTATGCCCAACCATCTCATGTTCCCTGTGACTACACCTCTTGGACCCTGCTGGAGTCAATAAAATAGACCTGATGGATTCTCCTGTGCCCTCAAGAAACCCACACTGCTCTAGAAAGGCCTGTCTTTGAAGGTAATGAGGGAAACCGTTGTACTGGTCACCTCAACCTGATGGCTCTTCTTCTGCCCTGGGATACCTGCTTACAGAAAATATCACATTTAAAGGACAAACATGCAAATCAGCCCACCTGAACACTACTACAAGCTTTCTGGCTTGTGCTGTGATCCAAAAAAATTAATAACCCTCTTCAGAAACCTTTGCTGAGCAGCACTGAATGGGGGTGAGTGATCGGGTATCTCCTATTTTCCCCACCTGTTGAGACCCCAACCAGAATAAACTCGGTGCTGTTCTCTAGAGCCACTGGTGTTGCACCAGTTTACCTTCACAGGGACCTAAGCCTTCCACGCTTTGCAGAGATATTTCCTCTGCAAACACTTGTTTTGCAACAGTTTATTCTTCTGCTGCCACACATTATTGTTTACTCTCAGAATTAATGATTAACAATTAAATTATTTGACAGGGGAATAGAAGCCCAGTGCTAATTAAATTCCTTCATCTCTCCTCTTTGTTAAGGAAATAAAAAAAATTATATTTCTCAGTATCAGCATTCAACTAGAACAGGGCAGTTTGTGATATTGGACTTAATTAGATGGACAACCATGGGCACAGCCTTAAGAAGCATGAAAATACTGCACAAGGGCCATGCAAATAGGAGGAGGAAGAGGAGAGTACAGCCACTCGGGAGCTGGGAACTAAGCAAACTGACACATCTAGACTGCAGAAGAGCTGCTTTCTAAACCAAATAACTTTTTATAAGAACGTCATCTGCTTAGCTGAAACAAAATAACGCAGACAGGGAAAACAGTGCCTGTGTAGGCTGGGAGAAACCTGCAAAGCCTGACTGCTCCATTTTAAGGAACACATTTCTTAGGTATCCTGAGCAGCTCGGCTGTTCCTCTCCACCAGCTTTCACCTTCACCTGCCCGCTGGTGGGCCGGACCTCTCAGGGGCTCGATGGTGCCTGTTTACATGCCAGCTTTAATATTGCTAAAGATTATGCTGGTTCATCGACCCTTTGAAGAGATCCTTTCCATTGTTGTTGTTGTGATGATTGCCTGATGGCACTTTCTCAGCCAGATCCACGAGGGATTACACCAGCCTAAATAAAATAAGCCGATGTCTGGCTGCTATTAAAATGCACCAAGAGCTCTCGGCTTAGACAACACTCTTGAACCTATGCAAACTACATCCTCAGTGCTTTTGTTACGTGTTTTGTCTCTTTTTGTTTATTCGGAGAGTAAGTTTTCTCTCTGAACAATGCAACAACCCCACCTCCGAATTTCCAATTCTCTTTATCATCAATAGTTCCCAAATCACTTGGTAATTTCCTTCCCTTTGTCTCTGCCAGGGCAGGAGACGAACAGTCCTATGGGACTTTCAAGGGTCCTTCTGTAAGAACTAAAGGATGGAGAAAATCCCTGAGAGCTCCCAAGGCAGCGCACAACACTGACCAAGACAGACCTGGAAGAGAGCAGAAGCCGACAGCTTTTTTGAGTGCTGAGCTAAACGGCCACAGAAAAGCTCAATTGTCACAACCAAAACAAATGTTTCAGGGTTACATTAGATGTAACCCGTCCCTCCAAAGCATGGTGGGGTGGGCCAGTCTCTGTAGGTCGCAGCGCTCTTTTCTGCTACTACTTCTAAGCTAGAGAGTAGACACATCTGCCTGCTCCCCTTAGAGCCTGCTGCTGGGGAGGATTTGCTATTCCCTCATCTGCTTTCTCGCCTTTTCTTGTTAAATTTAGGGGGAGAAATTGTTACCAGCTAGTTTTAGGAAAACATTTAGTAACTAAATAGAAACTGGAAGGAACTGGGAACTCATCATTCCTGGGTCATTTGGGTAACAACACACAGCAGCCAAACGGAGCTTCTAAAACACTCACTAGGAGGCACCAAACCACATTTGACAGTTTCAGCACATCCCCAAAGGTGCTCACAGAAAACACTCATAGGGATGGGCATGAAGCTGAAAATAAACAGTGAGGCTGTGAGAGGATGGTCCTCTCCCAGATGCTTGTTTGAATCGTTTGTCTTGATATATCCTTCCGTGTAGGAACTGAGTCCATTGCATTCATTTACTTGAAACAGAATCAGAAGATAGCACCCAAGAAACACCAGAAGACTCACTCATTGGAAGTGGACTGGACATATCCAGCATGGGCTTTCACACTGAATTTACAGGAAAGCTGAAGTGCTTTTTCGCATCATTTTTAAAATTAATGTCCGGGCAGTTACAGTTTTTAAATTATATTTTTACACTTAAAGCTTGTTAGATCTGTATTGTCTCTTCCCCACCCTACCTCCCCACTTTCCACCTCCATATACTTCCTTCAGTCTACAGTTAATAAGAAGAAATCAGTGTGTTGCACTATCTGGTATCGTGCTGAAGTGGCAGGAGGTTTTGGTTACCAAGCCATTTGCTGCTTAATTGAAATCTTTTCTCTAGACTCATTGCCGTTCAGACACTCTATTGGAATGCAGTAGTCAAGCCCAGTATTGATTGTCCTCCCACTCCCAGCTTTCTTCCTCTGAGTTTGCAAATCAATTGCACCCTGTTGTTTTCCTTCCAAAAAAAAAAAAAGAAAATTAAAAAACATCACCCATTCCACAACCTTATTTACCCCTGAAACACACTGTTTTGGCTTTGCATAGTTTCTTAGAGCGGAGATGAGGACAAAACAAGAAATGGCAGGAGTAAAAGTAAGTAAAAGCCGAATCCACACTTTGTCAGATCATCTCCAAGCATGAGTGTGCACCTGCCAGTTCAGATAAGGTCGTGTCTGGGAAGGTATTGTGAAGATATAAAGGGTAAATTAAATCCTAGTTTTACACTCCCACTAGAAGTGATCTGGGATTTATCTCCCCTCTTTAATTGCAGAAATTAAACAATTTTTAACAGTTAGAAATCCAGCAATAGAGAACCCTAATACAGTTGCAGCTTGCAGACTAAGCCAGACTTCAGTTGTGAGTTGGCAGGATTGAAAACCAAGCCGTGAGTGTCTGTTCCTGTCTTGGAAATCAAACCTTCCTACAAAGTTGAGAATAAGCACCTAGTATCAGGGGTCACTTGTTCCTGCATAGATGGAAACAAGAGAGACTTCTTTAAGCCCAAATCATGACCTTGCAGACTCCCATACAGTCAGAAGGCACATTGCCAGCCTTAAAATTTTCTTCTACAGATCAATTGGTAATTTCACTCTTTCTACCCAAAAGGCCATACAGGTCCCAAAAATTTCATTTGTTTTCCTCATCAACCCAACGTGAGTGTCATTTCAGGATTACACTGCAGACACTTCCCAGACCAGAGACCGTGTTGCTGTATTGAACTCAGACTCCTGCATTGCAGGTACCAACAGCAAATGCTGGACTGACCAGCAAGTGGGAAACAAAGATATATGTATCTCCTACAGTCTCAAAGGCTCTGCAGGAGCTGCAATCACATGACACTCATTTAAGCCTCAAATTCCAGATTGCTCTGATCCTACCTGCCTTTTGGAAAATTAGGCTGTCAGAGTACCAAATATGCTCCTTGTTATTTGCCATGTAATTAAGTAGTAATTGCTGCCCAAGGCTAATCTCAGAGTGTATTTTTCCTGTGGAGCTCAGCACCAGAGTTCACGTTAGTAATTTAGTGGCATGCTAAGGAGCTATACCTAAACTCACAAAAGGATTTTCTCCACTCATCATCTCTCTTCTACTTTGGTGGCAGCTGGGATTCTGTATTCAGAGATGTTTGGGCTGGGCAAACAAATTAGCAGAGACCAGCCTCATTATGAATTCATGTGGGTACCCATCCTGTTTCACAGCCGGAATGAGATGCTGACTGCTCAGTTTCTAGACCCCAAACACTCCCCGGTATGGGACATATACTAAAAATCTCTTTCTACTCACACAGCCTGGCAGCCTCCAAAGAAGCTGAAGCAGCAGCACGATCTGCCCCCAAACCCATGTCTCCTTCCGACTTCTTGGATAAGTTAATGGGGCGAACTTCAGGATACGATGCCAGGATCAGGCCAAATTTTAAAGGTATGTGAAAACCCCGCTCATGTGGCTCGGTTTTGGGAATGAAAACTACATGCAATCCTTATATTTCCCTAACTGCCTATGGATTACGAACAATCTTTATGTTCATGTGAAAAACGTAGGATAATAAGAGATTTGGCTTACAGATCCCTTGTAGATGTCTGGAAAGGCATCTGATTTCCACTCAGAATGGAAACAACCTTGTAATACCTTTATATGCAGGAAGAACTTCAACATCAACACACTGAGGGATCAGGGATCCTGCCAAACCAAGCAGTGACCCACAGGGAGCTGAACATCTTACAGATTAGGGGAAAAATCTTCAAATTTCCTTCTCCTCTAGGGCATTGCCCGCAGCATCTTGTAATAGCGGGCAATGCTCCCCCCTTACACCCACCGAAGCCAAGAGGATTCTCTCCCATCAGCTCCAGAGGAATCCAGCTCTGACCCCCACTGTCGCCCATAGCAGAGGAGCTCTCAAGCCAGTGCCCAACACAGCCCCATCACAACCACTGCATTTCACACCTGATTTCCCCAGTTGACCCTGTACTCACTGGCCAAGCAACACTGAAAAAGGCCTTGGAAGAGGCAACAAAATATCTATCTTTGCTCCTCAAAGCAACTCTTCTAACAAGGGTGGGTTTCATGAGCTTTTATTTTTGTTTTCTTTTCAACTGAACTTGTGTTCCCAGAGCTATTTGCCCTCGACTCACACCCAGAGATCAAGTGGAACCTGCCCCCTCTCAGCCACTGTCCAGCCCTCTTCAAACCTCACTTCTTCTGTTTCCTATCACCAATTCCTCCTCACCCCAAGAGTCACTGGCAATGCTAACAAAGGGCTCCAAGGACTCATTAATCACAGTGACAGCACCTGCCATCCAACTTCAAGCAATGAGCTCTATTCTGGGCTTTTAAACCCAAAGATAGGTGAGAAATTCATGTCCTAGCAATCAACTAGACAATAGAAAACACTTGTTTTGATCCAAATCACAAAGAGTTAACCCACCCTGTAAACCTGCCTACCACTAAGTTATGCACACACACACAAAAGAAATTAAACTTTAATATTTAATGAAATGTATACATTATCTTCCTACTGAAGGCAGCTGTATTGCATTTTTATTTGAGATAATTTAATTTCAGTTTTATTTCAATGAACTACACCTTCCCCACAGGGCAGTTTTGCTGGCTTAGCCTCCCACACATAAATCAGGCTCCAATTTACATGGGAGGCACAGGAGGTGTTTTACAGAGCTTGGGGTTGCAGCTCTCAAAGCATATCATTTAAATTAACTGCAGTAACTCATAAAGGCATTTTAATGGCTTAGATCTAAGTGAAAATAATACCAAAGATCCATATCAGATTGATTTTGGGGGAGGGGAAGATTAACAAAAAGAAGGTTGCAGCTTTTCCATAAATGCAGTGGAGTCTGGACTTAACTGGGGATTTGCATTCTGAGAAAAAGGCAGAAGTGTTCGGGCTTTGGTTTAAGTTGGAGGATGAAGTCAGCAACGTGGGCAGGGACAGGGCTGAACCTGACAGGTATGGGACAAGGGACCCCTCACCCAGACTGTGCCCTTAACCCCGCTGCTGGAAAACTATGTTCTCTCACAGCTGCATCCCGCTGCAGAGGTGGCACGTTTCAGTGGTAGGCAGGGCAGTTTCTAGAGCCTCACATAAGTTAAAAACAAATAACAAGAACCCCAACACCTGCACAATGCTCCCAGCTGCCCTTGGACACAGCAGGAAGAGTGTGGTGAGGTACCAAGAGCTGGGCTGCCTCAAGGAGAGGGTTGTCTTCATATGCACTGGGCCGAGCTCATCCCACTCCCAGCTTCACATCAGCACAGGATCAGGAAGAGCAGGGCCAGAGCCTTCTGTGCCTGTCAGAGGCATGAGCACGTCTTTATCTGGGAGGTCAGCTCCATATTTTTCTGATGCCGTAGGAGGGGAAATCAAATGCACACGGACCTTTTGCATGGCCCATGAGATGGGTCCAGAGAAGAAAACTATTACTCCTGAGCTCAACAGGAGCACTACAGAAGGTATCAAACAAGCACTAAAGCCTGATCAAATGAGTACTTTCAGCTGCTGGATAAACTTGACAAACCTGTTGGATAAGAGGGGATGGCAAAGGGGAAAAAAGACACCATTTTGTACCTGATATTGTAGCCCATGCCTGTGCTTAACAGTCTGGAGGGAAGAGCTGCACAGATTGAAGAGTATGGGAGCTGCTGCCGAGCTGGCAAAGGGCTGCCTGGGAGGTGGTGAGGCAGAAGCCTGCTCAGATTGTCTGGGACTCGTACCAAGAAAATCCCAGCTATAGAGCATTGCTGTTACGTGGCTGCAATCCCACTCCTGCAGAGGACAGGCACAAAGTTTCAGAAGAGGCTGAAGCGGGAGAGGAGGAAAGGGAAATGAAGAGAAGCAAACCAAGCTCCAAATGTTACTTAGATAATCAAGGAATTCCATTGATTTCCACAGAGGAGGAAGCTTGCACTGATTAGAGGCACAAGCCTCTTGTGAAAGCCATTCCTCCCCCCAGTATTTCATCTTGCAGCAGCTGCCAGACTGCAGATGTGGCCTCGAGGGGCAAGTGTCCCTCCTGGAGCAAGGCTGAGCCATCAGGCAGTGTGTGAAATGCAGATGCCATCCTTGACTCCATAAAGGATGGGGGAACAATCTAAAAATCCACACTTGCCACTTCCAGAGATCTTATCTTCCCAGAAGAATCTGTCACAGGGACCATACGAGGTTAATTTCCCCAGTGAGGAAGGGGGACCGTGGTTCCTGGGACAGTACCCTCTTCTGCTCTCTGCCTGGGTTGCCTCTCCCCACCACGCACTGCGCAGTGCCAGTAGCAGGAGCCCTTTCTGCTTCTCTCATTCCCCTGTTAAGGCTCTACAGAAATCCTCGAACTATGTGGGAAAGTCACTGGTTTTCCAGGCACTAAATAGGGCTCTGGTTCAAAATGTTCTCCAGCTTGTGAAAAGTTGTGCCAAACTGGGGCTGTTGGCATCTCCCTCAATGAAAATGCAGCTTTTCCCCTTCAAATTTATCAGGTAATATTGTGATTTGCATTTGGTCATACTGATACCACCGGGCCCTAGTACCACAGAACAGATTGGCCCCCATCCCCCTCTAACCACAATCTTTTCATCCCTTAATCCTCACTCCCCTCCTTTAGTGGCTCCTTGACTTTTCTAACACAAGCAGGTTAAGCAAAGCTTTGGTCTGAAAGCAAACAAAGCCCAGGAGATGCACTTCTCAAAGCCTGGGAGTACCCTCTCCCAAAATAGGACAGCCAGGGAATTTCTGTTGGCAGAACCCTGAAGTCTGCCCAGCTGTGAGCCTCAGCAGACACCACCATCACCCCCTGGGGTACTTGTTCCTTTACCCAGCCTGATCCCTACAGCACACTCCACTTAGCCCTGCGCTGGCTCCGTCAGGAGCCTATGGTCCTAGTTCAGAAGGATTTAGGTACTTTAAATATTTTAAAAGTACAGGGCTCTTGTTTAGAGCACCTGCCAATGGTCTCTCAATCCTTTTCTAAGATACATTGCTATCATGTTCAAAGTGGGCCTGGCACTCATACAGCAATGTCAAGATATCTAGAAAGCCGTCCTGCCTGGTCGTGAGCTATTTCTTTTTATCAAAACAGTTCACAGGAGAGTGATATAAACACTTTCCCAAACAGGGGAACAGAGGTGAAACAAGGGCATTGTCAGATGTCAAACTGGCATCAGAACCAAGACCAGACTAAGCCATGTCCATCCACACCTATTCCCATACTCACCCCCCTCAGTCACCCTGTTCCCACAACAGGTTTTAATGTTGCAGCATGGAAATACTTTGTTTTGCAAGCACATGGTGAACTGCTGTTCCAATCTGTATTTGTCACGCAGGCCCACCCGTGAACGTCAGCTGCAACATTTTCATCAACAGCTTTGGTTCGATTGCAGAAACAACTATGGTAAGTGAAAATCACAGCACAGCTGCTCGGCCTCATTGCGCTCCCAGTAAATGCACCATCACTCTCCTCTTTAGTGTGACCAAAGGAAAACATTGTCTCCCTGTTCCCAAGTTTACCTAAGGTTTGAGTAAATTAATAGTCAGTGCATAAGACTCACACTGCATGTAGTTGAAGATCAGTCTCTATCTGCATCTCTACAAAAGCACTATAGAGGCAAAGCATAAGGGTCAGAAAAGGAAACAAATGGTCTTTTTTGAAGACTTGCCTAAGGACCCCAGCTCAGAGACAGTTGCAGATTCTTTGTGATTAAGCGCACATAAATCCAGAAGTTTTATTCAACACTTTAAGTGAAGATAAATCGGTCAAACTCTAATTCGGTCTGCACCAGATTTCAGATTCCCAAAGATCAAGAGAATCACTAGACTATTATTTTCTTGGAGGCATAATTCTGTTGGACAAGGATTTTTTAATAAAAAAATCAAAACCAATATTTGCAAGTTAAGGCTCACTTCAGCCAAAATTAGTGAACACAGCTAAAGGCTGTATCTAATTGACAAGACACTTGGAGCAGAGGATCACTAGAACAGGAGATAATTGCTCCATCTGAAAACTATTAAAGATTGGTTGTGACATAATCAGTGAACAGCAAAGGAAAACTCTGGAGGTACAGTGCCTTACCTCTGTGCTAATTAAAAGTAATCCAGAAATATGGTGGTTAATTACTCTTTGGTAATTCTTTTTCTAAGAAAAATGTTGAATGAAGAATGCAAGGCTCCAGCTTCAGGTGTCTTGCACATTCAGGCAGGATGTTATAGGCTTTACGTATAGATTACACCCCTTGTCTTGAACAAGTTATTTGTCATGCACATCATTGTCAGAGGAGATCAACAGCTAAATGTCTGGGGTTATAAGTCTTTTCTGACACTATACCATTCTTCTGGAAACATTTGAGGTTGGGGGCAGTTCAGTTTCAGCACTAGAGAAAAAAAAGCTGTAACTCTGTCCAAGCACAAAGGAACATTTCACAGTTGGATTGTAGAATTTATCCAAGTTCATAGATGAGAAGTGTAATTATGGATTCATTTGTACATAAAACAAAAGAGCAAGAACTAGCACCGAAATACACATCTATTCCTAATTTACTATTTTACTGGATACCTCCTTTGGTGTTACAGGCAATAAATACTCTGTTCCTACATAGTCTAGCAGAGGTGATCCGCAGAACACTAGGGAGAAGGGCAGGCCCACAGGGGATCCCTGTGCGACGCACAGGGAACATCACGACGACATGTTTTCCAGTATGTCTGTCTTACATTGCAAGATACATTAAAGCAGTCATACAAAGACACCCCAGGATCCCAGTAAGCAGGATGCTCCATAAAATTAGCATAGACTAGCATGAGAGAGAGAGAGAGAGAGAGATGCAGTTCACCTCCAAGACATGCTGCGGGGACTTGCTCCCCTCTCTAGATGCCACTCATTTCGTAGTCTATCTTCCCCAGAAAAAAACTCCCATGGGAGCCCCAGAACACCCTCTGGGCACATTGCTTTGTCTCGAAATACCCAAGCCAGCTCTGACAAGCTAATCCAGATGTCAGGCTGACGCAGCATTGCACACAACCTAAAATAACATGCTGCTTTGGGGACAGCAATTCTGCTTGTAAACACTGACGAGAACACCAGAAACACAGGTACTGAAACATCTGAAAAGGAGAGTCCAGCAAGTTAGAGCAGTCTTTGGGATTTGCTAACTTGGGATATACTCTGCAGAGAAGCTAGTGTCTCCTCACTGTTTGAGAATGCATCAGGTCAAACAGGCAGCGTCAGCTACTCTCCCCCCCACCACAAACCAGTTTCTGGTAAGGGCAGAAGCTCCCGTTGTGGATGGATTTTGAGACAGACCCAACTATTTTGAATTCAAACCAGTGATCAAATTTGGGGGCAGGGGAGAAGCTGGGGTGGCAGAGAGGCAATTCAATCTTTTACCAAAAAGAAAAAAAGAAAACAGTACTCTATCATTGACCCTTGGGAGAGATGATGGTAACACTCCCCCAGCTGCTTCCCTGGCCAAAAGAGAAAGAGCAACATTATGGTTTAAACCTCAACCATTAGGTACTCTGAGCCTGGCCAGGTTCAGGTTCTGAATACTACATCATCTTATATTTGGTTGTTATTGCACTACTCCCTGCAGGAGAAGAGTCACAGGTTTTTATCGATACCACACATGAAATCAGAGAAGCCTTTCAGATATCTCCATAGCAGGGCTGTTAGTTGCTGAAGAAAACACCACTGCTAGCATTTGGGTTTACACTGCTCAAATCTCACAAATCAGTGTAAATGCAGAGGATTAGAGATTGGAGGCAAACGTTCGCTTACAGTTTGAGGCTTCATGGAAGGTAGAGGAAGAGGATAAAATACAGGAAAACAGAACAAAACAGGCATTCAGTACAACCACTTCGCTCTAAAAGCCTCAGAAGGGAGGAGGATAACGAGTCGGGGCTGAGAGAACACATGGACTTCTCAGAGCAGGCAGAAAGCAAAGTCATCCACCAAACTGAATTCCCAAAGCAAAGCTGACTTAGAGCAAGGGAAGTAAACTCCTTTAAGTATCCTGCAGAACTGGAGATCCAGCATAAAAGCCTCTAGTGGAGTACACAATTGATTGGACGTTTATGTTAGATTGCAACTTATAGCTTATATCCATCAGCTTCACTTGCAATCAGCTCTAAGGACAAGGGAACTTGTGATTGGGAACACATCCCTGTGAACCCAATGAGTGCTTCAAGGGGAAAGATACTACCAAGACAGCACCCAAACAAGTCCAGTCAACCTTCTCCTGTCCGAAAGCATTACTACAGTAGTGCATCCAACAGCAAGAGATTCCAGAGGACAAATGCAAGATGCATCCGTTCTATCTGCTTATTTTTACTAAAAACACCAGAAAACCCCCACCCCAACCATAAACATCTTTCCCCCAGCCATAACAGAGTAGGAAACCTGTAGCAAAGCTACAAATTCTTAATTCAAAATTAAGTAGAAGTCAAGTACCTCAGGAACAGGGTCTTAGTTTTAAGTGAAAAAAGTGCACCATCTTTGGTTTTTCAGAGCCAGCTGGTAGGATTATCTGAGCATTTCATCTAACACATCTCCTGCTATAACAGAAAACTTGGAATTAAATGATGCCCTTGATCTCTCTTCCAATGGAGGGTGCAGTTTTATGGATCTCTCATCGGCTTAAGCAGTTGAGAGCATTTTGTGTACAGCCAAAGTACATGCATAAGGAGGAATATTTTTTTATATCATCACTTCAAGTTTCTAGGAGCTGGATTCAATGCTCGAGATGACTGGTCCTCATCCCATGGTTTAAAAATGACCCACACGCAGAAAATGATAGTGTGTAAGAAAAAAAAACCAAACACACAAAACAGCCAGCACAGACTCCCCTAGACACAGTACATATGCAAATTTATTTCTGCTGATTTCATGCCATAGTTATGCCATCCGAAGAGAGCAAACCAAATGTAACTTTCCAGCCGGTTGCAAGACAGCCGCAATTGGTCTCCCAGCATCTCCTAAGGACAGGAGAAGCTGGAGGCTGCAACTGTCCAAATGTTAAATACTTGTTCAGAGACATCTGCACGTGAGCTTTGCAATGAGATAACAAACCATCCTGCAAAACAGGCTAAGCAATTCACTCCAGCCTCACAAGTCACAGTGGAGATCACAAACATGACTGATGAAGTGTATGGGTCACATTAATATCAGACCTGCTCCCTCCAAGGTCAGCAAAAGACATAAGTACCACAGCACAGAGCTGGTAGCAAAGGCTAGGTTTTAAGCTCAATTTTCTGCAGTCAGTCATTCTTAAAACCAGCCATCAGTCCCACAGAGATGATAAGCATGTAACAAGTCACGTAACACAAAATGAAAAGGTTTTCACAACATCTCACAGTGTGCTGCAATTTCAGTGTTAGACCTGCAGTGTTTTGGCCACCTCTGTGGTTGCAATCTGTCTTTGCACTGATTAGAGGGAAGGTATTAAAAATAAAAAGTCATAAAATGAGACTATGTGACTCAAATACAAGGACACAAAAAAATCAAGCTGAAGAACAAGACTTCACTATTAAGTTGCTAAGCTTGAAATCCAAGTTAGCAGCTACAGCCTGCCCCCACCAGCAGCCCCCTCCTTGGCCCAGAGGAAAATGTTTTCCCCTCCTTTCACAGGAGGGCCCAGAAAAACTTTCTTCTTTGGGTTCCAGAACCAAAATCCCACACATATTAAGCACCACGGCACATCTTCCCGCCCCTCACCATGTACCTACCTTCCTCAAGCGATAGACTCCCACCTCAGCAGCACCTCCAACACAATCACTACCCACAATGCCTCCTCCCCTGCCCAGCTGTGGCTTTCACATCAGGCTTCAAATTGACTACTTGGCTACAGCTGTGGCAAGGTAATGAGGTCCTTTATTAACCCTTCCAAGATCTGCTCTCAGTGTGTTGTTTTTTTGTTTTTGTTTTTGGTTTTTTTTTTTCAAGCAGTCAGCTGTAGTGCTCCTTTGCAGGTCAAGTAGCCTTAAAAGTGTTTGTTCCTTCCCTTTGTAGAGAATGAACTCAATGTCAATAAAGCCTCTTTTGCTTTGCTATCCAGGTGGGATAACAGAAACCCCTCCTGGAGCTCAGTCTCTACCCTGGGTTTTTTTCCATCACCAAAATGTAAATCCATCAGAGTGAAGTCTCTCACCAAAACTGTTCAGTGCAGAGGCTGCTCTGACAGAGCCCCCGAGTCAGGGGCTGAAACCTAATGGGTTTCCCGACAGCATCCATCCCTTCTTCACAGCACTACCTCCAGCAGCCACTGCCTTCATCAGCTCACTCTTCATCAGATGCCAAGACCGTCGTGTCTTGGGAAGGAACAGTCTGAAATGATCTTCTGTTTCCTTGGCTCCTTGGAGGCCACTAAGCAGAATTTCATTTCAGCATTATCAAATTGAACTACTTAGATCACTTCGGTTATTTTCTTCTTGCCCTGTGTCATTTCCCCCTTGGGACCAAAATGCCTTTGTGCCAAATTGCAAAGCTCCTAAATGCCCTCACAACACCGAGTTGCTGCTCTCTGCTCCCAAGCCAGCCAGAGGAGCAGGCTGCACAAGATAATCAATGCCTGGATGTGATTGGCACACAAATGAGGAACTCAAGTGATAAGAAGGATATGGAGAAAAAGGGTATTTTGCTGAGTTTGCAGCCCCAGTAAAACCTTTTTCTTTTTTTTTTCTGTCGAAAGTTCACATCAGAAATTGGTCCATTCTGTCCATCAGTTAGGAATAACTGCGGACTTCTTGGTGATGCTAATTAAGACCTCATACAACAGCATCCAGGAGAAACACTGTATATCTCCAGGTAGCCAACAAATGAGTGTTGTTTGGCTCATCACCTCTCAGCTTGACTGCAATGCCTAGACATGGAGCTTTGAACACACAAGATCCTTTAGCTGGTACAGAACACTGCAACCCTTATCTTAGGTGATGTCACAGCCATAGACATACCCCATTTGCTCACTGTCTTCTGCTGGCTCCTCAGGCAGCGTAATGTCCAGTGTGCAGTCGCAGTGCTTGGTTTTACATTTATGTTCAAATAAGCCTGGACACAAGAAATCTAAAAGGCTGCTCAGCACCTTCAGTACTACAGTGCAATGCAGCTGTCTGTCACGAGGGAAAAGGCATCTGGGAGGAAACATCCCTTCTCAGTGGCCAGGCCAGAACTGTGGAATAAACCCACTGGGCAGGACAATCTTCATAAACACACATACACCAGGCACACACAGGCAGGTAAAATACTAATGCCATAAAGTTGCAAAGCCAGAGAATTGCATCCAGTGCACATACTATATTTCTTTGGCCTTGCCTTTTTTATGTCACAACAAAAATGCTCAGGTGTCTATATTTCAAAATAAAAAATATCCACTGCAAACACTTGTCTCCAAAGGAGGAGCACAAATATTAGGACACACCAGAGTTGCTCACTACACTGCTGAGCATCCTCTGGAAGGAGGTGGTGCAGTCTCTCACTCCACACATTTACTACATGCCCCTGGATGGTTCCCACGTAGGACATGAGTACAGGACATTTCACCTCTGGAGACAAGTTAGGAGGGGCCTTCTCACAGCCGTCTACTGTGAGAAGTTAATTGTCATTTGACTCTCAAGACTGTGATTAAGATCCCTCATCACAGTGATGAAGACTATGACAGTCACTCTGTTTGTGCCTGCTGTGGTGGTAGAGCAAACCACACTACACCTCTCTTTCCATCCTTTCCTTCTCTTTTGGCAAGTTCTGCAGCAGAAGCAGTGAATTTACTCTAACAAAGCTTATCCATGGCAACACAGGCTGTTGTAGAGAGATTGGCTCCACTTCCCCGCCCCCACTTCCAGCACTCCATCAGGCTGAGAACACTTCTGGGCAGCTACCGCTGAAGTTTCTTCCAAACATGAGTTTAATTTGTGTTGAACATGACATAAGCCCCCAACTGCAGCTGACCTGCTAGCATCCAGCTTATTTGTAGCTGAATAAGCAAAACAACCTTTTACTTTCTACCTATTAGGTCAGTGACATTGATTTCCTCAGACTGTGATGGCTGCAGATCTTTACACACGGAAAAGGGAGAGTTGAAAGTGTAGAAGTTGTTCACGGAGCTGCTGCGTGCCATGGGAAGTGGAGACTGGAGGTTGCTTTCTTTTTCACAGGTCTGCATGATGGGCCAGTCCTGCATTAAGACCCTGGTTCCCAGCTGTCTACAGCTATTCATGTTTTCTCAAGACCCATTATCCAGGGTCAACAAAGATGAATAATTAAGTCAGAGGGATGCACTAGGACTTGTGGAGGTGACATTTGGAATATCAGCAGAAGAAGAGAGTGTTGCGACTTTTTTTCATGTTCAGAGGTCTGCTCCTCTTAGCATCAAGCCCTTGGTCCATTTGCTGTTGTCACAATCAGTAATGTCATTAGCAGCTTCTGCGCTCCAAGGATGCGGATGGCACTAAGTGGCCTCAAACAGATTCTAGACCACGGCTTGGCTATGAACTGCCCCAGCCAAAAACACAAGGCACTCAAGACACCGTCCTCTCCCAATGCTCCAGTGTGAGTGGACTCCACACGAGTCAAGTCCTCCTGGATATGAGGCTGTAGGTTCACAGTCAAATGAGCACTTGAGGCAGCAACATCAGAAAGACTCTTCTCCACATACACCCTTCAACTCCACAGCTTTGTGTTCTCCAGACGGAAAGAACAGACCTGATGGCAGAGCCAGGGAGATACCCTCAGAGGTGCCAAATAGTCTCACTGTAAGAAAGGTCCTAGTGCCTGAAGCATGTATTAGAGACCAGTAAGCACATCAGATATCCTCTGTTAACTGTTTCTCAAGAAAAGTCTTCAAAGTAGGTTAGTATTACAAAGGCACCAAAGAAACCTTTAATCATGATAGCAACTATTAGTTTGGGCCAGGTCAGTGAAATTGGTTTATTATATGCTGCTCTTCAGATGCACTCTGCCTCTATACTTAGAAAATGTCAATTAGGTTATGGACATGGAGATTTCATCCCTCTCCTGGTAGCTGGCACATCCTTTCTGCATTTCAATTTGTTGGCTCACTTTCTTATGTGAAATTCAGCAGAAAAGGGGCATGCAGTTCTCCTTGGAAAGCTATTGGTCAGACAGGGAGAACAGAAACTGCCTTTAATTGCCCAGGAGAGTGTCTGAGCTGGACCTCAGTAGCCAGCCTTGGCCTGGGGAACTCAGGGGAGCTGTAAGATACACGGTTACGAGGCAGATACCATTTTGCATAGTGCTGGGGGACTACCTTCAACTTAAGGAGATGGCCATCCTGTAAAATCCGTAGCATTTATGGCATTTTGACATTAAAGAGCAAAGCCCAGAACACTCACTTAGGATTATGAGAGCAGACTTCACACACATCTTCACACACTATTGCCCAGGGAAGCTTGTCCCACCAGTTCATCGGAGTCACCCTTGTGTTAGTGGACACAGAGGGAATATCCCTTCCATGAACTCCCTGTCTCACTGTACCTTTTCTTTTCACAAGTCTGGAGGAACCATAGATAGTCACAATGTGGGATGGTTCAACACTGAAAGGAAGTTGGTTTCGATGTCCTTTCCCACTTAATTCTCTGCAACGGTCATCGTGCTGACCCCAGCCCTTACGACTGCTGCAACTGAACATCACTTCTCCAGCCCCAGGGTTCAGACTAGAGGTCCTGACACTTCACACACAGCTGATGATCACTGTGACGGAGGGACGCAAGGATAGGCAGCTGCTCATGCTATGAGATAGCTCCAAGATATGGAGCTAAAAATAACAACAGCTCCCTGAGAAATAATGCCAAGGCTTGCCATAGCTTGGGAATGTAGACCTAGACATGGTGTGGATTTGAGAACAATTTTAGTACATGCTCCCCAGTTCTCAGCACTTTCGACCTGCTTTGAGCACTAACTGTGTTTCTATGCTCCCTGCTTACACCGTGCAGGATTACCGGGTGAACATCTTCCTGCGACAGCAGTGGAATGACCCACGGCTGGCATACAATGAATATCCTGATGACTCTTTGGACCTGGACCCCTCTATGTTGGACTCCATCTGGAAGCCTGACTTATTCTTTGCTAATGAGAAAGGGGCCCATTTCCATGAGATTACCACAGACAACAAACTTCTGAGGATCTCCAGGAATGGCAATGTGCTCTACAGCATCAGGTGAGGTGACTTAATGTTAATGGGGAGAGCTTCACCAAGGTGGGGGAGGGCAGAGCTAAATCCCCACTGTTCAAGCTTAAAATGAGAAAGTGGTGACTTTGAGCATGCTGCTGGATAAAAGAAATTGAGGTGGTTTAAGTGGGAAAGCTTCCAATTAACAGTGTCATAACAACATGGTGGGAAGGGACCTCTGGAGGTCTCCCATGCAAATACCTCCTGATGATTGACAACAGTAGCTCAGGTTAGCTGTGGCTTTGGCCAAATTGAAATGCTCCATGGATGGAGATCCCACAACTGCTGTGGGCAGCCTGTGCCAGTGTTTCATCCTCCTTTTGGGACAGATTCCTCTGCACAAAAATCACTGAAAAGTGAAACACATCCTTATTTCCCTGACCAATATAGTTTCAAATATTTTTGAGATAAATATCACTATAGAAGCTAAAAGGAAGGAAAAGGTCATTAACCAGCTCCTTCTTCTGGACCTTTATATCCAACATTCACCTGTTCTTAAGAGCAGTGAGGTATACAGTTCCCTGTTTGCATGTCTGAGCACGTCCTTGTGGGAGCAGAGTAATGGGCTGTAAGTGAATGTCTTTCTCCAGCTGCCCCAAGAAGAAGAGGTTGGCAAAAGTGTGGAATCCTTCTGAGAAAGTGCCACCAGCTACCTGAGCTTCAAGTCCTAATTTTGCAGTAGTAGCTTCCCTTTAAAAGAAAGCATACAAAACACCGTCATTTTTCTTCACGATTAGATATGAAGATGCCCATTCAAAAGGAATGGGCAGCCTGGCAGTGCTCTGTCACACACCAGTGAAGAGCTGGAGATGGATACAAATTTCCTGTGCCTCATGCCTCCTTCCAGAAGTCAGGATCTTGCAGTTGGATGGTGCTTTCAAAAGACATGGAGACTGCACACCATGGGCTGGGCTGCCTCTGGGACAGCAGAGACCACTGCATAGCTGGGGGCATTTCCACACCCCCAGGCAGCTCTGTCCTCAAGACCTGCTAAGACACAATTATGCCTGGGAAATTTATTTTTCAGAAACAGTTTTATTTGCAGAAGGGAGAGGGGAAAAAAATGAGTGAGAAAGGGAGGATGTGAAACATCTCTTTACATCAGTAGTTGAATCCATGTTGGAGCAGAAGGATGTGGGTCCTTCAGCCAAATGGTCGCCACTCACTGCTGCTTCTGCAACAGGCAGAAAAGTGATAACCAGGAAAGTGTTAGCCAAAGCATATGGAGATCAAGGGTTGGTCTAGGAAGGAATCTAGCTCATCTCGACTTTTCTCAGTCCGAGGACTTCTGCTCCTCACCAGTAGATTCCTTAAGATTTCCCTAGTGTAAAATTACTACAGATATTATACTAACACAAGCCTACAACCAGTTTTAGTACATGAAAATTAGTAGAAGCCCATGAAAAACTGTGTTTTGAAAGCTGCAGCTTTTACAGTCAAAAAATTAGGGAAACTGCTAAGTAGAGCTCCATGGCTTTGTCTCAGCGTAACTCTTCCCATTTATCCCTTTATCACCAGATTCCAGAATCCATCAGTGCAGCTGAACTAATTGCACTGAATTTCCTATGGGAAATCAATCCAATCCTTCACCTTCACTTCACTTCCAAACCCACTTTTTATTTTAAACTGGTGAAATTAAGATCAAACTTTGTGAGCTTAAAGAGGGAAAGTTTAACTTTGTCTCGAAGACTTCTTCACCTCATGTATAACGTAAATTTGCTTAAGGTACGCACACCCCATCTCACACTGCAGCTCCCAGTGGCAGCCATGGGGAAGAAAACGCAGCCTGAAGCTGTCAAATGGAAAATAAACAGCTTAATTCTGCGACATAGACAGTCTCCATCAAACATCAAGGTGGTTCCAGTCCACAGACCAGATCCCTGATGGCCAAAACAGTAAGAGGATTGCCATATCTGTTGGGTGAATGTGGAAACTTTACATTTCCTAATTTCTAGAAACAGGCAGCTAGTAAGACTGCCACCAGTATCTTGGCAGTGAGCATGGCAGAGTTTTGCTCCAGATGGGTTTTGAGGAGCACAGAGGAGGAATAATGGGTCACCCTAGCCCTGGGGTTGCTCTGCAAAACAGAGCAATGACTCAGCAGGGGACATGGAGAAATGTGGCTGAGCTGATCACTGTTTTCAAGGCAAAAACTTGAAAACACTTCAGTTCTTGTTTCAAAAAAAAAGAATTTTCCTGTCTCCTCATCTCCTAATGAAAGTATAGGTTTCTTTTTAAGGATATTCTCCTATGAAAATCCAAAAGAGGACATGCATGATGGAAGAGCACAATGTAAATAGTTTCCAAGAGGAGAAATCATCTTTCCTTTCAAAAAAAAAACATTTCCATTTAAGTGCTCTGCCATTTTCTATCTGGCTCTTTGCTACTACTATTTCCATTGTCAAACTCCAGTCAAGGCGCTTACAAGAAGGTAGGCTTTGTCCCGTGGACCCAAAACTCAGCATGCTCGGCACTGAGTTCACCCAAAATCACCCTTGGAGATTTTACTTTCTGATCCCTTCTTAGCACACACTTGGCCGGTGTGTGCTCAGCATCTCATGACCTAATCACAGCCACACTCACCCCTGTTTCATATCTAGCATGTGAATATCTGGCAGACAGTTACAGTGAATTCTTCTCAAGGGGCTTGTCTGAAGATGCAACTGAAGGCTTATCTCTCTGATTTATCCGAGATGGAGTCCCCTGCCAGAGATGTGACGAGAAAAATGAAGTGAACAAAGGCTAGTGGTGACTCTCTTCTACCCAGGCGTTTGTTTAAACACAGAAAATGCTGTTGTTTTCATAAAAAGGAAACTTGAGCAGGTCGATTCTTTCTGTCACAACATCTTCTGTCCCCACATGCCTCTAAACTCAAGCAGAGAATTTCTTCCAACTCAAGGATTTAAGTTAAAATATCTTTCCCTCCTGCTAAGTTTCTTGTAGGTCTGGTGATAGAAAAATTCAATTCCTGTCCCCCAGGAAATTCTGCTATTTCTATATCAAGGTAAAAAGCTGAAAAATCTAAACACTTCAGGGAGCAGCGTTTTCAGCATTATCAAACAAAATAACACAAGTCTAGCTATCTGAATCAAATAATTTAATATCAGCTGGTTGAACCAAACAAACATTTTGAGCACAGATCATGATATAGGGCAGCACAGCAATATACCACAGAAAATGCAGCCTGCACCAAGTGGAAAATAGAGCTTGAGAGACAAAAGTGAAGTTCTCAGGGGGCACTGCAGGAATTCAGGAAGATATAGAGATTCATACTGACTTACCACAGGGCATTTACCCTGCAGAAAATCCCACCAAAGTCCCTCTTTTCCCCCATAGCAAAGTGTGATCTTGACCAAAGCTCTTTTTTTTTTTCCCTGGCTCAGAAATGTTCTGTTCAAAGATTTCCAAACAGTCCCAGTCTCTAGAAACGTATCTGGGGGGTTCAGAGGATGAGTTTGCGCTTGCTGCTAATCCAGACTGGTATGAACCTGAGGCAAGAAATGACAACAGAAGCAGCAAAACTGTTTGGTGTGGGAGCTCTTTGTTCTGCACAGTCCAAAACAACATTGCAATGAAACGCCACCTGCAGCAGGAGAATCTGCCGGGAATTGTATCACAGACCCAAATGTTTGACATTTCTGATGCTTTCCCACACAACGTGTGAAAAGACAGGCAGGGAAGAGGTGAATGATCAGTCGTTCCCCCCAGCACGCCAGTGTGTGTTGGGCAAGGTACCAGTCTGTTTGCAACATTGGGTGTCCCAGAGGCTTCACCCTCTCATCAGTGCCACAAACCACTTGGCATTCTCCTGTGCTGTCTTCTCTCCTCAGAATCACATTGACTCTGGCCTGCCCCATGGACTTGAAGAACTTCCCCATGGACGTACAGACGTGCATCATGCAGTTAGAAAGCTGTGAGTCCTGTGCACATCTGTTTTGGAGAGGAAGCAATGTCTTTTCCCCCTCCCTCCCCTCTGCCATCTCCCTCCCCAGCTGTCACCCATTCCCAGTTCAGCCTTCACTGGAGGCTTGCTTGAGAACCACTCGCTCAGGATTTTCCATTCATTCAGTACGTGACATTTCCTAGAGAAGCCAAACCTTAAAAGATCTCATGAGAGGAGCCCTGCCTTGCTTGTATTTGCATTGGCCTTTCACTTTGGAGGAGAAAGGTGAAAGTGCTTTCAGCTGCAAATGAGATTTTTTTCTCTCTGGATGAACATTTGGCCCCTTGTACATGTTGCTTATCCCAAAGGAGGGAAAGACAATGAACAACTTCATTCAGAGAAAGAGGTCAAGTCTGAAAAAAATGGCAAAGCAGCTCAACAAGTCAAATTCAAGAAAAAATGTGATTTACTGCAGACAATTCATTGTGCACCATCCCAGCTCCAGCACAGCCTGGCTTTTACCATATGCATAAACAGTTCGCCTCAACCCAAATCCCATCCATTAGAGCACAGTCAAGGAGGGCCAGGATAAATCCCTGCTTCCAAGCGTAGCTCTCTTCTACAAATCTGACCTTTCCACATCAGTATTTAATATGTTTCACATGGTATTTGTCTCCTCCTCTCAACAGTTGGCTACACAATGAATGATCTCATATTTGAGTGGCAAGAAAAAGGAGCCGTGCAAGTTGCTGACGGGCTGACATTGCCTCAGTTTATCCTCAAAGAAGAAAAAGACTTGAGATACTGCACAAAGCACTACAACACAGGTCAGTGCTGTTTACCCTTAGCTGCTGGGTTCATTAGAGAAGAATCCAGGACTGTGAGTTTGCCAGAGTCTCTTGCTATGTCTGATGACGTTCTGGTGATATCAGTCTTGTCCTACACAGCTAGGGACAACATATATATAAATACACATAAATATGTTGCCAGTAAACATGCACATGTATAGTGAATAAAAAGCTAATAGACACAAGTGTGTGGAACCCTCTTGTACCCAGAAACATCTGCATCTGTTCAAGGGTGTTTGGTCTGTACCTTCTCTCCCAACATCTTTGACACAAGGGAGCAGGTGAAATTTAAGCAACAAAGGACATACTGCCAAAAGCTTTCTTTTCTATGTTGATGTTGTACATTCGTATTTCAGACCTGGGCAACAGCTGTTAATTTCCTCCTCTAACAAAACTATGGCTCTGGGCAATGCAAGGCAAGTCCCCAGACAATAGCTGAAAACAGGAGGCTGACGGTGCCTTATCAGTAATCTTCCATGTATCTCCCATCATTCTCAGGCAAGTTCACCTGTATAGAAGCTCGTTTCCACCTGGAGCGGCAGATGGGCTATTACTTGATCCAGATGTACATTCCCAGCCTCCTTATTGTCATTCTGTCCTGGATCTCCTTCTGGATCAATATGGATGCTGCACCTGCTCGCGTTGGCCTGGGGATTACCACAGTGCTCACTATGACCACGCAGAGCTCTGGTTCCCGAGCATCACTGCCCAAGGTAGGGAACACACTTACCTTCCCAAAGGGGCAAAATGTGCGCTTTCTGGGGACAGCACGTAAGTCAGCACACAGACCCTCCTGCTCAGCATAAGAGACATTCTGTTGCCGTTGCACTATTCTGGTTTAAGGGCAAGAACAACAAATTCCAGACTCCTCCTGCAAAAATTTTAGCAGAGTTTCTACGACTAGTAGCAAAACTTTCACTAAGATTCAGCACTTACCCTGAGATCCACCATAGCTCCCAGCAGCCAGGAGCTCTGTACCTTACAAACCCCTACTACAACCACGCATGGATATGCACTCTACATTCTAGCTTTTTACTCACTTGCCCATCATGCTTTTATAATAGTACTGAATTTCCCTGTTATGAAGGGCTTCTGGTGTGACCAGATTGGATTACTGTTTTCCTTGCATATAAACCATCGCCATCAAGACCTGGATAAATTAAAAACTATGGAATCATTGCCACTTCAGAGCCCAGGAGCAATTTCAGTGGCCTGACAATACATTCATGTTAAATGAGCTAGATTTTGATATCCAAGATCTGATGTCAACTGTATCATGGCTTCACCAACTCCTTCCAAAGACCTTGGGAGTACCACATAAAATGGTAAGCAAAAAGTCATTTGGGTGAAGAAGCCACTTCATCTCAGTCTCTCTCTCTGACTCCTAGGTGTCCTATGTGAAGGCCATAGACATCTGGATGGCTGTGTGCTTGCTGTTTGTGTTCTCCGCACTTCTGGAGTACGCTGCTGTCAACTTCGTGTCTCGGCAGCACAAAGAACTGCTCAGGTTCAGAAGGAAGAGGAGGCATCATAAGGTAATACATAAAGCATGAAGGACATGGCTGAAATCTGTCTCAGCAGAACATCACTACATGGTCAACTGAACAAAGCCACTAGCTCCCAGGGAAGTCCTCAGTGTGTGGTCAGATGTTAAGGAAGGTCACACATCAAAAAGCAGGGCTACCTCAATGAATTGTGTCTCTTCTAACAGTCTACTGACCCCAGGAGTCTCACAAGCTGGTTTCTGTTAGCCAGCCAAGTGGTCTAAGCCAAAAGGGTTGTTCCCAACAGAACAATTTCCACACAGCAATGTTGTGGTCTGAGTTCTCTTCAGAAGACACAGGGAGGGCTGGGGGGAGGCAGGCAGGGAGGTGTGAGACATGTCTATCGGAGAACAGCATCCCCCAACAAGATAGCCTACATTAGCCCAGAGGTAAGTGACAACTCTTTTGTCTCTGTCATCTCTGTGTTCTAAAGCATCTGCTTCTCAGACAGACTGCAAATTCCTCTTGGAAGGAAAGAGCATTTTTCTCAGCCTTATCCTCACTCTGTGCTTATTCATCATGACTGGCGCCAACCCAAGCATGCGTGCATCACATAGATACGCGTCCCCGGCGGCCTGGACCCTACCAGCTTTTAGGCTGAGGAACCACAGCAAAGATTTCACCTCACAGGATGCTCTAGAAAGAAACAGAAATGTGACAGTCTTGCCTTAAGATCAAAGGCACTTTAAAATCGCCCATAATTAACTAGTAGAATCAGGTAGGTGGTATCAAATTTTCAGCACCAGGCCTGAGAGGCTGCTCTCAAGCCAGCATTAAAAAAAAAAAAATTGCTAAGAAATAAAAAACATAGAAAATTTTGCTGATGGGAATCTCAAGATAGCCCCTAGGAGAGCACTAAGGTCTGCCTAAAATATTCCTCATAGGTATTTTTCTACCCCCTATTTTAAAGAGCCCGCCATGATCCATCCATTCAGAGACTTCCCATTCCATTGCTTCCCTGTCCCTGCCATTAAAAGTCTTTCCCAGAGTCTAACCTGTCCTACAGCAGCTCACAGTGTGTGCCTGGAGAACTGCCACCACTCGAGGAGACAGCAGGGACTAAGGTGCAGGAATCCCTGTCTCTTGGAAGATTTCCCTCTCTCTGCTTCAGTTGTCCTATCTGCAAAACAGGAGATAATTGTTCACTTGTCCCCAACCCAGTCAGGACCAGGGATGAAGGCTGTTGGACAAATATAAGGGAAAAGAAGTAACAGTTGACACCATCATCACCCATTGATTTCGTCAGGCCAGAGCGAGACCCTGCCATCTCAAAATCAACTGGGGCTGTTCTAAACCCACCCAACATGGGTGCCTCATAGTGCTTTTATCTCTTATTCCAGATTAAAGCATCCTGTCTCTGGATCTATGCTGTTGTATGCAGATCGCTTGATTGATAAAACAATAAGGAGAAAAAAGCCACTAATATATAGATGAGTTTAGAAGATACTTGCCAGAGATGTTCCACTGAACACAAGGCTGCTATTACAATCCCTGCCCAATCTCACAGCAATTTAATTGGAACGAAGCATAAACAAAAACACTTGCAAAAGCCAAATGAACAAAGTTTGCAGGCTCATCAGAAAACTAGGAGCCGACTGCAAATATGCAAATGGGTTAGTGCAGCTGCCAAAGCAGCTAATTGCCCTGTCCTGATGTCCCGACTTGTCCGGGTAGGTCTGCCTGGTTTAGGTATGACGTGCCAGACTGAAAACAAGTGAGATGTTGCAGTGGTCCATGCTGATGGAGGCAGCTGGGGAGGGGACCAGCCTGTGACCACATTTATTAGGTCTGCCCAGATCAAATCCTACTCACCATTCTTCACAGCTCAATGCGCTGGACAATGTGCCATGGTCTGGCATTAACACAAGTGAATCCAGACACATCTGTTTCTTACTTTCCTCAGAGTTAAATGCAAGGTGCTACCTTATTCTCATCATTAAGAGTCTTTCTTCCTCTCCAAAAAACCAAAAATCAAATCAATGAATATCTGTTGCCAGGTTTCAATTGGCCATTTCCATTTCTGACCCACCTCGTACCTCCTCCCCTCTGGAAGAAGGGGAAGAACTCAACTGGAAAGATCAGTGAGACAGCTCTCTCCGAACCCATGACTCTGTATTTACTGAGGCAGACAGGTCCTAGAATGAGGAGATGTAGGGATTGTGATGGCTAGGGAGAATTACTGTCCCTTCGAGGTACGGACCAGTCTGGTTAACACGACACCATCATCAGACCCACTTAGAGCCTCTTTGGAGACCCAGCCAAAGGAGGCTGGCCCAGCGAGGCTGGTGATGCCTTTGCCCTTCTCCTTTGTTACAGCACCTGGAAAAAGGCACCATCAGCTCCTCTGTCCTGGGTACGGCACTTACTCCCAGTGCCTCCTCTGCAGTGCAGGTTCTGGCTGCCTGAAAAGTAGAACATCTGCATCAGCTATCATCAGAAAATCAGAATTAGCTGAAAAATTCTCTCCAAGAGAACCAAGAGAAGAGTTTCTATGAACCTTGACTCCTAGCTCACAAAGTGGCTCTTACTAGATGTTCAGCACTTAGTCTCGCCCAGCCCTGAGAGCAGGTGGCTCCTAATTTTTCGTGCCTCAGTTTCCCTGACTGGTGCCCTTCTCCCTCACAAAGGTATTGTTAGGAGGCAAAGACGTTTAAGGATTGTTCAGCCCCAGATGTCAGGGACCAGAGATACACGAAGGGGATGCAACCAAAGCAGGGAAGAACTGTCCAAAAACCTGCAAATTCGTGTCAGCCGGGACTCTGACCTACCAGTGGGCTTATTTGTCCATGTCAGCAGACAAATAAGCCCGCTAGTAGGTCATACAACTCACCAGCTCCCAAAAAAACCCATGAAACAGAGAAAGTTAATTTTATTTGGGTTGTTTCGCTTTGCTCAGATATGCCAGCGTGCTCTCCCTCCTGCTTCTCTGCCCCACCCCCAGCACAGAGCCTCCATCCCACACAGCTGCCTGTTTGACACTGAGGCCATCCAGCAAAGACCCTCTGTGAAGATGGGAAGGGGCAGCAGGACATGTCGGGCAGGGGTTTACGAGGGAGGGGGCCAGTAGGTCAGTGCTGGGGACACAGGTCAGTGTTGGGGGACACAGTGTGGCTCAGCCTCTCTGACAGATAGTTAGTGCCATCGGTCTAACAATCAGCCTCAGTGACCTATAGTCAAGAAATTTGGGTTTCTGACCCTGCCTCTGCCACTCACTGGTGTATTATTTTGGCCAAATTTGGTTTTCCCTGTGATTACCATCCCCGTGTTTGATAAAATAGGGCTAAATCATTCTGAGAAGCCTGAATCAAAAAAAACAGCAATAGCGTTTGCTTTTAGACTGAAGAATAAATTTTTTCTTGCTCAATAACTGGAATTAGCACCAGCTGCCATGTCTTACTGCTGACCCACAGAAGGGCACTTCTGTTCCTCACCTGGAAGATGGGTTTTGGGGAGGGGCTGCAGGGCTTGAGGGGGTCCAGCGGGCAGGAGAGCTGGGGGCTGGTTGCACGTTGTCTGCAGAGGTCTTTTGCTGGAGGGGTCCGGGTGCCTGCGCATCCATGTAACTCTGCGGGGAGTCTCGCGCTGCGGCTTCGAGTGCATGAGTTACATGGAGCCCACTCCTTCTGGGCGAGCTGAGAGAGCACAGGCAAAGCAAAGAAGGTGCTGACAGGAGTGGGGACGGGAGGGAGAGGCAGAAGCAAAACAGGGGATGCAACTGGAAAAATGCCCTCAGTACCATAAACCCTTTGAGTTACATCAAAGACACGGGCGGGGTGGGAGTCGGTCCTGTTCTCCATGGGGTGTCTGGATCCCCTGATTTGCATCTGTGCATCACACGGCTGGCACCCCTCTATAAGGCTGATCTCCCAAGCGCAGAGGGTTTGTCCAAGGGCAGCGAGGTCAGGGCGCAACAGAGGCGTCTTTCCCTTGCAGAGCAGGAAGCCGTCAGTGGAGAGCCTTATAGCGAGGGTGCATTGTCTATATCTCATTTTAAGTAGAGTCCCATGCTCAATCTGTTTCAGGAGGACGAAGCCAGCGAAGGCAGGTTCAACTTCACTGCCTACGGGATGGGACCAGCCTGCCTACAAGCCAAGGACGGCATCTCTGTCAAGGGCGCCAACAACAACAACACGGCCAACCCGGTCCCCCCGCCCTCCCGCTCCCCCGAGGAGATGCGGAAGCTCTTCATCCAGCGAGCCAAGAAGATCGACAAGATCTCACGCATCGGCTTCCCGATGGCGTTCCTCATCTTCAACATTTTCTACTGGATCATCTACAAGATCGTTCGCAGAGAGGATGTGCACAACCAGTGAGGGAAAGGGAGCAGCTGGGAGGGAGCAAGCGATCCTTTATATATGTGCAATAGCAATGCAGCAATGCATGAATTTAAGAATGTGGCAATATCTACTAAAAAAAAAAACAAAACAAAACAAAAAAAAAGGGAAGGGGGGGCTGGGAGGGACTTTTAATCATGTGAACTGAGGATAACTGGCACAGGGAGAAGAAAAAAATCTCTTGATCCAGGGATTGCAGGGTGGGGGTTAGTTTTAAAGCATAGGAAGGTTTGGGTTGCTCCAGCTGCAATCCAAGCAGTGTAATATATTAATATATATTCATGCTTAATTATAATGCAAACAGAAAACAATCCAAAAAAAAGATAAACAAAAAAAAAAATCCTTTTTTTAGCCTATTAACAGCTTAGATTCTCAAGTCACTGGAATGATTCATAATTCCATGTGCAGAAACGACCGCTATTACGCTTTATCTGACTTTTGCTATGGAAAGGCCATACCAGTCAAGCACGTGGGGCCAAAAAGCCCTAACAAAATGAAAAAAAACCCCAAGAAAATCATTCTATGCTTCTCTAGGTTTTGCACTTTGAAAACTGGATAGACGGGGAAACTTAAGAAAGAGGCTGTGGGTTATTGTTTACTTTATATATTTACTTTTTTTAGTCAAGAAAGAGGCTGTGGGTTATTGTTTACTTTATATATTTACTTTTTTTAGTCACGGGTTTGCCATTCAAACAGTTTGTGACTTTTGGATAGAGGAAAGCAAATACATTCTCTCTCTCATCCCCATCAGAGAGCATCCAATGGGAAACCCGAGAAGGACATCAGGGCCTCATCAGAAACCGCAGGTACCTTCTGTCCTTTTCAATGACCTGGTAGGATTTGAGTCCCAGGAGTCAGAAATACAATTCAGAACACTAGGAATGGTGAAGGATATATTTTTTTTTCCAAACCTCTTTCTGCCATGTGTGTTTACAATGGGGGGATGGAAGTGTTGGATGAGTTAAAACAGAAATTATATTTAAAATTTAGAGAAAATGGGCATATTCATGCCTTGTTGCGACAGGACCGGGCGAACGGCAATATTGTCGGGGGTGGGGGGGGGGGAGCAAGGTGTGTACAGAGAGAGGGGCTCTTATTTTCAGACATTTCATAGTAGTAATATTAATAGCGAAGCTGGGCCGATGGACCCAAACTCTATTTTTGTATCTATTTTGGTGCTGCATTTAGCTTTAACGTGGATGGGAAGATGGAGCAGGCTGCTTTGCCCCAGGGCAGGCTGACACAGTTTGGTGGGGATGGGGAAAGGGTGGGGAGGGAGGGGGGAATGGGTGAGCAAAGGGGTCTCCCTTTGGCCAAGTGGTAGCACAGGTTGGTATTGGCAGTTTGGATGGGGACACACACACACCAAAAGCCTCCAGGGTTTTTATTTGCAAGCCCAGCTCAGGGCTGGCATGGGCAAACCGAGGGCGATGTCCCACTTGCCTGGCTGGAATCCCAAGTGTAAGCTGGGTGGTTCAGTCGTGTTCGTTTGCACTTTAGTGACAGGGGTGAAAGAGAGAGTGAAGGAAGAGACAATCAGTCTGCACTGAAGCACTCGGGTCAGGTCTGGATTAGGCACTAAATGAAGGCAGAGAGACAAGCAGCACCCAAGGGGTGCTTCTGCTCTCCCCGTCTCCTGCTCAGGGCTGGACCACAGCTGACCGGGCTGCAGAGATGGTGCTTGCTCTGGGAACAGGCAGCTTCCCACTTGTAGAAGCTGCATCCCCCCAAGCAGCTGGAACAGCTCACAGCAAAGTGCCCTCCGGCACTGCCAGCTCCAGTCTGGCCCAGGTCAGCAGCATCCAAGCCTGGGATGGGAGGTGGGAGCCTACACTCAGCCGTGGGTGTCCCAACAGCAGTGATAGGAGAGGGCAGTGGAGCGCAGGGACCCGCAAGCTGCCCCAGCACAGGGTCGGTGCCAAGAAGAGGAAGCCCAGAGAAAGTACCAGGGCTCTCCTGGGCTGGGCAGAGGGACACCTATCTCCGAGGTTGCCAATTCAGCACCTTTCACCAGCACTAAATACACTTTATTTAAAAAAGAAAAAAGAAAAAAAAAAAAAAAGAAAAAGAAAGAAAGTATAAGAACAACAAGGAGAAAAAAAAAAAAGAAAAAATCATGATGGCCACTGCATGGACTATGGCAAACGGCAATATTTCCTAACGTTTGGCAAAGGCATCTAGCTTTCTGACTCCCTTTGCACTGCTGAGACAGGGAAAGGTCACGGGGTACCAGTGTGAACCAGTGCATCAGCCCCTTCCCCTTTCCGAAGACCTGCGGGCTGAGGATTTTTCCTTCCCATGGCAGACAGTGTTTTCTCGAGGAGGGAGATCTCAAGCTGTCGAGCTGAGCCGTTATTTGACACTGGGACAACATTCCCAGCCTTGGCCGGAGCCCAAACCCGCTGCTGGCTCTGGTTTCACTTGCTGAATTATTGAACCCTCTCCGCGTGCGCGCCGGCTGTGCCAGCCGCGGCGTGCGTGATCGCTTTAATCGGAGTGTCCTTGTCTGAGCCGAAAGAGCAAATCCAGGGAATTCCCCTCCCTGCCCAGCGGCAGGGCAGAGCCTTGGCAGCCCACACACCGCGGCTCCTCGCTCACACAGGGAACAACCGCAACTCGCTGACAGTTGGGAAAAAAAGCTCCTTCCTCGATGCCCAGACCTGGCTCTGAGGAGTCGGGCAATTCCATCCTGGTTCACATTTCTCAGTCTCTTCAGGCTCCCTGGGACGGCTCAGCAGGGCACAGCCAGCTGCAGGGCTGCAGGTTTCCTTCCTAACTGGAGTTGCCTGTAGGTTGTTAACAAACCCGTGCACCATCCTCCCACCCATGTGAGTTTTGATCCTACATCCCAAGGGCAAGACGAGAGCAAAGAAAAGGAACACATTCCCACCTCGCTTCATTCTGCTCCAGCTTGGAGAAGGACTGAAGAGGAATCCCATGTTCGTCTTAGATCTGCTGCTTGGAGATGCAGATAAGCTCGCAGTTACTGCTTCCCTGGAGCTCCAGCTTCACCTCTTGGCACTGAGGAAGGCCAGAGGAAGGTAAATTAGGGACTACAGATCATCAGAACGACACTTGCTTTTCCTGCTCGTACAGAAGCACTTCAGCTGCTAGAGGAGCCTGTGGGAGCTTAGGGACTGAAATCAGAATTACACACTTACCAGCCTGCCTTGGCATCCCATTCAGCTCTGCCAACCACTAGGCATGTTTGATGCTCACCATAAGCAGCGTTATTCTCTCTTCATTAAGCAGCCAGTTTCCATTCAGGCCATTTTCCAGCCCCAGGGCTGCCAGCACAGCCACAGCGAGCAGTGCTCACATCCCAACACCAAACACGCTGGGGTCTTGGCAGAGGTCTGACCGTGCCAAGATAGCCATCCTGCCAGACAGTTCCACCACGTACACAGGACCTTAGGCTGTCCCAGGAGCCCCTGGCAAGCCTGTGCAGTTCTCAAAATCAAACATTTTTCTCCATTTGTACTAGGCTGTGGTTAGTCTCTGTATTGTATGAGAACTTGCTTTGATAACCCATCTCATCTTCAAAGTAGGCTGTTTTAACAGTGCCAGCAATTATATTTATGAGTAAGAATGTCCAGGATTTGATATTGCAGGGTAGCTTCCAGGCACACTGATGGAATTTAACTCAGCAATTGTTAGCTCTTGTTAAGAACGAGGCTCAGAAGCAAAACCTGTGAGTAAGATAGACAGCAGTCGGTCTGGCAACAAAGAGAGAAAATAAGGTCCTAATTCACTTGGTCTCTTTGGAAAAACAGAGCTTTATTCCAAACAACATTATTTCCAGATGTTGCTGGAAACGTATCACCTCATGAGCGGGAATAATTTTTCCTGGTATATAAGTATAACTGTAGAAAAGAAAAGTAGCATAAAGTTACTGGTTTTTGGTCAGATAGACTATTTTTTCCCACTTTAATTCCTGATGAAAGTGTTTTTTCATCCAGGATCCCAATACCATGGCAATCAGAGAGGTGCTGAAGAGGGTCCAGGACAGACGGGTTCAGCACACGGTCTGTTACAGACCGCAGGGCTGAGCCTTGGCCCTGGCACAGCACCCGCTCGCCTTTAAACACCCGGGCAGGGTCATTCCCTTCGTGGGTCGGGTAGTGCCCTCGCTCCTCCTGTCCTAGAAGCCTTTGCTGCTCAGGGCTGGGGGACTTTGTTCCTAAAAGCATCAAACAATTTCTAATGCTGAACACTCTCACGTCTTGGGAACAGAAACTTTTTTTTTTTCTTTTCTCAGACCTTTCTGGAAGGTTTTTTTTTTCTTCTGCCCCTTCTGAAGATCTTTAATTTCAAGGCAAATCCAAGACAATTCAAATTACACTATTGGTTGTCCTTTATCCAGACTGTAATTTGAAGACTTTGCTTGGTTTCCTAATGCTGGTGGAAAAGAGATTAGAAGTATTTACAATATATATTTTTAAAAAAGAAAGGAACAGATGAAAGGAGAAAAGGCTATTTTAAATGGTACCATATTTTTCACAGATTTTATACAATCATATTTTTGTACTGTACTACCATTCCTTAATAAAACATAGTTCTTATCCCTGTGCCAAAAACAGACAATCTCTTTCAATGCCCCATTCCTTACTCCAAAACCTTGCTACCAGCAGCAGTGAATAACGCAATATGGACCCTTCTCCCTCAAAAGCCAATCCTACCAGCACAGCTGCAGCTCTGGGGTCACTGCCTGCCAGCTGGACATCGTGCACCTCCTGTCTGGGGAACTGCAAGCAGCAGGTCCTGCCCTCCTGGAACATCCCACAGAGCTCAGTTCAGTGAAAGTAATATCTGATCCCTTCCCTGCTAGAAACCACCTGACTCTCTCCTGTCTACCTCTCAAGGGGAGATGTAAGGGGTATCTTGTGCTGCTCCTACTTCTCAACAGATTTCCACCATTTCTATGGAGAGAGTATACTGTTCAAGTAGAAAACTCAGATACATGATTGTTCTTGAGGGTGCTAGGATGGGCACTAAAGCAGAAGCTAATATTAATTCTAGCATCTTCAAAATTACTTCAGGTCCGTTAAGTCTTCCCATCTCCTCATCTACTTAACAATTATTTCTCAGTGGCAGTTGCACATCTCTCTTGCTCAAATAAATCTACACCATGAGTCTGTTCCCTTGTTCAAGTATATTGTGTTTTTCTGTGTTCATCTCCCTTCTTTCTCCACCTGAACTTGCATTTCTACGAAAATAAGTTCCTCAGCTCCGCAGTCTTTGAAGGACCTGGCACAGATGGGTGTCTTGGGAAATACAAGACAAAACACATGAAGAAAACCGTTCCTCCTAAACAGGCACAGTACAGTTACCAGGGAAGTGCTCCCATAGCAAAGCATGCGTGAAGAGGACTCCTGGGGAATAGGAGGGTGGCAAACAAGGTCTTTTTTAGCTGTGCTCTGTGTGAAAGCAAAGCAGCCTAAGTCAGAGGGAAGGCAGCCTTTTTGGCTATTATCCCTATAGGGCTCCATGTTTTCAGTGATAGCAGGTGTTTTGGAAATCAGGTTCTTCTATTCGCAGTGTCCTTCTACTGCGGTGTACAGCAGAGGGACCCAGAAGGTGTTGTGAACCAGGCAATGCATAAGGAGTTGCTGCACATTTTGCACAGGGTGTCTGCTCAGAGCTGCTCCAGGCTCCACCTGCAGCCCATGGGGAGATGCTGGTGCTTGCAGTAGGTGAGTCATTCTCCTCTGAGAACTGCTGGGATGAGCAGCCCTTGGGTGATACTCTCAGGTGATCCTACACTGAGGGGACACTGAAGTGCACAGCCTGGACTGGACATACTGGAGTTAGCCAAGTAATGACAAGTGTAGGCAATCCCAGCCTGCAATCTCCCACGCAGCAGGTGTCCCATGCACAGGAAGGCTGACCTTTTCCTTTGTAAGGTCTGCAGCTTTCCTGGTTCATTTCCACTCTCAGTCACATCATCATGTTATCCCAGCATCATGCTGCTGGCAAAGGACCAAAAGTCCTGGTACTATAACATGGTAGAGGACGCAAAGCATGTTGCAGTTTATAAATAGAGGGATGATTTCATCATCTAGCAGAGGAAATTACCAGTTAAATTGTCAAACAAAGATCATGGAATAGACTGGAAGACAAGGGGAAGGAAAAGCAATAGGAGAGGTTTGTTTGCATGTCACATCACTGTTTTCTCCTGGCATTCAAGGCAGACAGCGTTAACAGGTATGATGCAAGAGTCAAAGCTGGCAGCAGGAATTACGAGATTGTATTAAGTAATCATGACCATCAAGTCTAGCAAACCTCAGTTGCAGTCCTCATTCACTTTACTGCCAGGCTCCTGAGTATAAATTGTAATGAAGTCTTATCTTTGTGATATTCCTGCTCCTGGTCTATCATAGGCAGAGCACTGAAGCCTGTCCAGGGCTGGGCCAGCTCCCAGCAGCGCTAGAGATGGATAAACCAGGGTTTGACCCAGGCCATGCACATGTTGAGTGCATGCACCGAGAACAGATTCAGCACAAGGGGATGTTGGCTCTTCAGGAGAAGGCAGGAATGGCTTCGCACTGGCTTAACAATCCCATCAGCACTCAAAGCATCACTGCTGGAACTTGCAGGCTGTGCTTAGTGCTGCCACTACTCCTACCAACAGTAAGAAGCCAGCCACAAAAAGCACAAGGGAGAGGGATCTCAGCAGCTTCCCAACAGCAGTAGTTCTCAGCAAGGAAAGAAGATGCAAAACCCTACTCCCTGTTCCCAGCCTGAGGTTCAAGTATGTTGGTGCTTCCAATCATCCATCTTTCCCTGGGCATAGGGTGATGCCACCATGAACAAGACAACCTGGCTTGATATTAGGTTTTATTTATGGATTTGCCACTTGAATTGCTTAAGTAGCTTAAGCCAAACAAGAACACCCTTTTCACCTACACAAGGAACTTGGCTGAGCCTGGCTGGGGCATAAGGCACCATCATTAACTACATGGTTTGGCTCAGAGCTGCAAGTGTGTCATTGCTATGGCAGGTGAGTCAAGCTTGGCAGAAGCAGGGACAGGCAGAGATGGCCTGGAGCTGCCAGGTTTAATGGGCAGAGAGCTCAGGAGTGGCTTTTGGGGAGCCAGTCCCAGGAGTGTTAGCACTGTGGCAGGCTGAAATCACCTTCCTCAGTGGGTCTGTAGGAGGATATACCTGCCTTCTTGAGGCACTTGGCAATACTGAGGCACTGTTGGGTTCATTGCCAAAGACATGAATCAAGCTTTAGGCTACAGACCAGCTGAGCCAGCTGGCCTGGGTTGAGCACATCACAGAATTTGGGCACTAAATTACACCACCAGGTTCAAGCCTGAACCAACCTTGCAGTGAAGACACCCACACAGTCACACTTACATTGGAGGCCTGATAGTGGTGTTGCTGAAGTCAGCATTGCCCTGCTGTGGCCCTGCTGAGGTCAACAGGCTGCAACTTCCAACGATAGCAGAACTGGGGCTCGGGCTTCAGCGTTCCTTGCTTGATAACCTAATCCCCAAACACTGGCATTTATTGAATTAAAACTATGCAATATTGAGCAGATTGCGCCAAGGGCGGTGCCTTAGCCACCTCTCCTGGATATGCACTTAAACATTTTTAAAAGTATCCTCATCACAGTTGCTTGTGATGGGCTAAAGAACCAACACACAAGCCCCTGAGGAGCAGGGCCAGCTCTGGAGGTTGTGATGTGCCACAGATGGACATAACTGTGTTGTGACCACAGCTTCTAGGTCAGACCTGCTCCGCTCCTCTGAGGCTGCAGTGTTAGAAATACAGGAGTCCTAAAAGTTTAGCTCCCTACCCAAGAGTAGAGTGAGGGCAGCAATCAAAGAAGAGAAAGGAAGAGCAGATCAGGACTCATGTAAGGTGCAGGAGCTTGTAGTACTTACTATAGTGAGGAGTAAGTGCAGCCACAATTGCAACCCCAGCCCACGTAGTCCCCCTGGGAATTGAGGCTTTAAATACTGCTGTTTGTTCGTTGAGGGGTTGGGAAGAGAATTCATGAGGCTTGACTTGTCCCATGGAGGAAGAGGTGTGGTACAGCACGGGCAGCATCACCTTTGAAAACAAAGCTGAAGAAGCCAGAAAATAAAGGAAGGGGGAGCCTCTGTAACACAAGAATGGTGCTGGAAATGCATCTCACTAAACAACTGCACACTGAGGTGAGGGACACCAGTACCTCCTTCATATGCAGGTGTATAATGAACAATCCTGGCAAGTCTTCAATCAGGTGCATGCCTCTACTTGCCATCAATCCCATTTTTTAATCAGGAGAAACAGAAGTAAAAAAAAATTTAAAAGCCCACTAATAAGTTAGACTATTGTTAAATCCTCTCCTTATCATTTTAAGTAACCGTGGCCAGTGCTGTTGGTCACAGCAGTAGAGCTCAGCTCTACAGGAAACACTCAGCTAGAGGCTGGCCCAACAAAACCTTAGCAGAAGGGAACACAAGTTCCTTTACCTGATGCTTGCCTAGGCTAGGGAAACAGTTGAACAAGGGCTTTGAAACACTCTGCTCTGCCTTTGCCTACACTGAACTTGCACTGTTTCCTTTCTGTCCCCTCTTCCCAAACCTGTGTATGTTTCTGTCCAAAACACTTGTGTTCTTCCAATTCCAGGGTTAGATCAGAAGCAGTATGGACCAAGTTGACAAATCCCTATGTTAGCCTGCTCCAGGTGGAGACCTGTAAAAACAGCATCTTCACCCTCAGGTCGATGCCCTCTTCACAGTCCACCACCACTGAGCAGGGTTACTAGGCTTGACAGGGCAGTTGAAAGACACATGCATTTCAAAACCATAATTGGTAGATCATTCCTTAAATCAGGTCAAGACAGCAGGTTAATTTGGGGATCTGTTGGCTTTGGGAGTATCCAAAGTGAAATTTTCAGGAAATAATCATTAAGGTCCAAACAGTGATGTTATGTGAGAATTTGAGAGACAGGTACGCCATACATCTTCCCCTCACTGGGAAGGGCGATCCGTTGTGCTTGAACTCTGCTTTTGAGCTCCGTCCTGCTGCTCACTGCAACATCACTCCCTGCAACTGGTACAGTAGGTCAGGAGAGACAGGCCAATTCCAGAGATGTACGAGGTGACCAGACATGGACATTAAGGCACAAAGGCCAAGTGACTTAACTTGCCATATGCATTTGGAGTTGATTACCCTGAAAAATGCACCACCTGGAACATCTCGAGTCTACTGTGAGATGGAATTCCGACACAAAAAGATACATTTGTGTGGTTCCTGAGTCTGGCCATGACATACTGACAGCACCAGTCATGGCCAGAGCTCACCTCTTCTTTCATGGACTTGCTGAGCTGCAGGAGAGTGATGACTGGTTCAAAAGAAGTGGAAGAGAAGGCAATTGTGCTAAAGCCATTCACACGTGCATTTGAGATACAGCAAGACTTCAGTGAACCAAGAGATCTACAGAGACATGTAAAGATGAAGCAACACACTAAGGACTTCACCCAAAAATGGCCTGACATGCAAAGGTCACAGTGCATTTCATCGCAGTTTACCATCCCTGCAGCATTGGTGAACACCATTCTAGAAGCAGCCTCCGAATCCTGGAGATGCACAAGCCTGTCCCAAGCAGCTGTTTGGAACCACTCACAATCAAACAGCTGCCACAAGCAGGCAGAACATCGCTATGGACAGTGACATTTTATGGACTGTGTTGTCTACTCACATTCCACCACAATGTACAGCATATCATGCTTATTATATTAAAACTGAGATGAGGAGTAATTAAAAACTTACATGGAAGTGATATAAAAAAGGAGGGGAGAATGCAGGAATTCCTCCCTTCCAACTAAAAACGCACACCCATTTACATTGTTTTGTAAATGAATCTATCTTTAGAAGAAAAATAAAAATACTTAAGACATTTCTCTTCAGGACAACCATCGCACATTTGGTTTTACTTTGGAGGGGAGATGCACACACAGCAGGAATACTTTCTAATTGAAAGCATAAATAGAAGTAAGAACAGTTCAGCCCCTACACAGAGTGTTTTCCGTATGTCCTTGATAAACATTGTCTCAGTCTCCCAGAAGCATCCAACTCACTGGTCAATCCTCCAAAGAAATCTACTATCTAGGAAGAACACCTCCCCAAAAACTTTTGAAAAAATCCTATTAAGTAGTGGCATTATTTCATCCTATTTTCTGTATCTTCCATCTGTAAGCCATTTGCATGAAGAAAATCTTTGTTTCCAAAGCTTGGCTCATAAAGCTCATTTGTTCCCAAATACAACAGCGCCTTGATGCTGCTCACACCAGGGACAGCCAAGGGCTCTGACCAACAAGCTGGGCTGGGTTTAGCAACAGCAGCAGAAGACACCACCAGCTGCCCCATCCCTCTGCCAGCACCTGTCACCCCCAGAGAGGGCAATGCCCGTCACCCTCCACTCGAGCTCAAGGTAAAAACACAGCATTTACCAAGACAGACCAAGAGCTCAGCTGTGGGACAGACCCTTTCACAAAGGGGCAGGACAGACCACTGGAGATCATACCCTCTTGATACACCCATCAAGAGAGCCCATTTATCGACGCTCTTTTGTAGATACTAAATCTAAATTTGAACTACTTGGGCAACATTTTTTGTGTGTTTGTTAAAAACAAAAAAGATAATTCAGGATACAGATATTTTCTCAATCTTGTTCTCAATTGGGAGAGGACTGACAACAAGGCCAGAGCCTTTTCTTTTCATTCTTCAATCTCAGACCTCAGAAGGAAGCAGCGGCATTAAAACTGCCCCAGTTTAATCAGCTCTTTTAGGCACAGGAAAAAAAGGCAGCTGCTGATAAGAGGACAAAACTCATCTCCCCTTTAATTTCAAATAAGCTTCTTTGAAACAAGCATTGAAATAGTTCGCATTCACCTGTTTTCAGTTTTCTTCCTTGCAAGGTAGGTGCTAAAATATCAGCATCTCACAGGAGATAATCAGAAAAGTATTCACAGAGTGAGAATTAATCACTAGAGTTAACATAGGAAGGAAGAGTGAAGTGCTCCGAGTACCTCTACTGGTTCATTAACACCACAAGTCTGAAAGAAAGTAATGGAAAAAAGTCAATGCTTATTAATTTCCATGCTACTCTCCCCTCAGGAACAGAGGGGAGACTGCAGAAATACAGAATAAAAAGTGTGGTACCCCTGCTTAAAACTTAGGATGTAAAATTCTTCAAAGAGAATAAGCTAGCTTAATCATGAAGTGCTTACACATCTTCTCCCCACCCACCTTCAAAGGGACCTGTCTTTTCTGTATGAATTTATTATATATACATATCTATAAATATATACATACATAAAATTGGTATGGCCTTACACTCCATTTAAGGATATTTTGCTACATTGGTCAGAGTGCAAAGCAACTGCTTCCTTAAAAGCAGCATTTTTACATCATGATGAAATAAACCTGTAACAAACAATTTGCATGACCACACAGAAACAGTGGCAGATTATTTTTCTGGCTTGTAAAATAAATTTAAAACAGAAGTTCTATTTCAGCAGTTTGAAGATGGAATGTAAATTTTCTGCTGTTATATGTATATAAAAATATATTTATTGAATCATACATTCATGCCAATTCCAATAAAGAAAATAAAAGATTTTTCTGAAATCTTCTCCATGGATTTTTAGTGCCAGAGGTTCCATGCTGCAGCCCACACTACTGGTGCGTTTGTGTTAACGTATAATTTCAGGAAAATAAAGCAAAAGACCAGTTTTACTGTTAAGCCTTTTATTCTGAAGAATAAACTCTCCCATCTGTGATCTCCTGAGCTCCACTCCACAAAGGAATTCCTGCAGCAGCAGCATCATCAGGCCTGGAGCATGGAGAGGGCCACAGCATTCAGGCTCCTGAACTGTTCCTTGTTGTTTCAGACTCATGCAGGGCCAACAGCTCCCACAGCCAGCCTTCCTTTCAGAGGATTCAAAATCAAGGCCAGGCAGCAGAAGCAAGTTATCCACAAGTGCCATCAAGATCTGGTCTGTATAAGACACCTCTGAATTGCTCACGTCTCTCAGACAGCAGTGACAGGTACCCAAACAGAAAGTCCTGTTTATGTGGTCTTTACAATCTCCTGGATTTTAAAATCAGGCACAAACAAAGAGCAATACTTTCAGAGCCATACTATGCCTTATATTCTCATACGAAATGAAAATGATTCTGGCAAGGAGCTTAGCTGTTTGGGCCTAGGGTCCATATTAAAAAAAAAAAGGTATTTCATGCACCATTTTGCAAGCTAGGACACAGCATTACTTACACATGGCCTTAACATTCTTTGGTAGATGAACTGACCTTGGTGCAGACACTCAAAATGACATTTCAGAACATTAAAGAACTGCCACTCAGGCTGGATCTCAAAGATAGACACGATAAAGTATTTTTCCTTCCACAGCCAGGTGCTTTGTCAAGTTTGAAATAACTCAGTGTAACAGCAGATCCCGCTTGGCAAGCGGCATTTTGTGACAGAAAATAGAAGGGCAACTACCTATCCTTCAAATCTATTCTGAGAACATCACTCTAAATCTGCTGTCTTTAAGGAATGATGGAGTTTGAAAGCATTTTACTCAGTTGTTTCAGGTCTCATAGCCAGATAAGCTATTAACAAACCCCCTTGCCCCATCTTCCACACAAACACGCAAACAAGACTAGCAAGACCTTGGGAGAGCAGGTTCTCAAGTTACCAGCCAGGGTAAGAACTTTACTGCTGGGAAACGAAATAATCCCCGAGACAACTACTTCCTACCAAAGCACACAGCAACTAAGGGACTAACTGCTAGTGTGCCATGTGCTCTTAGCCCCAGACAGTGTGTAAAGAGAAACAATTAAAAACCACATTTTGTTCAAGATGATGTCCCTCCGAGGGATGCAGAATCAGCAGCTGCAGATACCAACTCCAAATCTTCATACCTGCACCCAGAGCCACCCTTCTCACCAAGGAAAGTAGCACCAGGTCTAAGGGACAATCCTCCCATGGGACAGCACTGAAGAATGTGTCTCATTCAGATTCAAATCAGAGCTTAGTAAACACAGTTGTTTAGCACGGAGGCTCAGTTTCCTATTCCAGGAATAAAGGCTCTCTGCAAAGTCCTACTCCCAACAGTGTGCTAACAACCTCCACACTTGCCTCTATGTGGCTAGTGTACATCCAGGACACTGGAGCTTCAGCTCTGAGCAAATTAATTTTTCAAGAGGAAAAAACCCACAAACCTGTAAAGAGGGCCCTACAGAACATGCAAGTGATCCCTGCCTGAACCTTCACAGAATGATAGAATGGTTTGGGTTGGAAGGGACCTCAAAGATCATCTAGTTCCAACCCCCCTGCCATGGGCAGGGAAACTCTCCACTACTCCAGGTTGCCCAAAGCCTCATCCAACCTGGCCTTGAACACTTCCAGGGATGGGGCATCCACAACTTCTCTGGGCAACCTGTTCCAGTGCCTCACCACCCTCACCTGCAGTCCTCAGACAAAAATTTCAGTTCAGCTTTACACAACAGCCCCATGGAAATCAGCTGGTACTTAAAAGCACTCCAGGAGTTTCTCCCTGCACAAGAAAAGGGGATAACTAAGCTTGGTTAATTGTGCAATGCACTTAACCAAAGAAAACGCAGCAAAGGCTTCCAGTTCTGGCTTGGGTGGTATGAAATATTACTGTAAATGAAACAGTCTTATTGCTACTTGTCTTAGACTACTAAGATCAGCCAGAAGAGGCCAGATCACACTTACCGTACATGAACTTCCCCCATGCTCTCAGAAGGGCAGATCATTAAGGTTTAAGGATCATTAAGGCTGTTCCTGACACTGTCCCTGTGGCTTGTGTGGCTGAGTGCAAAAGAAGCATATGACAGGTCTGACCAACTTTTCTCCACTTCCTACTCCCTGCAGAGTACTGACACATCAAGAGCACTTCAGCAAACACCACCTTGTTGTCTCAATGAAAGTAGAGGTGCTAGCATGGAGACACAGTCTTATTCATTTGAGACCTCTCTGTAGCATTCCTTCCAGGAAGAGTTAGACTCCCTTGGTTATTAGGTGTTAGCCTTGTAGCTCACTGCAGCCAGCTGAGGCAAACCAAATCACAACTTCTTCATATTCTTCATCACGAATGCATGCAAGCACTGAAGACATCAGACAAGAGATACTGAAGTTTTAACAGCAGTCAATGCAGAAATCGAAAGGACTTGAGGCTACCAGAAAGTCTGAATGCCAGTGTGACAACATTTTAGAGCAGGTGTTTCCAGTACACTTTGTCATTAGCTAGTCACACAACAAGCAAAATGCAAATACTAAGAGTCACTCTGCACTGTTCAAGATGCTGTCAACATAACTTGCTTTTGAAAAGTGTTTTTTTAGAAGACATTCCAAGAAAATGTTACGTAAATATTTTATTTTGCCTGTCATCCTGGACAAGAACATCACTTTCTGGGTCTTTTATTATTTAACATATTGAGAATCTGATTCACATAGAAAAAGTACACACCTCTTCATCTTATAGGCCTTGAAATTCTTCACTGACATCTCAGCTCCTTCTCAAACCAGATGACAATGAGCCAGAACCGTCCAACTCCCACTACAGAAATGGTGGTTCAGGCTTACGAGTGCTGTCAGAGATTTGGTTAAGAGGTATAAAAGCTTCTATTAATAGCACTTTGATAAGTCTGAAGTGCAACCTGTTACCGCAGTTTTGGATTTAACATCAATAACAGTAGAAATCCAACAAATGAGATGGAGAAAAGTCACAAACGAGAACAGAGTTCAGTGAACGACTTCCACTGCACACCTTTACCTCACGGTCATTCCCAATACAAGAAATGCAGAAAGCTTTTTCTTTTTAAGAAAAATACCAGTTACTGCCACAAGAGGAAGCAGTACTTATTTCTAGTAAGCTGCGTTTCCAGCATACTACAGCTACTGCTGTCAGACTTTGCTCTCCTCCAATTCACTAAGATATTTAAGTCTTCAGGAATAGACTGTAAACAAGTCAATCTGAGAAACGTTCGTAAGGAGGGAAGGGACAAATAGCGTAACAGTTCTGAGCATGAAGCTAAAGTAAAACAAAAACCAACACACTATTGACATTTAGTACAAGCAGACTCAACCACTAGGTTTGGCAAGTAAAAGGCAAAAATTGCTGTTCTGGAACAGGCAATACAAGGGCAGCTTTGCTCTAGCTTTCAAGCAAGCAAAGGTTAAGAGATACACATTGCATATGCACAGCAGTTAACGCTAGTAGAACAAGAGAAAACACAGGAACAATGAACCCTGACACATACAAGCAAACTTACTAAGCAGCTCTTTCCTAACACCAAGAGCTCTAGAGGTCTAGTGTAGATTCAGAACCGTCATTTTCATCCAGATGTTTAACACCACACATGACACAAGTAATACTGCTTTGTGCAGTACAATCTTACAAGACCTCTTTGATTGAAGTTATCCAGTTTTGTATTTTATTTTCAGTTTCATCTTCTTTCAGAGGCAGTAGAGAGCATTCAGCATCTTTCTTAATACCAGGATCGACAGGCACCTTCCATACTTCCAACAAAAATGCCATCCATCCACTTCAGGTCTGGCAGAAATGGGATGAAATTAATGCTAAACTGCAAAAATTAACTACCACATACAGTAGTTTAAACTTTAAAGGATGCAACAAATACTTGTGCTTCAGATCTACTTTTGCAACACTTGTAATGGGGCCTGCTCAGCGTCAAATCAAAGTTACTAAATTCTGCATTCAAAAAGTACTTGTTTCCAATTATTTAAATGCAGTCAAACTGATGAACAGAAGGTATTCAGCTATAACCACCTCTCTACCTAGCAAACCTAATGACTGAAGGAAAAAACCTCTTCCCCTTGGAAAAACTCCAACATACTCTTGACTTGATAAAGCAAATCTAGACCTTTTTTATTTTTTTTTTTAAACAATTTGCCAAGACTGGAATGAGAGATAAATAGAAGGCACAACAATTTTGCTTTTTTTTATACAAATACAAACTAAACATGAAAAAAACTCCCTATTTCAATAAAAAATTTCACAAGTTCAGGAAAAGTGTTTTAAGAGTCAAGTTCTAGACATTTAAAACCTATCCCACAATCCAAAATTTTAAAGTGGTAAAACAGTAGTTCAAATTCCTTTCCGTGATCATGTATCAAAAGAAAAAGGTTTCTATGGATACCCATTATTCCACTTTTACAGCGCCACAAAGAGAAAGGTGAATGTCAATTTTTCAAGTGGCAATATCTCCAGACCAGAGGATGTTCATATGACCCTCAAAGAATAAATCAATAGTTTCGTTTTTTTGCCCTTGAAATACTTGCCAAGTACTATGTTTTCCTACAGGCTCTTGAACGCATGCACGTGAAATATTATTCCACTGACTGAAATGCACCCAAATTCTGAAGAAAGCAGGGGAGAAAAAAAAGAAAAAAATAAAGAGACATTCCTTTAGGAAAGACCACTGGTACCAAAAAAATCAGTCCGTAAGTTTGAGGTGAACAAGAAAATGCAGTTCTGTTCTTTTTAAAATTCACTTTTCCTAAAACGTTGTTCCACAAAGCTGGAATCTGGGACAAGGACTAGAAAAAAAATCACAAAACCAACACAAACAAAAAGGGGCCAAAATAGTATCGAACGTAGCAGTCTATAACAGGCTAGGGCCACATTCCAAGATACCCAAGGCTGAAATTCACAAATCTGCAGGAAAAAGGGTTTGCGCCACCATGTCAACATCCGTGATGCATTCATTCACTGGCGTTGCCCGATCCCCCTTCCAGCTCCAAATCCTGGCTTCTGGGACATTCCTCCACGCGGAGGCCCTCGAATCCCACCTCCCAGCCCCCCACGAGTGCCTCCAGGTCCACGTGGTCTGTTATCTCTGCGGTCACCCTCCCTGGCAGCTCGTGTTTTCTTCTCCTCCACATTCAGGCGCACCTCTCCCCTGAACATGATGGGCTGCAAGAAAAGCAGAAAAGGTACTTTAATGACTCACCAGTAACTCCTCAATGTCAAGCAGATTTCTGCAACCTTGTCTCCTATCCTCCTCTCCATCAAAGCAAATTAAAATATTTTATGATAGGTTACTAGTAAACAGCAATAGTCAAACTATGCATCTAGTCTTGTGCTTTACTGGAGAAGATATAAAAAGGTGTGAAAGTGTGACACTTGAAAAACAATCTCAGGCTTAGCACTGAGCATTCCAACAGCTTTTAGAAAAGGAACTGAACTATTAAGAGTAAGCTACTTCCATTATTACTGTGTGGCAACTCAGAGTCTGCATCATGCAGAGTCCTGACTGATTTTTCTTATGGCATGAAGGATGTCAGATCCTCTTGCCACCTTGCTGTACAGGCTAGTGAAGGCTTTCACTTAGGTCAAGCTCCATTTTTCAGAATTGCAGCAATACGTGGACACTTGATTGGAAAAACCTGACTGAAGCAAGAACAGAGAGGAGCAGGACTGCAACATCCTGCAAATGTCATTGTGGACGAAAAGTTGAAGTCTGTAAGAACCTAAGAACTACAAGAGTAAGGACTTGCTTGTTTCAAATTATTCCTGCAGTTGCATAACAAAAAAGAACATGAAAAACATGATCCATCATTGGCACAGACACAATGCTTTCTCATCAGATGGACAGACTGGCCTTCCACTTCTGCTGAACTGATTACAGAAGTAAAACGATCTCAGGATGAAGCACACTGCTCTCCTCTAGCCAGCAGCTGTGCTGGACAGACCAAAGCATCACCTTACAGTCTCGTTACCAACTCCAGTGCAAACTCCCACATTTCATGAGGCAGCAGACATCAGGTTTAGCTTCTTTGGCTAACAGTCTACTAAAACCTTTCAAACTCATTTATAGCAAAGCTTATCCTGAAGAAAGTCCTACTGTTTCAAGAGAGATGTTTGCTCCAAGTATTGGGCCCATATGCAAAACAATACCACAAACGGAATCTAGCACTGTTCAAAGAAGGGTAGGAGGTGTGCTAAACTGCTGTACAGAACTTGATCCTACATATTAAAAAATAATAATCTTAGTTCAGGAAATGATGCCCATCCATTACAATTTAACCATTTACATGGGCTTGCAAAAAAGGTACTCTGCATGCACTAACTTTGCAAGCTTATCACGTGTTCAAAGTCTAACTTGGAAGCCAGCATCCACTCTTCTCTGGCTGCAGTTACATGGAGAGGCACAGCTGAACAAGTAAACAAAGCCACAAACCCATCAGCTGAGTGTACCTTTGGCATTCCATGGACATGAAATCTGACACTCAGCCCTTGGCTACCTCTGCTCCACTGCAAGAGAACTCATGAGTGAACATTTCTAGTTTGCTTCAGCAAGAACTCAAACATGCAAGTTTAAGTCTCTGCTGAAGGTGTTCCTGTCCTTCCACTTCTGCTGAACTGATTACAGAAGTAAAACGATCTCAGGATGAAGCACACTGCTCTCCTCTAGCCAGCAGCTGTGCTGGACAGACCAAAGCATCACCCAGCTGAAGGACCCACTGTCACTGTACTACTTGTTCCCATGCCAGTTCAGGCCAAAGTCAACCAGATTTACTCACCCTACTTTTAGCACTGGTTTCAAGTCACCTGTTTTAGTCTTTATCCTAGACCACACTGGAACTGCTCAGCCCACAACAGCAGGAAAGCACTTAAGGAAGCAAGTCTTTATCAGCATTCAGATCTTGAATCACCAGCTCCCTGTGCAAGCTTCTAAGGCAGCTGGGCTTCGCATGCACTAACTCATCAAGCATTGCCACAAGTGCTGCTGGCACCCCACAGCCAAAGGTGTCTGTCTAACCACATGAAATCCCAAACTCAGACCAAATCTCAATGCTTAGAAGTCTGCACCCAAGCTACCTTTTGATTTAAGAACAGAAATATGCTGGAAATACTGATGTCCAGTACAGAAGTAACGATGTCATTGTCAGGCAGAAAGCTAGGCTGTAAGTAACCATGCTGCACAGCTGTTGTGGTGCATCCAGGGTCACTGCCTACTACCACACTGTGTAGTCATAGGCTGTACATTTTGCTTTAGCAGTCACTGCTAACAAGCTGAGCAGGTATCTCCTGCCTTTGTTAGCAGAAATTCTTTTCAATCTGCACACTAGTATAGCTTCTCCCTTTCAACTTCTTCAACAAACAAGATTATACTTGTCCATAGCTTTCACGAAGGCAAGGTAGAGGGAGTCTGACCCTATTTACCTGCTTCCTGTGTAGAGTTCAGCAACTTCCCATTGGAAAAAGACTTTATAATGAATAAATTCATGTTCACCAAAGTTGTTACAAGCTACTTCAATGGCAAAAGACTCAATCTGTACAAATGCTGCACAAGTCTTGTTAATAGGAGGGAAAGACATCCCATCTACTTTAAGATGCTCAAGAAAGGGCAAAGGGACCAAGAAGGGGAATCAAGAATAATCTTTTCTTCTTAACAGTAATTTGAAAAACACTGCCTGTTATTAACAGACCAAAAACCACTGACTACAAGTTTATTTACCCTGTTGCTAAGGATCTTCTGAACTGGTTCAGGATCATCAAACACCACAAACCCAAAATTGGGGAGCTTTCCACCACTGTTGATGCGGAGTTCAACAACATTCCCATAGCCTGCAAGAGAAAAGCCAAGTTCTTGGGTCATACATTAGAATGCTCTGTTTACCACGCTGATGGCTGCAACCCCCAAACCCTGAGAGCATAGTAAAGCAACTAACTTACTTTGGAAAAAGTCTTTCAGTTCACTTTTATCCACATCATGAGGAAGGTTCCCAACAAACAGCTGATGACTGTCTGGGTATCTCACAATCCGTCTAGTTTCCACATCGCCTTGCTCACCCTCACGAACTTGAACAGAAAAGTAAAGCTTGTTTAAGAAGAGACAGTCCCCGCAACAAATGAAAACAAACAAGTCATGGTAAGAGTTAGCACCTTATAAAAGAATCAGAATTCAAACTCTTTATCCATTCACATATAAAAGAGACAAGTATTCTACACCAGCAAGTTTGTAACTGTGTGCTTTTTATCACCTGATTGAAGCCAAACACTTCAGCAGAAGCCTAGATACTCCAACAGAATGCTAGTGAAATTCAGCTCTAAAGGTTGCCAGACATTCAGACAAAGATCATCTAAAATAACAAAAGCCACAGAAGTAGAAATCATTCACTTACTGACAAAATTAATGAGATTTTAAAAGCCTTAATCATCATATTGCTTCCCCAAAACCATCAAGTAGCAGAACACAACAGTTTACTCTTTGTAGCTTCTCTTACTTGGTCTAGGACCCCTCTGTGGTGGGATGCTTGTTCGTTGCTCCCTCACTCGCTGATCCCTCTGAGGTCTCTGAGGTGGGGTCTGAGATTCAGGCTTTGCCTCAGGGCGGGGCTGTGTAAGTTCAAAAAGGAGTTAAGAAGGAATCAGACTAGCAGCAGTAGGGTTCAGCTTTTAAGAGCTCACTATCAAGTCGTTGATAAAATAACTTGAAAATACAGGAAAAAAATCATAGTTCTTTCCACCTGTGACTAAAACACATTAGCTAATGTTGGGTTATATGCTAAAAGCAAACATGTCCCTTGATTAAGTTAGAATTTCAAAGTCACCTCATTCACAGCTATATACAGTAAAGTGTGTCTGCCCAAAGAGCTGTGGCAGTTACATAGACAGATTGTATTACCTAAACTCATTCATGACAAAACCTCATTCATGAGAGAGTGGTGGAAAACAAACACTTAGAACTAAGTTGCCTCTTTTGTTAAGAGGCTGCAATTATTTTAATGGCAGATACATCCAGTGCTTGCATGAACATTCCTCGTTTTTCCTCCATGAGAAAATTTCTTCTCAACCCAAAAGCCAAGGAGTAACATTTACATGAAGTCTATCATGAAATATTGAATTTGAAGTCTCTGAGAATTGATCATAAGCAAGTAGATTTCACTGTGTTTTTCCCCACATCAGTTTACTGTCAGCCAGTTTGGCACTCGAACTTCTCTGGGTGCTGGATTCCTACCTGTGAGACCGGTACTTTCACAACGTGAGGTGGTATTCCTGATACAGGAACAGCTCCACTGGGAGGGAGGTTCTTACTGGTTACTGATGCCCAGGAAAATGTCTAAAACAAAAGAAAAACCACACAGATGGTAACTCAACTCCAGATGCTTTTATCCTTCTGGAATATACTCCTGATAGTATAGCTAACAGACACAGGATGAAAGTAACAAATTTTAACCTGTCCTTGAAATTCTGGGTCCACCCACTGGTAAGTTTCCCCACAACTTTCTTCAAATCATTTCAATTCAAAAGACTTAGTGTGATGATATCGGAGTCACACTTCCACCCTATTTCTAGTTCTACATAGCGGTGAAACAGGACACAGCAGTGGCCTGAGAACAAGTACTACATCAAGGTTCACCAAAGTATTCTTTCCTGAGTACCCATTTGTTCACTTTTGCCTCCCTCAACACTGAAGAGTGACAAAAATTCCCAGGTAGAAACAAAGTCGCATTGCACCTGGTTTTCGTGATTCAGCATGTTAGTTGCAGTCTGTTCAGAATTTCAGAACCTCTGTTTACAAACAACGAACCTGAGCCTCTCACTGCTGCCACAGTTCCCATACCTACCAATCTACAAAGCCTCACCTTAGCTCCTGGCACTTTAACCAACTAGTTACTAGCTAGAATTTCAACTACCTGTTACTGTATAGGAACTAATGGGAAGGAGACAATTGGTCATGAGAGGAGTAATTTGAGCTGCAGTGGTGGGGGTAGAAATACAAAGCATTTAAACACTCCTAATTTCAGGTATTTTTCCTCTTGCCAGAGAGGATAACGCTCTGCAAAATGACAGCAGAGTCAAACACACTGACAAAACTACCACAGCACAGAAAAGAGCCAGCCACTGTCATTACCCTGGAGTCCTCTTGCACTGCAGGAGCTGGATCAGCAGGAGCTGGAGAAGGACTCTTTTCCACAGTCTCTTCTGGAGCTGACTCCTCTAATGCTGGCTCAGATTTTTCTTCCTGCACCTCTGGTTCAGGTTCCTGTTCAGGTTCTGGCTCTGGCTCAGGCTCTGCCTCTGCAGCTGTCTCTTCCAGGTGTTCCTCAATGTCATTGCTATTACAGAGCATCACAAAAAAAAACACCAAGAAAAAGAAGTGGTATGATGTTATTATTGAGTGGTAAGAAACATTACCAATACAGAAGTCAGGTACATTGCATTTGAGAGGAAGAACAAGGCTAATGCATCTAAACAAGGTCACATTGCACAGGGATGCAAGTTTCACAGTGTTACACTATACAGCAGCAAAAGCTTTACATCTACTGAAAATCCAGAGACTCTGCGTTCAGCCTAACAGCACTTTGGTTTCAGCTGTCCAATGAACAGAAAACTTCTGACTGTCCAAGAAGAAAATCATGAGTAGCACTAAATTCATTTGACCTGTTCTACAAGCAGTCTGTATTGCACATCTGACTTCATCTAACAAGTTATTGTTACCTGACAGTCTGCTCATAATAAGCACCGGTATCATCAGGAACAGCCTCAGGTGTCTGCTGTCTTTCTTCAGGTTCCTCCCCTTCCTCTTCTGATTCTAAATGAATTTAGAAAAGGAAAACATACACCACACGTCTTTAGCACTCAGTTCAAGCACGAACATCTTCCACAACACACAGGTAAAGTCTCTGCCGAAGAGCACACAGGAACCACTATCAATATGTGACACGGAACAGACATTTCCTTATACTTCTGCTACCACTTCAGCTACTCAGTGTTGACCAAGGTCAAACATGTTCCCAATACTTCAGAGAAGCAGATTTACAGGCTACAAATCTGACTCTGATTGCTAAAATAAGCCTTACAGTTGTTCTTATAGAAACAGAATATGCCAGAAAAATAACAATCATCTGCATGTCAACTCCTTGCTGGAGTGCAAGTAAACTACACACAAGGGAAAAACCTAGAAGAGCAGGAAGTTTCATGCTGATCTGTCTTCTCCAACAAGACCATTTCCTCTGGTCTGGGAATGAAGTGTTGATATAGACCCAAGAAAAAAACACCAGTAGAACTACCCAAAAATTCCTGCTACTTACCCTCTGGAGGCTCGGTGTCAGAGTCACCAAAAACCTCATCTTGGTAGCGAAAGATATCATTGTGGACATAAAACTTGTTTGCAACAGAACCCTAGAAGCAAATCGAAGGGAGAATCGATTCAGTTACATCAATTGCAGAAATGTAAAAACTGAAATAATGAGAAAATAGGAA